>NC_140031.1:53643632-54068632 GCF_963513975.1 Fringilla coelebs | reverse complement strand
TAGCACTACATTTTAAACTCCTTTGGATGGTTTTCAAAAATCCAAGAAAAACTATCAACCAAAGAGAATCCCTCGTGACAAGACTGAGATGTCACTGCAGGTACAACATACATATTCAACCTAAAATTAATGCTCCCCAGTTTTGTATTTTGGTTAGAAGCAATGTAAAATATGTGAGCTATTGGAGGCTGAAAGAATCTTTCCTCTTAATTATTTTGGATTGACTCCTAAATATTAGATCTTTGAATAAGCCTGATTCTGTAGGCAAATCCCCTCACTATTTTTTAATTTTGCTGAAATGGAAACAGGGAGGGGGTGAGAAAAAATTGAGAGAAGAGAGGTGACAAATAATTTTCCTTTTTCTCCTGCATTTTAATTTACTTAAGGTCTTTGTTCCCAGACTAGCAGCCGTAGTGGAGACTTCAGTAAGATAAGAATACACAAAAACTTTACAGTGGTGAGGCTGGCTTGATAGCTTGTGATGACATGAAAAGTCAAATTCAGCTAGAGCCTTGACTACAGATAACCTCACTTAGCATTGCTATCTTAATGAAAAGAAAAGAGAAAAGCCTTCCACCATACATCCATATTTACCTAGGACCTGCAAACAAAATGCCCTCTCGCAGAAAAAGCTTTTTAACCAATCCCAAACATCTTCTCACTAAACAATTAATCTGAAATATTTTTTAAAATACTGTCACCAGTGTTTGCCATTTTTAAAACCAGCTTCTGGAAATAATATTCATACAAACATACTTAGTTTTTAACATTGCTGACTTAATCCATGCTGACTGTAATTTGTCTACATGCCACATACGAACAGAGTTGTCCTACTGCATTAGAAATCATGGGATTGCATTCACAGCAGAAGCACCTACAAAATTATGCCTGTTATTTTTTAAATAACTTAGCTAGAATTTAAGTCCATCCATGCATGGCAATTCTTTCTAATATTAAAAGTATCACTTAAAAGAAGTGTGTACATCACCATAAATGCAAACTTCTCTGAGGTACAGAAACACTGTCTCAGTGGGCTTATCCATCTTTTGTGTGTGTGTGTGTGTGTGTGTGTGTGAGTGTACACTGAAAATTCCTTCATAAACAAACATTTTAAACCTAAATTGCATGATCAAGAGACAGAAATTTCGCTTGTTCTGTTTATGGCTCTTGCTTAATAGAATTTGTTGAGGGCTTTTTCCTAAACTTTCTTAATACCAGATGTTGTGCAACCTTTTTCCAAAGGAGGATCCAAACAGTGGTGAGACATCAAGATGAGTTGCAGCTCTTTCTTTTTCCTCCAGCAGAGGTAATAAATTGATTTCTGGATATTTTTCTGCCCCTCCTCTCTCAAATGCAAGTAGTCCTGCATGAGAGACAAACAAGCCCTTTTGGACAGCTTTCAGGATCAAGGCTTGTGTGTCCTCTTATCTGACTAGTAGGGCTGGGCAGATCTGCAGCTCCAGTGTCAGCTCCACATGAAGTTACTAGTCAGCTTAGTGCAACTACTTCAACAAGCCTCCTGAGAGAAAATGGTACTACTGTTTCATGTGCTTGAGCAAGAAACTAAAGAAACACCTTGCACAGTTGAAATTGTGCCATACATCATAAAGAACCAGTACAAAGTGTACGCTTTTTTTTTTTTGTTGCTCTGTCCTTCAACTAAGAAATAGTCAGATACATCCTGGAATACTTAAATGCTTCCACATGAGCAGGGCAAAACATAACAAAAAAGAAAAAAACAAAACCAAAAACCCAAAGAAACCCACAAAAATGAAACAAACCAAAGCAAACCAAAAAACAAATCCCAGACCTCTTGTTAGTTGTATTACATACATTAAGCTCTCTCACAAATGAAATTGTCCTGTAATCAAATCCATTTTGGAAAATGGTAAAAAAATTAGTAAACCAAAGGGGAAAAATAATGACTCTAAATGGGGCAAAATAGCAGATCTATTGGAAACGTGACAAAAAGGGGATGTTAAGGAAAAAAATTAAGTGGAACCAACAAGGTTACACATAAGTAACACCTTAACATTAAATGAAATCTATTTTCCATTTTGACCTGGAAACCTCTTCCATTAATTACTAAAATCTATTTACACAGCAACTAGATAAAATCAATCTGATTGCTCACACCATTTTTGGCTCGCTTTCTGTGGGCTCTGAGCATCCAACAGACTGGCTCAAGAGAGGTTCTGAGTCTCCATGACATCCTAGCCATGATTTCTGCCATCCAAGCTCTTCAGTACTGGATGTGCAGCATTTTCTTCCTGGCTCTGCCCCCTTGCCCCCAGCAAAGACATGTATGGAGGCCGTGCTTCCTTCCAGCCTTATATGGAGGCAGAGCGTGCTCACCAGTATCTCTGTCGGGCTTGTTATGAGGGGTTCTGACAGGCCCCAGGCTGAGCTCCCTTACATTAACCAGATTAAAAGCACTGTCTGGCAAAAGTAGAAAAAAAAGTCAAACAGAGAAAAGTAGAAAGAGAACAGACAGTACTCGGAGAACTGGGAGAGACACAAACCTTCTTCTACACTTATTCCCCTTCCTCCTAAGAACAACCAGGAAACTTCCAAAAGAAGTGATATCAATGTATTAGTTGGAATTGCTCCAGTGACCACAAATATATATATATATATATATATACTCTGAACCTGTCAGCTCAGCCAAGACAAAGACACAAGTATGGGATATATTTCTTCTGCCTTGGAGAATACTTCCTCTTTAGCAGGCAGAGTCTTGCACAACAGAAGGTAAAATATACCTGGATCAGCTGTACTATCACTGGAAATGAGTGCTGCTGGAAGATTTCTGAGACAGGTATGTGCTTAGCTTTAATATCAGTAATCGAAAACTTCAGAAATTAACAAAGTCTGTTTAATGGAAAATCATCTTTATTAAATGACTTATTTGTTTTCTTATACCTTGGACAGCTGAACACTTTCAATTTATTACTGTGGTCTTTCAAAACTCATGCCACGAGTCAGAGTTACATTTTCTATCCAGTGATTCTGAGAGTAAAAGAAGGTGCACATTTTTCCCCCATATATAACTCGAGCCAAATTAGCTTTTAAGTGAAGCTCCATCACCCTCAGCATATAGACATCAAAGAATCATATTAATGTTCCTACAGCATAGCCTGTCTCAGTCTTGATCATATTTTCAGCTGTGGTTCTCTGGCAGCAGCTTGCCACTTAATTGAAACAATCAAGGTATGGTTAGAGAACAGAAAATTGTGCAAGGTTTTCAAGAAATTCAAAATCTAACCCATATAACTTCTGATTTTTCTGAAATTTATTTTTGGATAAACAGCACTACTAGCTGCTGGCTTCAAGCACTTACTTGAAGGGCTTTTCCCCGGTGTGTGTGCGGATGTGGTTGTTGAGCGTTGTGGCCCCGGCGAAGGCGCGCCCGCAGTAGCCGCACTTGAAGGGCCTGTCGCTGGAGTGTGTCACCACGTGGTTCCTCAGCTCCGAGGGCTGGGAGAA
Source organism: Fringilla coelebs (assembly GCF_963513975.1). Lineage (NCBI taxonomy): Eukaryota > Metazoa > Chordata > Aves > Passeriformes > Fringillidae > Fringilla > Fringilla coelebs. Next base: position 54,065,146 of record NC_140031.1, on the reverse strand, counting down.
GGACTGGGAGCAGTGACCACACTGGTAGGGCCTGCAGTGGGAAAGAGAAACAGTGTGCCATCAGTGCTCGCTGTTGGCATGAGCAGGAAACCGCGCGGGAGGGGGCTCCTGACCTTCCCGGTAATTTCCAAAGAGAACTGTGGGCGTGCTTCTCCGGGTCTCTCATGGGAAACACAACCCCAAAACTTCACAGCCTCCTTAACAAATGTGACGTTCTTGGGCAGGAATTAAATGAGTCTACGGGACCCAAAAACCATAGGTCAGCAAACTAGTGAGCCTGCCCTGCACATCTGCCTGCCTTAGTTCTCTCAAATTCGACGGTACTCTTTAGTCAAAAAAAAAAAGATCAGCACACATTGGAGCTGAGGGACTCCTGAAGTCCTCTGTTTGTTGGTGAGAGCTGCAGTCTTACTTGCAAATGCATGTCTGATGGTTATGTGCACATCCTATCATTATTCTGTAGCTATTCGCAGTTAAACTCCTCATATTGCTTTGGAGGTTTTTAGAGGTCACCTATTTCAATAAAAGACTTTGAAAAAATGACGACTGTATTAAAATTATCTTTCTGTTTTCTTATTTCAGTTGAAATCTTTACATTTCATTAACATTTTTTCTCCCATCTAGATTGAAAATGCCAATTTTGGGGATCTTGAAAGGAAACCCAGAACTCGGGTTTTTCAACAACACATCTTGTTAAAAATAAACATAACAAACAAACACACAAAACTGACTGATATGTTACAAATTCAGAGTCATAGCAAGCAGACTGCAAACACAGGAGAAAAAAAGGGATACACGACAGCAATGTGAGACTGGTCTGCTGAAATGCTAACTAAAATAAAATGCCAAGAAACCATGCCTATATATGTCTCTTTGGTAAAAGTGGCTTTATATCAACGTCCTATGAGGGGTTTTTTTTCCATTTCACATTTGTTTTAAGTTAGCAGCAGAGTTCTAAATGCTTATCAGACTGTTTGCTAAGAAAATTAAGGTCCTTTTTCTGGAGGGATAATAATAATTTTAACCCTACACAACATTTTAATTCTCGGTGTCTGCATTTCCAGAGCCAATGGCCAACACAACATAATTGCTCTCTCTGTAATAAATGTATATGTTTAAATGGCTAGAAACCAAAACTAAAGGGAAAGAGACAATGGTGACCAGGCATGTACAATTCAATTAAGTGCAAAATAAAGTGAACTATCTCATTTGTCAAGCGAACTGCTTAATTGTGGCTACTTGCATCACTGAACACAAATACTATTATTTTACAGTGCTTCAGAGCACTGAACCCTGATTGTAGAATTTTTTAGCTTGATTAATAGCTCAGTATTCATCAATAACTCAATAGCTTACAATTTTAATTACTTGCATTTGAAAATCTAACTACTCTCCAACAAGTTTGAAAGTAAGATATGAAAGCTGTGGAAAGGTAATTTAGATGATGTGGCCCTTAAAGATACATAGATATATGTAAAATAACATTAAAAACCCAAAACCAAAGAAAGTGTTTTCCTGTTTCTCTTACTGAAAGACAAGTAGTAACATGCCCAGTTTTTACCTTTCTTGGAGTCCAAAGTTAATATACACAGAAAATATTTATCAAATTTAGTATGAAATTTCAAGAGTTGGTAAAACAAAGATAACTGGCGAATGCAGTAATCAAACATTTTTAAGCAAAATAATGCAATAATCTATTCCATTTCCAAGAAACATTGATTTTTTTAATAGTGAAGGAGACCATTAACATCTATTAGCCTCTGGTTATCTATTTTTAACAGCAACCACAAAAAATGATGCAATGCTACATAAAGCAAATTAATCTTTTTATTTTTTAAAGTGATAAATCAATGTGATTAATTTAATGAAGTGAAAATTAACATTGTAACTTGTCTGTAAACAGTCAAAATTTCAAACCAGATGTAGGTGAACATTGTGGTGCCAAACAATATGGGTTCATTGATTCAAAATAAATCCCTTCTTTACAAAATACTCAGAATATATTTCACTGGCTTACACTCAAGTAAATCAGCCCTGCAAAAGATCACCAATTGTTAGATCACTTTGACTCTATTTTTCTGATTGATCCACATCTTGGGAGAAAAACTGTTAAAGTTACCCTCCTCTTTGCAGAGGATGAATTTATCCAGTTTATATCCAGGTAATTCTAATTAATGCAAAAAGGCGTAATTTTTTAAAAGCTTAGATAAATTACACACATTAGGCAAAATTAATTTTTAAAAGAGAGCCTAAAAATGCATTAAAATACTGTAACATCTTAAAAATGCTCTAATTTACACAATTGCAGATTTTAATATGCCAACTTCTGACAGCTTTTGGATACTACTGTTTTTCAAAGAGCAAAAAAAAAATAAAATTACATTTCAATAAGTACAAAAGTTATCATTCTGTTCTCTGGTAACAATTTTACTGTGCTTGGAATTTTTTTTTTTTTCTTGGAAGAAAATAAAATCAATATGTTATTTTTCAAAAAGAATGAAAGTGGTGCTGAAGGAGTGGAGAGGAGCCGTGCTCGGTTCAGTGAGTACATTGACATGGGCAGAGCGCACCTGCCTTTGATGCAGCAGTTATGTCTTCTGCCATCACTTTTGTCTGCTCTGGGACAATGAATTCAGATGGTGACCTCGCTGTAACAGAGTTTTGCAGACAAGGAGGAACAGCGACAAAGAGACAGAAATGTTGGTCTTCACAGGCTGTGCTCTCAAAAATCCACTGCTGGGCTGAGTGCACTCCCAGCTCAGAAAAAGTTATTTCCTTGGAATAACCAATACATGTATTGTACTTTCTTGAGTTTCACAGTATCCATGTCAATCAAAATCTTATCAGACAGTAATTTTAAGTTACAGTTAAGAGCAGCTAAGCTGATTACAGCCCTATGCAGATGAGAATGATGTTCTGACAGCCATCAAAATTAGTTCTAATGTTTTTTATTGAACACCTAGTTACATGGGAGCTTTTAGCTCCACATCTTTCTTTTTGAGCATAAAGAAAGGAAATCTACTTACCCAGAAGAAAATTTTCCTGTTGGAAAAATTATGCTGTTGTTATTAATCCCATGCATCATTGATAAGCTACCTAGGTTTACTGACATTTACAATCCACCAGCCTTTTCTAGAGAACTTAATCCTACAGTCTCTGACTATATGATGACCCGTATAGGAACACAGGCCATCCAAATCTCTGAGAGCAATTCTAATGTAATAGTTTTCAGGTTTTGTGGTAATTTATAATTTGAGCTTTTCCAAGTTGTGCAAGATATATTTTTCAAAATGAAAACGCTATGGAATAAATTTTGATCTCTAAGCTAGACAATCTCTTGAATGATTTTGCTCTTTGGTGAGGTCTTTTGCTGTCTTAAAATTTTCTTACTTTTGCAGCTAATATTTTTTTGGGTGAAACTACATCACGTATGGACCAGTACCAAAGTCATACTTCCCTATAAGGCTTACTGAACCTCACCAAAGCTCATGCTTTAGGCAGGGAATGTAGAAACCCTAACATGTACAAAGCATGTTAAGAGAAAGAAAAATCCATATGCTTTCATCTGAAATAGCTACTGAGACACAGCTGTGCATTTAGATTAATTCTTTCTAGATTTTCACTTAGCAAAACTGACATGCCTTTATTTGTCTTTTACTATTCCTCTTCCAAAAGACTATATTTTCCAAATTCTGACTCCAAAGTCTATCTAAGTGTTACAAATTTATTTTCCACAACATAAATTTTTGACCCTTTTAATTATTAGAACCTCGGAAAGTCCAATCATTATTTTCCACTGCATTTTCAAACTATTCCTTTATGATCAATAGGTTTTTAGTGTGGCCTCGTCAGAAGTGAATTTGCTCTTTTCAGGGGGCATATGGAATTCTAGTGTAATCTTAGAAGAGAAATTGCTCATTAAGAGTGAGTTCCTGAATACTTGTAACTTTGTCACTGCAACTCTCTCAGCCCAGTGAGACAAAATAGTGCAGCACTATATTCTTTTCCCTCAGAAAGTGCTAGAAAAGCACCAGCTGAAAGGAGAGACTGGCATGGGATTGAAAGTGCTTTTCTCCCTGTTGATGACTAAGTAAAAATCCAACATGACCCTAGTTATAGAATGGTCTGTGTTGAAAGGGGCCTTAAAGAACATCTTGTTTCCATCCCTTGCTATGGGCAAGGACATCTTCCACTCAAGGCCCCATCCTGTTTGGCCTTGATCATTCCCAGGACAGGGCATCATCAGCTTCTCTGGGAAAATTTCAAGTCTGTCTCATTACCCTCACATTAAAGAACTTCTTTCTTACATCCCATCTAAATGGGATGTAGTTTAGTTTAGTTTAGTAGTTTAGTTTAAAGCCATTATCCTTTGTTCTATCACTAAATGTCTTTACAAAAAATCTTCTCCAGCTTTCTTGCAGGCCCCCATGTGTACTGGAAAGTTTATATAAGGCATCCCTGCGCCCTTCTTTTCTCTACACTGAACAGCCCACACTCTCTCAACCTGCCTTCATGCCTCTGATCATCTTTGGGATTGTGCTCTGGACTGTCTCTAGGAGATCCACATCCTTCTAATGCTGGAATCCCCAGAGCTGGATCCAGTGCTCCAGGTGGAGTTCCACAAAAGTCGAATAGAGGGGGAGAATCACTTCCTGCCCATGCTGCTTTTGACACAGCTCAGGACAGGTTTGGCTTTCTGGGCTGCAAGTGCACACCTGGCTCATCTCCAGCTTCTCATCCCCAACATCTCCAAGTCCTCCTCCTCAGGAACATTCTCAGTCCATTCTCCACCCAGCCTGTATTTGTGCTTGGGATTGCCCTGAACCACTTTCACTTGCTCTTGTTGGATCTCATGACATTCACCCAGACCCGCCTGGATGGCATCCCTTCCTTCCAGCATGTCACCTGCCCCACAAAGCCTGGTGTCATCAGGAAACTTGCTGAGGGTGTGCTCAATCCCCCTGTCCCTGTCACCAACAAACACTGCTAAATAGCATCAGCCCAGAGAGCAGCCCCTAAGGAATATTCCAGGTCTCCTCTTGGAGACAGAGCCATTGACCACAACTCTTTCGAGTGCAACTTTCCTGCCAATTCCTTATCCATTGAGACATCTGACCACCAAATAAATCCATGTCTCTTCACTTCAGAGACAAGATGCTAGATGCAAACACTTTATACAGGTTGAGGTAGATGACCTCAGTCTCTATTCCTTATTCACCAGATGTGTAAACACTGCTGCGTAAGGACACCGAATTTGTCAGGCATGATTTGCCCTTAGTGAAATTGCATTGGCTGTCATCAGTGTTATTTCCCATGTGCCTTAACCTAGTTGCCAGAGGGATTTGCTTCATGCCAAGCACCAAGGTGAGACTGACTGCCCTGTAGTTCACCAGGTCTTTCTTTTTAAAAGCGGAGGTTATGTTACCCCTGTTTGAATCAGCAGAACTTCACCAGACTGCCATGACCTCTCAAATATGACAGATAGTGGCTTAGCCACCTCAGCCACCATTTCTCTCAGGCCATGCACATGCTTCTCACCAGGCCCCAGGGGCTTGCACACCTTCAAGTTCTTCAGATGGTCTTCAATCTGATCTTCTACAGCTGGCAGTTCTTCATTCTCCCAGTCCCTGCTTTTGCCTTCTGTGACAGGGGTGGTGTGACTGGAACATTTACCAGTTAAGTTATTGACTAGCTCAGCCTTTGCCATGTCCTGGGTCACCAGTTGCCTCCTGCTTCATTTTAGAGAGGTCTCACATTTCCCCTGGTCTTCCTTTTATCACAATGTAACAGCAGAAGTTTTGTTATCCTAGATGTCCCTGCCCACTTTTAATCCTATCAGGGCTTTAGCTTTCCCAAAGGGATTTTTGGCTGCTTAGACGATCTGTCTGTGCATCTCCCAGGCTACCTGTCTGTGCTTGCATTCTCTGAAGGCTTCCTTTTTGTCTTTGAATTCATGCAGGAGTTCCCTATTCATTCATGCAGGCATCCTGGTGGTTTTGCCTGACTTCCTCTTTGCTCCTGGGCTTCAAAAAGTGATTGCTCTCACGGTCTCAAAGAGTGGGACACCGGGCTCCCTTGAACCCAGGACAGCGTTTCTCATTGTTATAGGGTGGAGGCTGCCACACCACAGCCTCTGCAAGAAACCCCACCAGCAGCACAGTTTGAGGTGGGGCCAGCATCAGCTTTCAGGATGTGGCCTTTATACAATGCACAGCTTTGAGAGCACAGCAGCAGTCAGGAGTTAAGTCACTGTTGTTCTCAAAGGAAGGTATTTTTGAGGAATGCTTTCTTCCAGCAAGTTGAATTAAGGCTGGAGAGCAAAGTGACACCTCAGGACACTGCTAACTTGCACAGAGAAACATCCCTGGCATCAGCAGAGCCATGGGGGCTACCTTCTCTGCCTCTGCACTCCACATCCCCTGCCACACTGGTGCTCCCCTCAAGCAGCCCAGCTGCTGTCCTGAGGACCTTGGGCACCACGCAGCAGCAGGGGTGGCAGAGCTGGACCTGCTGGGAGCTCTGCAACCCTCTGTTACAAATGCTTGTGAAGAAACCAGCCAAAGCAGAAAGCCAGCACACTTGGAGCATCTGCAAGCTGCTGAAGCTGCCAGGGAGAGTTGCTGCTCTGTCGACCTGCTATTGTTATTAGCTCTGAGTACTGGGCATTTGCAAGCCTTTATGAGAAGATAAGGCAAGAACCAGCATTAAATTCAGCATGAAGTTTACTTTAACTGAGCAATACTCAATCAACAGAAATAGACAACTCTTGCTCAAAACACTTATATTTTAGAAGTCAGTTTTGGAGAGGTTAGAATCAATTAGTGGATTTTGGAAGACCATCAAGGTCAAAGACACAGAACCTATAAAGAAAATATAAACACAAAATGGACTAAACCATGACGTTAGAGAAAAACATCTATTAAATTGGTAACTTCTACTTCCTGTTAAGAAAAACAAAAGAATAGAAAAAACATGCATGCTATTTGATATTGAGGTGATATTGCAAAGTGTGAGCATAATATCTTTTGAGTAAAGAAGAATTGTGAGTGCCAGAACACATCCATAATCTACCATCTATGAACACATTTATGGAGTGTGCTTTCCCTCAGATTCTCAGCTTGAATCCCTGGCAATCAATGAGAATATATATCATACAGATGCCCAGGTTGTGCATGAAAATATGCCACACAGAAGTTGTGAGAACTGAAGCCTTCTGCCTTCCCTCAACACCAATGTATCCTGAATCTGGTGATCATAGTGATACGGAAGAGTGATGTCATTAAAAAAGATTCTGTCATTATCAGAAAAGTGGTTGCTGTTAAAAAAACCAAAATAAAAAATTGTTCATTGTAATAAAGAGTTTTGGTTACCCCCTTTTTGAGCCTTCCAAACAGGATTGTTGGGAATTTCTGCAGCAGAAGGGAGGAAATAATAATAATAACAAAAACCTAAAAAAACCAAAAAACAAAAAAAAAAAAAACAACTAAAAAAACCCCAAAAAAACCAACAAACAAAAAACCCAACCACAAAAAAAAAAACCCCACCCCAACAAAATAAACAAACAAACAAAAAAAACCGCTACAAAAATAGATTTTCTACTCTTGCTTCCAGAAATGTGTTCTCAAACTGTTTCTGTCTGGCCAAGGCTTAAGCAGCTTTTAAAGGCTCAGAAGGTCCCCGAGTTCAAGATTTTACAAATTTAAATTTTCACCTCCCACACACACTTCGACCCCAATTACTGTTAATTTCAAAGAGAAGCCCTAAAAAAACGTAACAAATGAAAAATTTTTTGGTGGAAAGGGGAAGTATATAAGCAAACCAGTAAACAATTCAAAGTGATTTTAAATTAATTCTTAATCTTTAAATAAAACAAAAATTACAGCAGATTATTTTAATAATTTCTCCTATTTGGGATTCATAATGTTTTAAAATAATTTTTATTTATTAAGTGATCTGCCTGATAAATACAATCATTTATTTCTTACTAGTTCATGGAGTTGTATATTAGAAAATGTATATTAGGGCCTATTCATGTCTGCTCTCATTCAGATGTTTTCTTAATCTCAGTTGCTGTATTATCTTTGTTTGGATTTCTCAAGCTTCTTGTAGTCTGCTTTTCTTGTATTTCAGGCCATGAATCAGACTCCTGTACAGATTCAAAGGTGTTTTCTCTGCACAGCACAGTTGCAAAACAAACACGAAGCCAAAACAGATAGACTAAAGTCTATTTCCTAGAGAGGACAGGCCCTGCTGTTTCAGTCACATCAAAGATACAGTGACTGGTGTGCTTACAAATTGCTGACAATAAATGAGGGGTTGTTTATCAGCTGGGGCAGTGCTGCAGATGTCATTGAGAAAATAAAAACCAGGGAGCTGCATCCAGTACTTTGGGCTGGCAAACAGGTATTCTTTCACAAATCATACCTTACTTTCGTGTCTCCTGGAAATTTTGTACAACACTGTAAAAATTTTTCATTCTAGAAAAATGCTAAGTGTTTAAGAAACCAAAGGCCACTTTTTCTAGACATTGTATCACTAAATAACTGGTACTCGCTAAAAGACAAAAAGTTTCCTGTGATGTAAGCTCAGACTGTAAAGGTTTCTAAGCAAGGAAATGATAACCCAGATCCTAGGACAGTTATTTATGGTAATTTCAAGCATGGAATGAATTGCAATGACCTTAATCATAGCAGGATGATTTCCTACCATGCCCTAGGGTATTCTGAGCTGACAGTGCTCCAGACTTTCCTGAGGAAGCTGCTGGCTGGGTAGGCACAGGAGGGACTGAGAGGTAAGACACCATGAATCAGCACCCTACTTATGAAAGTGTTCACTTTTAAGAGTAAAGACCAGAAATCCAGTCTGTGTTTCAGACAAGCTGCTTAGGAGGAAATAAATAAAAAAAGAATAAAAATTAATTTTAAAAAATTAATCTCTCACCTCCACAATGAAAGATCTAATGGTAAGACAGATTTATCCTCATTTTCTTTCTCTGACAAAATAAATATTTAGCTGTCACTTAGAGTGAATAATAGTACTATTAAGAGAGACCCTTCTTGCATTAACTATTATCTGAAACTTGCTTCTTCACAAAGGAAGTCACTAGTTCAAGCAAAGGATGAAATCTAGGTGTCACTCCTGACTGGATCACTAAAAAACTGTGTGGAGGGCCTCACAACGTGCTTTTTCCAGTCTCTAGCCTCTTCCAGGATGCACCATTTTATGCTTTACAATATGCCTAGGATGCTTTAATATTGGAAACACAAAAGTCTGTGGAATGTAGGAGAGCAGACCTTTCAGGACCAATATTCTAAATTGTGACACCTAAATTACCAGTTTTGTCCTACAACTTCCTTAGCAAGGCTTTTATTTCTACTGAGGCAAGCATAAAATCCAGAAAATTGTTGAAAGGCCTTGTTCATGTTCACAATATTATAATACTATCAATTTTTAATTTTTATTAATATTAGCTTGGAATCTAATTAGTCCCTAACATGCTTGACATTTCTTCTGGAAAAATAAACTTATTCTCTCCATACCCACAGAATCACACAAGCATATGTGTACATGTAGATAGTACACAAAGTACACAAGGACACACAGATATGCACACAAACACATGTACAGACTCAGTCTTTGCTACTTTTTTGATAGGGTTTTTTAACTCTAATTCACAATTAAATGCTGCTTTTAGAACAACTTTTCAGGCATTCAGTTGTTATGCTCAAATCTGCACAGCTGAAGAAGAGACAAAATACGGACAGCCTTTTTTATCGAATTAATTTGATTTTTGTCTTTTGTCCTGCCAGCTATCAAAATTGTCAAATAAACCACCTTTGATTCATAAATAATGGTTCCATTATATTTACTGTGCCACCGGTCAGAGTACCTGAAATTTTAATTCACTTGTTCAGCTAAATTTCATCCTCAGTTCACAGCCATAAAATTCTGTATTGACAAACTTTCAAACCAACTTTGACTCTGAGGTATCTAGTCAACATTTTTCTTCTGTGTGGATATTAGTTTATTGAATAAGTGGCATCTGTTTTCCTCCACATCACTGGTGGAGTAGGTATTTCCTTTTGACAGCTTTGTACGATTTATGGGTTTGCATGCTATGAAGAAAAATAGTACTAAGCAAAAAATTCCAATTCATTACCTCTTAGTACTTAATTAAGTTCATACACATTGCACACTATAGGTGAACCCTGAAATGACTGTGACAGCCACTGAGCAGCAAGTTAGATTATCTTTGGAAGACAGAGAGACTTTTAAATATCTTGACCTCATTTTTTCCATCTATGATATTAATAAATTTTCATTCTATTTTGTTGCCTCCATCAGATGTACCAAACCATTCTGAAAACAAGATTATATCCTTAGCTATTTCCTTTTATCTGCACATTTAGGTACTGAATGTTTTTACAAATAGTGAAGGCAAGCAATAGCTTTTATCAGCTTACTTCACAGAGCTGCAGATGAATTATGTCATACAGGCTCCTCATAATAACGGTTTGGTTTTGAAAATGATAACAGCTTGATAAAAGAAGAAAGCAGTGGATCTGGCTATCAGTAGATACAGAAATAAAGAGAGCCTGGGCTTTACCTGTCGGGGTTCTGCGTACACACATGCATCTGTAAGAGGATCCGCTGGGTGAAAGTCTTAAAGCATTGCCCACATTTCCAAAGATGCCAGTCACTGAACTCAGAATTTAGTTGGCTTGTTGAAGTTGGGCTTGCAAGAACTCGTTGGTTTTTGACACTGATCTGGTTAAATCCTGACTCGATGGACCCAGACTTATCCAGGAGAGAAAAATTTCTGCTACACGGAGTCTGTGGAAATACTACGGATCGCTGTGGAGTGGCAGGGGATAGTTTGCTACTTTTATTAAATGGCTGTAGGGTGTCTTGTCTGGACATGGCCTCCATTACAGTCGAAGGGACATTCACTGGGAGAAAACAAGAAAAGTAAATAAGATCCTTTTTACGCCTTTTTAAAACTAATACAATTTTGGGACACCAAAAAAAAATCAACATCCATTTTCTTGACACTACAATGAAACAATTTCATTTAAACCAAGTACAAAAAGAAAAACAAGGAAAAAAAAAAGAAAAGAAGGGCTTGAATGAGACAGTGATCTGAAGGAATGGTGCGATTCTGTGACACTGAAATGAAAATTCATGCAAGGGAGTATCTGAGACTGAAAGGACCCAGAGAAGCCTGACTGTGATAAACTTCTATTACACTATGGGATTGTCATCTGAAAGAAAAAGCTGCACCACTTGTGATACCCTGACTCTGGATGTTTCAGTCAGCATGTCTGATTGCTATATCACAGACAAGCATGAATCTTTGAGAGCATGGAGAAAAAAATCCCTGCTGAGATCCTCCTTGAGATACAACAGGGCCTAAATATCTCCTGCAGCAATAGTTCCCTTTTTCTACGAAGGGGTGGCGTCTATTACACTATTACATCTCACAGATGGTCACACTGCCAATGCAGTAAGAAGCCAGGGACTTCATCATGTATCTTATGCCTGAGGTTAACACCAGGTAGGTCACCATGAAACACTGCAAGGTACAGGCAGAGAGATCTTCATGCATCAGTTTCCCACCTACAAAACAGGCATAGATATGTCTTAAAGTCCCATGAAAATTGTTTCTAGTCTTATGATGGTCAATTAACTATGGCTAAAGAGGCACTCAGATATTTCAGTGACAAATGCAATATGCTTTCTGCAAAGAAGGGATTTAGAGCTGAATTTGAATGTTTTGTGGTAAGAAAGGCAGGAGGACAAGCAAGTAGAAGAAATTGAACTGCTGCCTCACACCTTGAGAACTGTCTAGATCGTACAGTGAATGAGGCAAGAGTCCTGTGGAAAAATAATCGGCTGACAAAAGCTTGCACCACAATGCAAAAATAAACGTAATTTAGGCCACAGGACCAAGTAACTTCTAATGCTTTCAAATTTTGGCACACTCAGACCCATGAGCTATTATTTTAATGGAAATTTTTAAATTAGATATGTTATATACATATAAGTCTCTCTACACAAATTTTGTTTCAAACAGTTTATATATACAAATAGGTACATAGCATGTATTAAACTGATGATTAGAAACTACAACTCTGTTCTGGTAAATCATGATGATAGATTTCTAAGAGCAAACATGAGAATTAAATTTCAGTTTTAAGCTGAAATCACCCAATATTATTTAATGTTAAAAAGCCCAAACAGACAAATAAACAAAAAAAAAAAATCCCCAAAACAACCACAACTTTATATTTGGTGATATTTTAAATCATGCCAGTTGCTTTAGAGTTATGTTCTAATATCTATGATCAATCATAACAATTCCAATATTATACTATTAGAAGATATTTAATTCATGTCAGTTGAGGTCCTTCCTAATCTTTTCTTTTTTGTAGTATCTGAGAACCTCATTTCTAAGTAGGTTTAAATCCATGGAGCTGTCTATCACAAGTTTCCAGACACAGAATACATCTTCTATGCCTCTGCAATACCAGGAACAATTTGTATGCTATCATTTTGCCTCAATATACTCAGAAGAAGGAGATCACCTTTTTGTTTTCTCCTATTTTCTTTAAACTGTGGTCATAAAAGTCCGCAGAAGCAATGAGCTCAGTCTACTCAAGACCTAAGGAATATAGGCAGAACTTGTTCTGCTGACAATACCCTTGTGCAGAGGATAAGCAGAAGGTACATTCTGGGACTTTAAGTGGGACTAAAGTCCTATACCAGTCTGCAGCTGGCTCTGTGGTCGGAGATTAATTTCATCTACTCATGTCAGTGTATCTATGAATGAAATTCTGGTTTGTCTCACAGAGAAATAGCAAGAGACAATGTATGTAGATATTATCCATAATTATTTTCAAATAAAATTTTTGTGGTCTTCAGTTTCTAAAGACAAAATAATATTTCTATATTGTACATTCCAGAGCAGGCTTTCATCAGCAAATATTTTGGCCAGAAACTAAATTTCTTTTAAACTTTTCTCAAACTCAAATGACTTGAAAACCCAAGATGAGAAAGGATGTTTATTTTTGACAGTTTAATCCCTGCTATCTTGCTGTTTAATTGCTGCATGATTCAGTATTTAAGTTGTTACAAAACACTAGTTCTTCCTTGCAGCTCATGCTGCTTAAGTGTCCAAGTACAGGACCAAAAACATACAGCTTTAACATCATTTACTAAGTGCGGGCATTCACAGAGTTACTTTAGACCCAACTCAATGGGTCCATTATTGTTTCCTTCCACTACATAGATACATTTAGTTGCCAAAATGGATGCAAGCTCTAATCAAGTCTCACACACAAGCAGTAAAACTGAAGGTTGTGCCCGGATCACCCATTTCTATTACAGACAAAGGTATCCAGCACTAGATTGTGTCTGTGTTAAAAGTAACTATTCATGCTTAGTGTCGTGAGGATCCCTAGCAAACTAGAAATAAAATGTTGAGAACAGGTAAAAGAATGGATGAAAATGGGGATGGTCAGGATGGAATAGAGATTTATTGTCATTTCAGGGTGCTTACATTCAGTTGGTATTTTTAAAAGTAGGGTTTTATGTTTAACCACAAGGATCTAACCTCTTTAATCAGCCAGTCAAAGCTTTTCTCAACATGCTCAGAGGTAATAGAAAAAAAGAATCACCAACAGAGGCCCTGTGGTCTTGCAATGCATTACTGTTTTGGCAAGACAGTGTTTTGTGATGGGTCTAGTAACAACTGGGAGAACCAAACAAACTTGTTTGCAATAAATTAATTAATCACTTATACAGAACAGTGGTTCTAACCATACCATAATTTTGCACAGTGTATCGCCTCGCCTTAAATACACTGCAACTTTCCTTAAATGCCATAGAATCATGGAATGGTTTCAGTTGGAAGGGGCATTAAAGATCATCGAGCTCCAACTCCCACGCCATGGGCAGGAGCTCCACCAGGACAGATTGCTCAAAGCTCCAGGGACAGAGCCCCCTCTAAAATGCTCAATGGTGAAACTGATAAGGCACGAAAGAGGAGTTATGGCTTACACAGGTAGAAATGCAAGAAAGAACTTACAATTTTCATCTTGTGCAATGCACTGGAGAGGGATTCCAAAGAAAGATGTGTAGCTGTCATTGTACCACACTAACAGCTCAGTACCCCTGGGGATATCTATACAAGCCCGGTAGAATATATTTGACCTAATCAAGAAAAAAGAAACATGGCATAATTTAGGAATAGTACATGGTATTACAGTAGAAATTCATTGTTTTGGAAGCATTTCTACAGATAACAAAATGAATAACCTACCGATTGCTTTAAAACCGAATCTGTCATTAGAGAATGACTTTGTTCCTGCAGCACAGGCTAACAACATTACAGACAAATTGTATCTAGCATATTTAAATGCTAAGGCTTCAGAAGTACCAAAATACCATAGAAATACAGGTATTTTCTTGCAATGTGTATTTCAGGGAATTTTGGAATGGCACTTTTTGCTTACACAGTATAACCATCCGAGTGGTGTACACAGATCAGCAAGTGCAGCCATTTAAACAGCTTTGCATCTGTCACCTGCAAAAGTTAACATATTTTAGGGCAGACAACACTTCTTTTGTGAAGAGAAATTAAATTAATAAATACATTTAGCAAGAGCTTTGAGATAGTGTGGAGTGACCTTTCATGGCAGTAATATACCATGAAAAGAGAGATCTTGGGTTGTTGAGAAAAACAGACTTTGACTTAGGGGAAATAAAAAAATTGGGATTAATTGGATCATGCAGGGCTAAAATCTTCACTGCATGGAACATGAGGGCAGTGCCAATGATTTAGTATGTACAAATCAGGGTTACCATAAGTGTGTAACTCATTGTTCCTCTGGGAGAAGACTGGGTATTTCTAGACCACGGAAGTGGGAACACAGTGGGGGAAAAGGGAAAATCCTAATGTCTTTAGCATAAAAACAAGAGCCTTATCCTGATCTTGTGCTGATGCAAATAGAGTGACACATCTGCAGTTAAGATATTTACATGGCAGCAAAAACTGTGCTAGATTAGAATCAGGCACAGGATAAAAGACAAATGTTATCAGTTTGCAGTGGCTTTTCCCTTATGCTTCACATGGAACAGTAAAACATACTCCTCTGAGATGGATAGAAATTCAATATATACAAGAAGAACAGTCCACTCTTGCTGAAGGATTACATACCAAAGTGATACAGTCAAAGTACCAAGAAATGACCATTTTTTATAACCGCTTATGTAAGGCAGAAAAACATCTATAGACCAAAAAAAAAGTTAGGCCTCAACCAGTTTTCTGAGTGAAGAATTGCTACAAACATTATTCTGAAGTTCAAGATAAAAGTGTTTGGGGTTGGTAGGCCTTAAATTTAGACTTTCTATAAAGAATTGGCTGTAGCAATGCAATTTGTTCCTTGTATAACACTGCAGACATAAGGAGAATCTTCTACCACATTTTTCATGGCAGTGAGATATGCACTTGTCAACATATTTTGTCACCGCAAAGTGGCTCTTGGCAACAGGATCATAAAGATCAATAAAAAAGTGCAGATTCTCAATATTTTACTAGCAGCTGCAAAAATTTCATTTATCTTGTTATTTTCCTCGCTTACTGCCACCCTGTCTCAGGAGGGCACTGCTAGCTAAGCAGAACGGTTTTCTTAGCCTTCTATGAATATCTGACAAAAACTCTCCCTTTTGTGTCTCCCCTTCATCTTCCTTCCTCCTCCTTCTCCTCCTCTTCTTCTCTCTCCCTTTCTTCCCAGAGCCTTGCCTTTAGTTAATTCTTTCCACTGTTACATAAAAATGAAAATCGGAGCCGCACTATAAATTACCGGCATCTCTTAACTTGAGAAAAATTGAGTCTACTTTGTACTTCACCCTTGTAACATTTCATCTCTCAGTTTGGCTTCCCTTAACATAAACACAGCAGCCCAGCAAATGAATGTGCTAAAACCAAATGACACACTTTGCCGCTGAAAGAGCAGAACTGTTTTTGAGCAATGGGTGGTCTGTGGGGCTTGGAGTAGGCAGGGAAAAAAAAAGTGTAAGTGTACACCGTCCCTTACAAGTGTGCAGAGCTTCCAAAACTCGCAGAAATCTCTGCATGCTGAAGTACATCAAAGGGATTTTTCCCTTTTCGGATAATATTTCCTTTGCTGACATGTATTTAGTATTGTGGTTGGATGACTCATAAAGATAGCTTCATGGCGTCCCAACGCAGTTGAAGCAGAACACATGCCAACAAACATTATTGTCAGCCTCAAAATAAAAACAAAACGTTCAGCTAAGGGTCAATCAATCAAGATCACTTTGAAGAAAATTCCATTTAGATATTACAAATCATAACAGAATGAATTTAAACCAGCTGACTTTCTGTGAGGAGGACGTCCATGTACAATAAAAATTAGGCTGGTTTTTCAGTGTCCAACTTTTCTATTTTCTTACACTTGGATGCAGTCACTGGTGATGGATGCCAGTTTTTTAAATTGTGTTTTTGTAGTTCATTTTATAAAGATCTGAAGTAATCGAAAACAGATCAACAGAGGGAACTCTAAGTAAAAACTCCATCATGAAAGGAGAGTTGTAAAATCCACTTAATATTGACAGATGTGTAATGACTTTCTCATGTTCACTTTTCATTTAGTTTTGTCATCTATATATATATGTACGCATATTTTTTTTCTTATTTTTATATATGTATGTGCACGCACACATCACCGCATAGAGAAATAGTCCACAAGATACCTACAAAAATACTCTTTCATCACAGCGATCTTTATTCATTACCCAGGGTGTTTCTTTAAAATCCTATGATATTTTAGCTATAGATAGCAGATACCTAAGTATATAATAAAAGATCTGTAATGTTTTAATAGGATTGTTATTTTTTTAACTGCAGCATTGTTTAGTCAACTGGCCAGAGAATAAAAAAGTTGAAAATGCAATTGAACAATTTTACCATTGTTAAATTGGATCCCTATGGGATAATCAAACTTTATACATTTCATTTTAGCTTGCTGTTGTATGTTTTATTTTTAATTTTAAAGGTAGTTTAAATAAGTTTAAGATTTCTCCTAAATAAAAGAAACTCTGCTCTCTAAAGCAACCAGCAAAAATCATTGCTCACTGCAACTGGCAAGCCTGGGGCATTCTTTGATGTGCTTCCTACCACATTTAATAAGGCCAAGCAGTCGCTTCTGATTCTAAGGCAAAAGGTTTGTTTATAGCTGAGATCATGTATTTATGTAATGTGTTGTCTGGGTTTTCTGGACCTATTTGCAAGCACAAAGCAAAATGTACCATAATTTCCTTACATTTTTCTTCGCATTTTGACTTTCTCTAGCCAGTAGCATAAGAGGTACAAGTTGTAGCAATCTTGGCTAGCAGGTGCACTCAACAAAAAAGCTCGAGGTGCATGCACAGCCCGTGGCTGACCCTCAGGATGCCTCCGGGTGCCACTTTTCCCCCTCCCCTATCACACACATCCCTGTTAAGGGTGGAGAACTGCTTGTGTTGGCTTGCCTCTGATGAGGATGTTTGAAAAAGTGCAGAGAGCTCTGTGCAGCAGGGTGGTCACACAAGGGACACAGGGCTGCCCTCCCTCCCTGGAGCTTCCCCCCATGTGTGCTGCCCCACGTCCTCCAGAGCTCTGACACTGTCTTTGCAATCAAAGGCAGCAGTGCTC
The DNA here is from genome assembly GCF_963513975.1 of Fringilla coelebs. Lineage (NCBI taxonomy): Eukaryota > Metazoa > Chordata > Aves > Passeriformes > Fringillidae > Fringilla > Fringilla coelebs. Next base: position 54,047,430 of record NC_140031.1, on the reverse strand, counting down.
CTGACGGCGACAGCCTGATAAAACACTCTCATTTTGTGCCAGGGGGTGAATCAAAAATGACTTTACCTGTACTGAACCACCGTTAAGTTCTGCTCCCCGCAGTGCCTGGCACATCGGATGTACCTCATCCAGCTGGACTTGCTGGGCTCTCCACCATCGATAAAGTGCTGCAGTGTCCCGTCTTGGTCATATATCTGGGGGAGATGTCACAAGGTCAAGCAGTTAGAACAAATCATCAGCAATCATTTTCACTGCTTTGCTGGTGTCTCTCTGCGGCTTTTCCAGGACTTTATTGCCATGAAGTTTGTCATCTGCGTCCTGATACTTTTAGAAATATACATGAAAAAGCAGAAAAGTATTTTAGGGGGATGCAAGTTTATCTTGTTTCTCTTATCAAGCCAATCTTTTCATATTAAAAATATTTGTGGTGTCTCAAAGATGTGACCATGTTTCCCAAAGAATATTTAACCTATTTTGACAAGCTGGCCTTAAATAATGAACTGCCAGATAAACAAGAAAATCTGGATGTAAAGTGTGCAATAAAATGGCTGGGACATCTGAGCAAGGGGCAGTAGCAATCCCTAAACAAGGTTCCCTTCCTTCACATCTCAGTTGCAGCAAGAGTAAGTACTTCAGCAGCCTTACATGTTATGTTAGGGAGTCGTAGGATTCATTATATCAAAACAAATGAGACTAGAAGGGAAAACAGAGTTGATGATGCCTTTTGGAGCTCCCTTGAGACATACAATTTTTTTGAAGTACTGAATGAGAAACCAGTCCTGAGGGAATCATTGTTTTCCTAAAAATGACATCCCTGCTAAGGACATGAGAGCCAGTTATGGTGATTTAAAAAAAGATGGTAATATGTTTCTATTTAAAAATGGATGCTCCCTCTGAAGTCAAGAATAGAGTTGCTCTGGAGATTCTGAAAGGAAACCATAAATGTATCATGCATACCTACCCCCCCGACTGCTTAAAAATGTTTTCTAGGTAGGTCTAATCCTACTAAAAGTGTGAGATGACACAAGGTTTTTACTTGTTACACAATTACTTTGGCAAACCTCACAAATATTTCTGAACAATTAGGTGCCTTTCTCAAGTCAATCTCATTTTCATGCCTTTTGCCCCATTTGCTTTAATATCCATACCCCAAAAATGTTACTCTTTTTGAAATTGTATGAGACTAAATTGACGTCTTCTTGAAAGTATTAATTCTGCTAACTAAAGAGGAAGCACATTTATTACATTGAATTGAACACTTCTAGTGTACACAGACTAACAATCTATTTCAATATTAAGAAAATAATCTCAGAAATTGTGTGACTATATTTCATACTTATGATTTTTTAAAAGAGGGTTTCCTACAATTCACACAAAAATATTCACAGGAATCAAAATCTAGTTTTTTTCCTCCAGCAAAGGAGAGTCTCAAATTCATGCACCAGCCTTGCTTTTGCTTTTGGCCCACTGGGACTGCAAGTAATCAGGAGGAATATGTCTCTTGCAAGAGAAGAAGAGACACAGAAATCAAGTATCTGTGGTGATCCCTATCCTTTTTTCCTGAGTGTCTGTGACAAGGACCAGGTGGAACCTGGCCAAATACTCCTGTGTTGGATAAGCAAGAGGCTACCCCAACATACACTGAGTGGAATAAAGTCAGAGAATTAGGAGTCATCAGAAGTAAACAAGTACTTTAATCCCAGTGATTAAGTAGATTTTTTTATAAATCATAACATGCTGATTATCAGCAAACACCTATTCTTATGCAAATATCTTAATGTATGTTGAATATGTGAGCAAAATACGCTAAACTATAAAAATCTGTGAAGAAATTGGAAACGTTCTACAGGACATCAGCGTATAAAAAGGAAGAGAAGGAAAAATTAATGACTAACAGTACTTGGCTGAAACCATTTTGGCAATATCTATGCAAACATTCTCAGCAGTGTTTATTACCTATCCATTTACATGCTGTTTCTTCATATTACAATATATGTCTTAAAATGAGGCAAAAACAATTCCCATAAATAAAGAGCTGATAACTTCCTAATCCCCAAATGATATGAAACAGGAAAGACAAAGAGGTCTGCCATAATCAGTAGTGACACTCATGTCTTGGCACACAGAGTCCTACCCAGAGCTTGGAATAAATAGACAGTCATTAAATGATATGAAAAATTAAAATCTGTCATGAGAAATAGGACTGGATCTTTCCTGGGCCTTGGTCTGGAATTGGAAGGACTGTGTTGCAAGACTAAGTATTTTCAAATACTTTGTTCTGCAATTGCTGGTGCATCAAGTGACACTATGCCCTCTTTCCTGGGAGGATATTACCAACATTGCTGCATAGTCATAATCTATCCAACAGCATTCTTAGCCCTGTTCTTACAGGATTGTAAACCCATCTGTAAAGAAGCAGAAGCCCCAGGGCTGGAAGGTAAATAACAATACTGTGTTGAATATATTTGTCAAATTGCATAATACAGGTTAAAAATCTGGAAAAAAAACCAAAATTCAGATATGGCTATTATTTTTCATCTCACCATCATGCAGGAGTTCTTATTCATTTTACAGTAATATAAATCAGGAAACCAGGGAGAAATAACTGCCTGAAGAAACCCTCATGAGGGAGCAAACCATAAGCTCCAATAACAGAGAAAAATCAAACCTGTAGTGCAAGCTGTGAACACAAGCACTACATTAAACAATGGATACATATTTAGCCACATCTTTCTTACACATGCATACATCCTTAAACAGTCGTACTACCTATTACAGAAAATACTGCAGAAACCTGTGATAAACTGATGTTACTGGAAGCCTTTGACTACCTCACTTGGTCATTACATCCATCTACACTGGCATAAATTTTCACACATTGCAATAGCCTCTCAGCAAAATAGAATAGCATTTCTCCAAGTCCCTTCAGACTCTGCATTTATTTTTTCTGTATCTCACATCAGTCACGGATCCGAGTAGTGAAAACCCAATTAGTTATTTCATTTTTCTCCTTTGATTGCACTTGGTAGTGTTACCTAAGCTTCATACTGGACCCTGATAACTTGGTTTTGCTGGGTATTAAGGGTTTGGTTTTTGTTGTGGGTTATTTGTTTGTTTTGTGACGGAATGAACCAGATTGTGGAACAGACTAGAATCTGATAAAAGAGGTCTGCACTCACCTCATCTGACTTGCATTGTGGTCCCCCTTAGCAGTTGCCTTCTAGTTAATTATCCTCTTAATAGGTTCTTGGCTGTTTACAGATATTTTACTGGTATGTTGCAGATCAAGAGACTCAGAATGGGATACATACTTCTCCTCTATGAATTTCATCCTTTGACTTCAGAATACAAAAGAAACTGATTCATTTTACAGGAAAGTAAGTCCAAAGCATAGACATCAGAATACAAGTCTTCTCTTTTCAGTATTTTCTGTTCCCTTCCTTGTAAACACCGCTTTATTAAATAATCGAGACATAAATAGAGGTCAGGTTCCTCTTCTAATGGCTGGATTGGTTGAGGATAATTATTTGGAGGACATAGATGGTTTAATGACAATTGTAAGAGCAACACACAATGGCAGTAATAACTTCAAAAGCACATTGCATGTCATATAAGTGATGCTCTAAAATCTCTGAACAGCCATAACATAAATAACAGAAGTAATTGAACCATCTAAGATTTCAGCAGTAATAAAAGGCAAGGTGGAGTGCTAAAGAGACTTCTGAGAACCTTCAATTACTTCAGTACTGATAGAGCCAGTATTGCTGACTTGGATCATTGAGGCAAATCCAATTCTAGTGCTAAAACTGTTGCTCCAGTTTCTGGTATAGATGCCACAAAATTTTAGATTAAACAAGTTCAAATGTAACAGCACAGCTGCAGAGAAAGCCAAGTATGAAGTAATTAAAAACTATTTCACAGAAGCGACAGCAAGAGCAAAAATAATTTTTTTTAAGTTCTTTCCTCCCTATCTGTTGCCTTCCCTTGTTCTCTTTCCATGGCCTGCTATTACATCTTTAGAAATTCTTCCCGCATTTTATTTTTCCATAAGTTTTCTTAGTCAGCTAAGAAAGGTATTAGCGGACAATTATTTGGCTGCTCATTTTTACTTCAGGCAGTGAGGGAATGGAGTGATCCTGAAAACAGAATGGTTTTTTGCCCATGCATTTATATTGTAAAAGTAGCTATTAGAATATTTGTTTCGTGTTGCAAGACGTCAAAAGAAATGTGACAAAAACCACAAAATATGCGAGAGTTAATTCTTACCATTATAGAGACTCTTGCATTTTGCTGTTCACTGCTATTCTCATTGATATGACACGCATAAGGTCATAGAACATTCAAATCACTTGTGAGTCTTCTCCTCTCTAAAGATTTACTCTTACCTTCAATGCAAAGATGGAAATATGTACCCAAAACTACTGGTAATGTGGTAAAAAAAGTTGCAACCAGACATGTTAGATGTGGTAGCATCCATACAAGTTATATTCTTTCTGTAACAGAGCATGAACCTACAAGCCACAGTTACACTGGGAGTTTCTTCTTTGCTAACTTGGACATCAGAACTCAATGATCTCGACATTAGGCAAATCTCACTACTGTGAGACCCTGCTTTTGATGTAAAAATAATACATCTTCTAAAGGTGTCTAACCTGAATAGAAGTTGAAAACAATGCCAAAAAGGATAATGGTTATAAGCCTGGCTATTAAGATGACCGTCTGTAAAAGGTGCAATTATTGAACCATGGAATTGCTTAGGTTGCAAAAAGACTTTTAAAGTCCTTGAATCCAACCCTTAACCCAGCACTGCCAAGCCAAGCAGGGCTGAAGTCCCTACATTAAGTGCCTGAGTGCCACAGCTACACTTCTTTAAAATACCTCCAGGGAAGGTGACTCTATCCCTTCCCAGAACAGCCTGTTCCAGGGCTCGACAACCCTCTTGGTGAAGAACTTTTCCCTAACATCCAAGTTAGACCTCCTACGGCACAGTTGGAGGCTGTTTACTCTTTTCCTCTTTCTTGTTGCTTGGGAGACAACCCCAACTCTCACACTCCTAGACCCTCCTTTCAGGCAGTTGTAGAGAGCAATAAGGTCCCCCCAGTCCCCTTTTTCTACAGACAAAACAGCCGCAGCTTCCTCAGCTGTTCTTCACAGGACTTGTGCTCCAGACCCTTCCCTTGATCCACTGCCTTTCGCTGGACATGCTGCAGCACCTCAATTTTTGTAGTGAGGGGCCCAGAACTGGATGCAGGATTTGTGTGGTGTCACCTTTGCTGAGTACAGGGGGACAATCCCTGCCCAGATCCCACTGGCCACACTGTTGTGGACACAGGCCAGGATGCCCTTGTCCTTCTTGGCCACCTGGGCACAGCTGGCTCATGTTCAGCTGATGTCAACCAGCACCCTCAGGTCCTTTTCCAGTCTCTCTGCCCCCAGCCCCTGCCATCATGTAGGGTTGCTGTGAACAATGTGCAGGACCTGGTACTTGCCCTTGTTTGACCTCACAGACTTGCCTCAGCTTGTCAATCCATCCTGTCCAGATCCCTCTGCAGAGCCTATCCACCATCCAGCAGATCAACACTGCTGTGTAAATTAGTGTCATCTGCAGACTGACAAAGGATGCACTTGATCCCCACATCCATATCATGGATAAAGATATTGAACGGGGCTGTTCTCCACTGAGCCCTGGGGAACAGCACTTGTGACTGGCCACCAGCTGGATTTAGCACCACTCACCCCTTTTCTCTGGACATGGCCAGCTTTTGTTTTTACTTGAAGAGTACAGGACATCAGCATCCAGTTTTTCCAGCAGAATTCTGTGAGAAATGGTGTCAGGCTTCACTGAAGAACAGGTAGATAATACCTGCAGCCTCCCCCTCATCCATGAAACATGTCCCACTTTCACAGAAGAAGACCAGGTCATTCAAGCAGGACCTGCCTTTTGTAAACCCATGCTGACTGTGCTCAGTGCTGGTTGTCTGCATGATGGCACTCAAGATCATTTGCTCCATGATCTCCCATGGCACCAAGACCACACTTACAGGCCTGTTGTTCCCTGCAACCTTCTTCCTGACCCTCTTGTCGCTGGGCTTTACGTCTGCTGATCTCTGGTCAACTGGAACCTCCTCATGAGCCATGGCCACTCATAAATGATTGAAAACAGCTTAGTGAGCTCTTCCCCCAGCTCCTCAAGACTTGTGTCACCCCCATCTGACCCCTCAGACTTGTGTATGTCCAAAAGGAGCAGATCTCTTACAATTTTTCTCTCGATTACAGGGGCTTCATTTGGGTTCCCGCACCTGTCTTACAGCTCAGAGGACTGGTTATTCAGAGAAGAACCGGTTTTACTATTAAAGACTTGGGCAAAGAAGGTTCCTCAGCTTTTTCCTCACCTTTTGTCACTGTTTCCTCACATATCCACCAAAGGATATGGCCCTCCTCAAGTTGCTACACAATTTATAGAAACCTTTCTTATTTTCTTTTACAGCAGGTAAGTTCTACTTGGGCTTTGGCCCTTCTAATTTTCTCCCTGCATAACTTCATGACATCCTCTGAAGCTGCCTGCCCCTTTCTTCCAAAGGTCACAAACTCTCATTTTTCCTCTAACTTCCAGCCAAAGTTCTCTGTTTGGCTAGGCTAATCTTCTTCCCCCACCAATACATCTTTTAGCATATGTGGACAGCCTGCCCCTATTCCTTTAAGATTTCCTTCTTAAGGCACATGCAGCCTTCCTGGACTCCTTGCCTTTCAAGACTGCCTCCCAAGGGACTCTGTCAGCCAGTCCCACAAACAGGCCAGAGTCTGCCCTCTGGAAGTCCAGGACAGCAGTTCTGCTGATCTTCCTCCTCACATCTCTGAGATTTGAAAACTCAATCATTTTGTGATCACTGTGCTCATGACAGCCTCCGACCATCACATAACCTGTAAGTCCTTCTCTGTTCACAAGCAACATGGCACATTCCATAGCTGACTCCCTCACCATCTGTGTCAGGAAGCTCTCTTCCATACGCTCCACAATCATCCTGGATTTTTTTCCCCTCTACTCTGTTCCATTTTCACAACTATTGGCTAAATTGAAGTCTCCCAGGAGAACAAGGATGACAATCATGAGACTTCTCCCAGCTGCTTATAGAATATTTTACCTGCCTCTTCATCTTGGCTGGATGGTCTAAAACAGACTTCCACCAGAATATCTGCTATATTTGCCTTCCTCTTTGCTCTTACCCATAAACACTCAATCCAGTCACCAACATCATCTCCTTTTGAAGGAAACTACCATATCTTCATTGAACTTTTTTTTTAAATTAACTCTGCAGCATTTTACTCATTGTCTGCAATTAAATAGTATTGTAAGTAAAGAAGAATACAGATGTGTTTTTAGAGGGGGGAGGAGTGTTAAGTGGAATTACTGGTAGAAGACATCTCTACGAACAACAGGACAAATTACAAGGATGGTTACTTCTCCCATAAAGCTGAAGAAATAGCTGTCTCTTTCCTGAAAAGCCCTGAAACTCAGATGAGTGAACAGCAAAATTTAGTGATTTGACTTGCTTAAGGCAGTCATTGTTAAGCAAAATGCTGATGAACCCCAGAGTTTATTATGACACGTAAACATTATTTATTTTTTAGTGCTTCTAACCATGTCAATCTGAAAGCAAACTGGATCGTATGCGTAACTTGATAACTTACACATTCAGGTTGGATTTTGTGTAGTGTACTGGTGCCTAGCAGCTGGCTTTGAAATCAGCACACTGTCAAAGGACCATGTTATCTAGAAAGTTGGAAACATTCAGAAGATGCCTCATGAACTGAAAGAGAGAAGATACTAACAGTTCGTTGAAAATATTACATTTAAGGAGCATAGTTTAGGCTGAAATCAAAATACAGCTGGGTTCATATTGATAGCAACAAGTGCTCAAAGAATGAATGCTTTTAGACATTTAATGCCTTAATATTAGCAGCTGGGCATCTGCTTTAGGACAGGAGGGCCCTTCTAAGTGTTTGTCTTCTCCTTGTTACACACTGAATGAAACAATCATGCACGGAACCATAACTTCTTTCTCACTTTTTTCACTAACTTGATGACCAAGTAAGGGCATTCAGCAAGCTTTCTAAGAACTCTTTAGTCCCACCGCATAAAAGAAAAATGAACTATAATGCAACTCAGAGACAAACTAAAATGCATGGGAAAATCTCCAAACGGTTTAATAAAAAGAAAAACTGATGTTGATTTATGACAATAGTAATATTATATAATCACATTCTTTGCGAAAACCACATCTCAGACATTGAAATATTTTGTAAATTATGTGCTACCTTTTAGATTACCTACACAGTAAACAGGCTGATCCGCCTGAATAAAGACAATATTCATCACATTCGGATAAATCCGGTTTTGATTCCTAATAAATATTATTTCATCCGTAATAATCAACTATACATGTAAAACTGGTACACAACAATAGCAGTATGCATGCCATCAAATTCCTTCAGCTATAAGTGGAAATGTTTGGACAGGTCCCCTGTTCAATTGCATGGTCATTATTTCAGAAAGACATTAGTTATAAATATTTCTCATATGTTCCACTGTTTCTTGATAAGACTAATTGATTTGCTTTACCAGAAAAAGTATGTCTTCAGATTATTTATGGGCAGATAGTGGAATCAAAATATAAATATGTTTCAGATAACATTCAAGCTTGTTGTCTCAGGAGGAGATAAGGATGCTTTGGTTTATTATTATGTAGAAAATGAAAGCCAGTTACTGTGGTCTTTACATCTATGTGAAATAAATCCATGTCAATAACTAGTTACTTGTTTTGAAGTGCTTCTATTTTTATAATTATAATTATGGTATCTCCTTGCCATGTAGAAAATGCAACAGTCCATTCAAAGAATGATTTTTCTTTGTTGGACTGTTTGTATTACATGCAATTTGTTTATACTTAGAATTATCATCAAGTTTTCCAAAGCAATTGACAGAATAGAAATCTGAAGTAAATGAGCAAGGAGGAAATATCAGGAGGTCTCACTAGTTAAAGTCAAAGGAAAATTTTTGTCCAACTGGATGCAACCCCTCTATGAAAAAACAAACAAATAAATCCTGACAGCCAATGGTCTTCTTTGGCTGTTCACACAATGCAAAGCAATTTCCTAAAATTAACCATATCTGATGTAGAGCGCACATCTTGTATATCTACTCAATGTTTTTCTCTTTAATCTAGCGGGCATCATCTAGCAAATTTTATAAAAGAGAATACTTGCCAAATAATATTAAAAGCTATTTAGTTTAAATGTTTCTCAAAGGATTATGGCATATGAAACTATAAACATTGGTTTGAACTGTCTGTGCTAGGTGAAAGGCTTCATCTCTCACTTAGACCTCAGTCCAGCAAACACTTCTGCACATGTTGTAGTCCCATTGATCTCAATGGGACTACTCGTGTGTGAAATCAAGCATCTGTGTAAGCAGTTGGGGAACTGGGGCCTTATTCCAGAAAGTGTCATGAAAGCAATGCCCTGCTGATAATGTGGACTTCATAAAATTGCTTTTTTTTTAAGTCAAGTCTCTGTGGTTTGTTTTGACATTAGCCCGTGGAGGTCCTGTAATAGGAAAGAATTTCATGTAATGCAACAGTGTTACTCAACACCAGGGCAATGAGAGAGAGACACAGAGCAGGAAAAACTCCACGCATGAAGCTGGAAACTTGAAAACTTATAAACAGATCTGTAAAATACCAGTGCTCTTGCAGTACCCACTGACATCACAGGGCTTTCCCCAAGTGTGGATTTGCACTCTCCTGACAGGTCCAGTGGTAAGACAAAGAAAGTTGTGGTTCTCCAGCCACGAGTCATCTGTGATGGAGACATTTTTGTTTAACATTGTTATTTCCACCCTGCTCACTACCCTGCCTTCCTGAGCAGCCCTGGTAGCAGAAGAACCATGTGGAGGCAACAGACTGAAGTGGTTTTCTCCAGTCGTTTCTATGTGGGACATGGAGCATGAAGAGGAAAATGTTACCAATCTAGGCTCTATGGTCACTCTTCTGAATGACTGTGAAAGAAACCAGACTAAAAATTAAAAGATGTTTAAGAACAGAGAGGCAAATTATCAAAGCTGAAATAACCCAGAAAGAAGACTGTCACACCCGTTGACTGATAAATGCAAATCCTAGTAAATATAACAGGGAAGGAGTTACAAGTAAGGGCCCAATACTGAAAACTCTGATTCGACTGGAAAGAATCAATGAACTTACTCAGTAATAAAGATCCAAAAATTATATTGGGAGCCAGAGAATCAATACAGTTATAGTGATTCTTTCTTGCTCCCAGTGCCTCCAGAAACAGAGCACTGTTTCCTTTGCAAGGTAATGACAGAGGTTAGGCCATTTTCTTGGAGCTTCTCAAAACCATTAGACTTTGAAAAGTGAAATTGAAAAGCCTTTGTTTCATTTGTTTTTTTTCATTCCTTTACACAACCAAATATCACAGAACAATTTTGGCAGATTTAATCACTCAGCATCAAGCTAGACAGCGCAGCTGAAACAAGTGAGCATGTACACACTCCTGGGGTGACTCAGAGTCATCCTCAGAAAAATCACTCTGGACCAGAAGAAACTCATAAATGGAAATCATTCTCATTTGCCCTGATTCTTACACATAAGAAAGAACAAAAGTATGGAGAGTCTGTTCTTCAAATTCAAGGCTTACCTTGCCTGTAAGAGGAAGCAGGTGGCCCAAGAACGGCACAGCTTTTCATCCCTCATTCCTATAATTTCTGTAAAGCACTTTTTCAAAACACTGTTCCAAACTGTGTTTTCGTAGTTTTGTGCATGTATCAGTACTTCTAGAGAGGTAGCAGATCTTAGATGTACAGATCTCAGACACAGTGCTTAGGGATATTTTGAGACATACTGAAATACTGAATGTGTATAGAACATATGGCACAATTATCATTCTGTAATTGACTTTGGTTTCAGTAAGCAGCACGTGGGGCTTTTCCTTATTTTCTTTACCTTTAGGGTTTTAAAAAGCTCCAACACTATGTTCCTTTAAGCATTTTAAGAACTACATTATAAAGGTACTTCTCTTCTTGAGCACAGAACTGCTCGAGATTCTAAGGGGTCTGCAGAGAGGGTGTCAAGAGGATGGAGTCCTTCTTCTTGGTGGTGCCAAGCAAAAAGACAAGAGGCCATGGTCAGAAACTGATGCACAGGAAGTTCTACATGAATAGGAAGAAAAATTTTTCCACGCACAATTTTGCCCTGACCATTAAAGCAATGAGGATAACCAAGAGGTTGCAGAGTGTCCTTCTAAGGAGAGATTCAAAAGCTGTCTGCACACAATCCTGAGTAGCATGCTCTAGGAAACCCTCCTTGAACAGGGAGGTTGGACTATGTGACTCAAATGGTCGCATCCAACCTTATATAAAAATCCCAACCCTAATGCAGAAATGCACCACATGTGAAAATACTCTCTGAAAAGAAATCCTGTCCACAAGTAGTCTCCTCGAGAAATGTCAAGAGCATTACTTCTTTCTAAATATGTATTGCTGCCTAATGTAATGCTTGTGATCACTGATAAGGATTTGTTCCTGGGCTAGGGAAATACTATATATTTACATTCAGATGTGTAAACTTAAGTTCAGGTTAAGTCTGTAAAATTAAGTTGTGTAAACTTAAGGTGTGTAAACTAGTGTTTCTGGTGAGTTCAAGTATTCCACTAAAGCTCCAGTGACTGCTCCAGAAGACAAGCAGTTATCCTAAAGTTCTGGGCATTACTTGTCAGCCCTGTCTGTATGTCTTAGATACTTTCCAGGATTTAAAATGCCACTAAACACCTCCATGCAGGCACTTGAATTGCTCTGCAGATGCCTGGGTTTAGCTCCTGCCCTGAAAATGGTTTGTCACATGGCTTACAGCAAGTACTTAAAGTCTTGATCCTGCAGCTGTAGAAAACAGGGATTTTGATAACATTTTTTCTGCACCATTTGCTTATCTACACTCTGGGTTTGTAAGTAAATATGGATAGGGGCTGTGTTTACAGTGTATGTGTAGAACATCTATCACAGCAGAGCACCCATTTACTACTACAATACAGACTCCACAGATAATTCTTTCAATCCTTTTTTAAACTTTTCATTAAGGCTTACCATAAATGAGGAATTTCAGTAAAAATTACATACCTTAGAAAATATACTTAATTCCTTTGTGAGTTTTAAATAATGAGGCACAGTGATATTTTTAGTTTGGAATATTTTGGAATGTCTGGAATGCCAAGTTCCCCAGATGATGATTAAAAGGTCAAGTAATAAAGTATATGATAAACTGTGCCTGAGATTCCTCATAAAACAAATGAGTAATGGCTGTACAAACTGTGTTGCCATGTTTTCATATCAAAAAGTTCCTAGAGTCTATTATTCCTTCAAATTTGTTAAACTATAGGATTGTCAGAAAAAACTAGCACAGGAATGTCTAGTTTTCAGCCTCTTTGGGGCTGGAGTCAGAGTCAAGAAGCAAACGAAAGGAGTGCAGTAAGGAGTAGTGCTGATGTTGCTAGTGGACGTCATGGTGGAAAATGTGAAAAGGGTTTTCTTCATCCCCAAGTGCAGGTCTGGTGTTGGTAAGTATCATGCCAAGTTTCTTTAGAAGTGTGTTTGTTTCTGTGAGGATTATAACATTAGATTAGAACATTGCTTGAGACACAATCACAGGAGCCCTCCAGAGCTGTCAAGCATTTGGCATATCTCACTTATCTCTAAGCGTGGCAGGGGCCATCAATACAAAGTGGACCATCAATCAATATGGGATCTTCTTCAGACATTGCCTGTCAGCTGATCAGAGGAAGACTTTAGGGAATCAGCTTTCCATTATCAGGATTTGGTCTGTGATCAGAACAAGCCACTAGACCTTTTACTTTTCACTTGGCAAAAACATACACACTGGAAAAAAGTCCTGACAGTTCATTCATTTTGCTCCATCACTGGAGCCAGATGATGTTTGACTGGGGAGACCCACCCTCTTTGATGTTGTACTCTTTTGAGAGTGCCCTGCTGTGAAGAAAATTTTCTCCTTCCAAATTAAAGAGAAATATTTCTGTGTCCAGCTGTTAAATGTGACGTTTGCCATTTTTCAGCGCACTGGCTCTGTGCCATCTCACAGGCTGTGTTTCAAGCCTATCTTTTTCCTTTCCCCTTCTCAACAGCAATATCCACAATGTGTTAGTGTCTCCAACTTCTACATACATCAATACCAAAAGGGAAAATACAAGTAATGCTGCATTTCTCTGAACTACGGCAGCAACATTTACATGCCTCTTCTGATTTTTTTAATTAAAGCCAGCTATCCTTCATGCAATGAAGGATAAAACCCTTAAATATGATCTATGGAAAGCCGACTTCAGTTTCATTTTGATTTCAGTAGGCAAACCACACCGAAGCCGAGCCTTAGTAGAAAACATTTACTGGTTAAATGAGTGTGGATATTACTAAAACTTGTTTTGTGTCCACATCAAAAAAATGGCACCCATTCAGCAGCCCTGGCTCTGTTTAAATTAAGACAAACTTCTCATGAAATCTTGAATAAATATTTAGGTTTATGTAATCAAGAAAATCTGCCTCTTCTCATATTTATTAAGTGTAATTTTTAGAGTTATAAAAACCACTGTCACCAACTGTGTATACAGTAAATAAAGGGTGAACTCATCATTACAACATTTTGCCTCTTCATTGAGGTGGATTAAATGCAACAGGTTCCAAGTATTCTTCAGTTCAAGCTCTCCATAATCCTTTTTAATTTGCATATTTGCTGATACAGAAAAGGATCAATGTTTGATGGATTTTGGCAAAGCCATTATTACAAACCTGTGTTCTGTAATTAATCTCAGACTGTGACCAGCAAATCTGAATAGCTGCTCATGTACTCATCACATCTTCATGCTGTGAAAATTAAAACCTGACTGAGAGCCTCAAAGGATGAGAATGGAAACACTTTGGAAAATTACATGAATGGTAAAAAAAACAAAGCACTTCCCCTTTAGGTAATCACTTTATAGATCCATGCCAAAAAAAGAGTATATTCAGATAGATTTAATCTAGAAATAAGTGGAAAAGATGCTCTTAATCCGGACTACAAGTAACTCATGGACACATTTTTTAAAAAACTTTAGACTTATACAGATTTACAAATAAATATAAATTAGCCTCTCTCCAAAAGGCTGGCAGAGAGCCAAGCAACATTCTGAGGGGCTTCAGGCAGTTCTGAAAAGCTGTCTGATATCTAACAAAGGCAGTGCTGGGACTGGAGATGTCCAAGCAACAAAGAGACGCTGGCTTGTGACGGTGTAGGCAATCCAACAGCAGGCATGCTTTCTTGTTCCTGGACTGAATCAATCACTGCCACTCCTGAAATTGCAAGCAGCACATATATACTCTACAAATGGTACATTTGGATCTCTGCATTATGCTGGTTCCATGACTCTGGTTCCAAAGAGGTGACCTTGTTATATGCATATCGTTTATGCAGCTATGGTCCTTCTCTATGCTTATTTCCAAATCAATAAAGAAATAATTTTCTTACTGGTAATTGTAACTTTATCTTATTTAGCTAACCAATGTTATCCAAAATTTTCTTTACTTGCCTCTAGTCTTTCATCAGCCACTGTTTCATCATGTTCCTTTTTTTGTCCCTCAATCTATCAGGCAGCAGAAAAACACTCAAGAATACCTCATTAGAGTGAAAATGAAGGACTGCTTCCAAAGACTTGTGTTGGTTTCTTTCACTACTACTTATTCTGCATTATTTTCTTTCACCTTTAAAAGCATATGCCTTACCTTTATGCTTCTAGCTTTTGTCAACTCTCCTCTCTGTGCCAAAAATAATTTTCTGTAAAAGGGAAATTTTTGTCCCAAACAGGTATAAGTGAAAATGTATAGGTGGCTAATATAGACCAACACAGATGAAGCAGAAATAGTCAAGGAGTTTGTCTAGCAAATCTGCTGGCCTTAAATGACCACTTTTTTACGAAGAAACTCAAGCTAGATAAAATCATTTGAAACCAACAGAACCGGTGATTATAATCCATCTTTAATATTTTAACAGTAAAATGATTTATGCAAAGCAAGTTTTTTTTTTTCTCAAGACTAAATTTAAAAAATATATTAAAATAAATCAATTATTCTGATGATTTTCCCACATCCTCAAAATTAAATACAAAGGGGAAATTAATAATTTTTTAGCAAGGTTGCCTGTAAAATTATTTTGCTGGATCTGTTCAAAACCTCACCATTGTTGCAAAGCAATAACAATAACAAAATATTTTGGAGCAAGGGTTTTTATTTTGGGGGATTTTTTTTCAATTTAGATTATTTCAAGATTTTATAAACCGAAATCTAAAATTTCATTGTAAGCTTACTGTGCCTTAAAAATTAAAGGAATTTGGAACTGAGGAATACATATTTTGTTTAGAAAATGTAGGAACTTCATATTTAGATAATTCGGAACTCTTTTCCCCTAAGTTTAATTCATGAGAAATTTCCATGAAACTAACATTTTTTGCAAAATGTTTTATTTTCTGAGCATTCACTTGAAAACAAAAAATTGTTTCCTTGGGAAACTCCAACAATTTGTAACCAGCTATCTGTTGTACCCCAGTCAAAGACACACATAAAAACATTCATGGCACCTAAGAGCTTGCAATCTAAAAGATACAGATAAGGCTAAATGAATTGAGAGACCCAGAAAATGTGATGAAAGTGCAACCTTTCTCCACTCCTTCCCTGTATCTTTCTCCCTCATGCACAATGACAAAAATTCTCTCCTTAAATACAAAAAGAATAATAAGGATATCACTTCACAGTTTTCCTGAGTTAAGCAGGAATTGCCATGCTTCCCCTCTGCCTGATAGAAAAGCTCTGGTTTTCCAGCGGGGTACAGATCTCTACCAGCCCCCTCCTATTCTTGGGGAAAATAAGATATATTTAAGATATATCTGCAGGCAGGTTAAAATCTGAGCCCTTCCTTGGCCAGTTGGTATCTCCTGACTGCTGGAATGTGTGCAGGCAGGCAGCCTAAGTCAGATGTATATAACTCCAGGCATTTGAGGGCTAAGGGAATACATACTAAAGCAAGGGCAGAGAAACTAAACAATGTAGAAAATAGGTATTTTTGCAAGGGGTTCCTCAAGAACCCCTTGCTGAGAGTAAACAAATTAGTCCTGGTTCAGCTTCTTTTTAATGCCTCACAGACTGTATACTTACTGTATGTGTTGACTTTCCAGGCTGATTTGACCATTACATTTGTAAGATGAGAGTGTATTAAAAATTACTGTGAGCCAATTCTTAGCAATACCCTCAGACTAACTGTTTTCAAAGAATCTGATGAAGCTGTAATAAAAATCAATTTATCCACAGAAAGAAGCACTTCTTGTTCTCAAATGACAGATTTACAATTTCACGCAAGCATGAATATCCTAGAGCTCACCCTTTTTAATAAGGAGTCTTTTAAAAAACATAAAATATTTGTCCTAATGAAGTAATGGTTTCCTAAGGTTTTGCTTCTTTTCTGTACTGCCTACAGTTTTATGTCTTTGTTGAAATGTGTCACTTCTTAAATTATGATGTTTTCCTAAGTCTACTATATTCTTTTTCTAACCCTCACTAAGAAAGCACAATTGTCAGGCATTATGTTTTGAGGGCGAACTGACCTCCAACATATTGTGGATAACGTAAATTTAATATTTTATAGTTATTCTGAAAACATTCCTAAACTCAAGATCCTTGGTTGCTTAGTATCTTCAGCTCACTCCTAACAACAGTAAACTAAAGAGGCCAATGTTTTCTGCAGAAAATCAAAGTAAAAGGTGAGAGGCAAAGCTGAAAAAGTACTTTAACTTTTAGGGAGTCACTGTTACAGAGGTCACTGCCAACTTCAGATAAGACACTGCACGGAGACAGCCCAAAGAGCTGCTGCAATTCCAGGACTGTCGTCTTAGCCTGTTCAAATTGGTCTAAAAATTCTCCAAGAAACTGGGAGTGTAGGAGGAGTGAGACAGGAGAGGTTAATGCACTGTGATTCTAGCCCCAGCTGACTCATTCTGTCAAGAAATACTGAAGCTCCTCCAACAGAATATGATAGTGTGTCACTGTGGTAGATTTTGCTTCTTTTTCTCAAACACTTTTCGTTCTCCAGTAGAGAGCAGAGAAGGATCTGAGTTACTCCAGGCTTCAAAGGAAAGACATTTATTTTGTCCAGATAAGTAAATTGTCTAGTAATCCCATGTGGCATCTGGATAGGAAATATATTATACTTACTAGAAAATTGAGCAAATCCTTGGAATCAAGGATGAATAAACAAACTGACTGAGAGGAAAAGACACTTACCAGAGTCTTAATAATGAGGTACATTCAGGAGCATTCCATACTTTAAAGGGTAGTTTTGCAGAGAGCGTGACTAATGAGGCCTGGTTTTAGTATGGATGTGTGTGTGTCTTTTGTCCCCAAAACATTCCCTGCTGTAGTAATCTCCACTTGGATACCGATTCCAGTGTATGATACACTGATATGGAAATACTTTTCCATTATTGTGCACTTTGTTCTGCTGCTATCGCTGCAAGTTCAGCACACAGAAGACCAAAATGCTCAGCACAGTCTGTCTCTGAGAGTGCAGGAGGAACAGGATCCTGGGGCACTGTGCTTTGCAATATGCAAGTAGAGATAGCTGTAGTGGTGGCTGAAATTGCTCACAAAAATATCCAGCAGCTTTTGCTCAACAGTGAGATATAGGTTGGGTCACTGAGCTTTGCTGAGCCCCAAAGACTGTTTTGTTTGTTTTGGTTTTTTTTCCTTGAAAGCATCCCAAAAGCATGTAACTTTTTCTCGACGTCACTTTGTGAAATGTGAAGTAGCAAGAAGGGGAAATCTGGAACCATGCAGAAGAGAAAAGTCCTGGTGCACAGTTTGCCCATGCCCACCAAACCTCATGTGTTTTAGCAGTAGTGCAGGCAATCGGTCCAGATTGCAGATATTGTTTTCCCTAGTCTCTGGAAATTTAAGCTGCTGCATATTTGAAAAAGTACAGTTGCCATGACAATACCAAAAAGAGTGTGCCCTGTATGCTTTTCATATTTGACTTCACTATATATACAGGATATCCTGTATTATACACACTGTCTGGCATTTCTAAAAGACAAAAACTACATTTCCTGTTTTCTTCTTTTTTTTTCTTTCCCTACTTTTTCCACATTTCAGGAGATTTACCTTCTTACCTATGATATCAAAATCAGTGAAAATGCAGGAGAGATTACTGTATTCCTACCAATATAGCTCTGACTCTTAATTAAATCCATTCCAGCCTCTACAGGTAAACCATTAGCCATAACAGAGTTCAATCATAGACACTTTCCATAATTAAATTTAAATGTCATGTTTTTTGACATTTTCTCAATCTAAAATGTGTTTTGTCCAAAAATGTTTAAAGCCAAGAGTGACCAAAGCAAACCCTCAGATTCTAATGGAGTTTTGAACACTGTAAGTATGATCTGAATGAGACCCAAAATTGTACTACTACGAGCAGCTCTTAACACAAAACTGCATGGAAGTTCTACAAACAGCGTCAAAGGGCGTCATGCTCCGCAGTGCAAGGCATCTGTATTTCAGTCTTTTAATTGCAGTGTAAATCCTCTAAAAGTCAGTACAATAATAACCAGCAGAAGCAGACAGCTAGCAGATTTTTGAATTATAGTGGTGATGGGAGAAAAAGAGCAGGAAGACCTTACCACACTTCTAACAAATGACTGCAACACTTTTCACCTGTAATATTACAAGGATATATATTGCAATTCCCATTTTACACCTGAATGTAAACCATACCATTAACTTTGCAACCCTGCTTAAACGGTCTGTCAGCTTTAATGTTACATGTTGCATCTACATATACTGTTCACATAAATGAGAAAAAAATCCAAACCCCATCACATATGTCATTCACATAGTGAATACAGTCAGTTCTGAGATTTGCAATGATTTAATATCCTTGAGAGTAAAAATAAACAGGACTCAAAAGATCCATCATGATGCAATTATCCAAAGTTTTCCTTTTAAAATGCATCTCCGCTTGCTTCCTGACAAAATAATTTTAACTGTAAATTTGCAAATGTCTCTGTTATGAAACTGCACAGTTCTGAACTATAATAGTCAAAGCTCAAATGTTTTATAAATACATTTTAAATATGGCATTAATATAAAAATCCCATATCTTACAAACAAAAAACTCCATCATGTAATTTTGAACTTCTTCTGACCTTCTGATGGCTACAATTGAGAACAAATGTTACCCAATAAATACATTGGCAGCCTTTTATTTGCAAAAAATAGGACAATTAATTTCAGCAGTCTTTGTTTCAGTAGATATGCTGGATGCATTGCAAAGGAAAATATACCACTCTTTCATATATATCAGTCATAATCAGAGATTAAAAGCCTTACTGATTTAGAGCATATCTACACTGCAATTGAATTGACTGGGACTAGCAGAGACGAGTCTGTTTTCTGGGTGTAAATTAGTTACCTAGTCATGACAGCAGGGGATGTACTTACAGCTACTTACTGTGCCTTACTGAGAGTTTGCTATCCTGTGGTAAGCTAATTTTTGCTGGAATTACATCACTTATAAGACTGAAACAATTACCCTGATTAAAATTATTTGGCTTGTGTCTGCCCAGAGGTGCAGAAACATCTTTGGATGAAATGCAATACGTTCTGAGTGAATTTGAGATAGGGGAAACTGTTAATAAATATTGGGAAACTATTGGTGATTTCCTGTGTTCAAATGCAGCATAAAATGAAGCTTCCTATTCACTTAAGGGTAGGATTTGTTTCAGGCAGCCATAACCAATTAGGGTTAAGTACATAACCTGCCTCTATTGCCCTTGCAGAGACAGCAGAGAGAAGCAGGCAGCATCAGAGGGCAGCACATGGTAATCAAGGTTAACTCCCTTAGCCCAGGTGCTTACTGATATCCAGTGTTCCTGCCTGATGCTGCAAACACAACTGCTGTAAATTGCCAAACCCCAGATGGGGACCCTAGTCTCTTTCTGAGATCACCACTCAAAGAGTTCAACCATTTTTTTGTATTGCTTTCCCATGCTTTTGAAGAAAAGGGTATGAACAATTTTTATCATCTCAACATTGAAGTGCAACTATTGTAGTATGCTTTTTACTAGAAAAACAAAAATACTTTCTCTGCACAAATACATTTATGAGTAAATGTATAGAATCATATTAGTCTTAAAACAGTTATCCACCACTATGAAAGCATGCTGTCAACCAATCAGGAGTTTAGGGTTTTCTAATTTTTTCAGCATTCTTTCCAAAATATGCTTCTCCCTTTCTTTCTTTTTTTTTCCTCCCCCTTATTTTTTTTTTTATTATTAAGTACATAAGAGTAACAGCAGTTTTTAAAGGTGCTATGATTTCTAAGGCTGCTGAAAGCTGCTTTCCTAAAATGACCTTTCCTACCCAGTAAATGATTACAGCAGGACAAAAGCATTAAAAAAAGCAAAAGGGAAAACCCACATTTTTTGGTCATATTGTTCACAAAACTTTGTTGGTGAAGATTTTCAGACATGCTCAAAACTTAAAATAAACAAACAAATAAATAAAAGTGTTCCTCTTCCATTCAATTTCAATTTCAAGACTTGACAAGCTGGCACATCTCAAGTCATTTTATGGAAGCTTTGAGATAATATGTGGTGGAAAGAATATGAGAATGACTGGTTCAGGACAAGAATGGGATACCACTGCTTGAACTGCAGAAAAATCTTGATACTACAAATGGCATAAAATAGTAAAGCCCGGTGAGTCTAACTATTCATCAAATGGAGGAGCAAAAAAAAACCCCTTTATTGAAGACCAGAGGCTCGAATTCTTCAAATGGGAGAAGGGCCAAGGGAAGACACAGTTTCCACATGGGAGATGCAGGGGCTCCAAAGGGTCCATCATTCCATGTCAGAGCTCTGGGAGGGCAGGTGGGATCCTGGTGAAGCAGCTGTGGCTCCCCTTGCTGACCTGTTCTCCCCAGTGACACCACACCAGGTCATGGCAAACCTGTCCTTGTCCCGTGGTGCCTTATGAGCTCTCCAAAGGCTTTGCAGATTCTTTTCTTAACAGTGGAGAAATCCTTGCTGTCAAAATTGGGTCTTTGGGACGCAAAACATACTCATCCTTGTACAAAATAAAGTGCCAGCTCTGCCTTCCAGCAAAGTCTAATTAGAAAGTCTTAATTAGAGAGAAAATCGGCATCATGCTTACACTAGCATCAACTGACAGGAACTGAAACAAAAGGGAGAGTACTGCATATCTACACAGGCACCAAGAAGAATGATTGTGTGAAACAAACTATGTAACAGTGTCATCTAGTGACTCACGCCATAATCTTATTATCCTGACAGTGCAGCCAGCTAGAGGGAAGGCCAGTTTTCACCCTGCTGAAGTGAGCTGTGCCCACACACTCTATTGACACTTGGCATCCAGCTGTGGCCAGACTTCACAAGCACACTGAGACCACGCACACACACTTGCAGACAATTGTCTGGTGAGTGCACAGATATACTTAATTCTGTGTGTGGAAATCCTAGTGAAATGCCAGTGCTAGGCATGGTATAGGTTCTGTCTTGTGTCATGGAAAGCATCTGTCATGATGCTGCTGAAATACAGCCCATGATTATACCACCTAGTGAGACTCCTTTGAACTCAGTCCTTCATGTAATCTGCAGGACATTTCACAAGGTCCTGCAGACCACCAGTGAGCTGTGGACAGCAGTTTAGCAGCCTGTGGTGAAAGCAGCCACAGCTACAAGCAAGCAGCTTGGTTGTCTTCTTTTTCCTTTCTGACCCTAACACCAAGGACTACCGTGGAGTATTCAAGGCCAGGATAGAACAGCTTTTGAGGAACCTGGTCTAGTAGAAGTGTCCCTGCCCATGGCAGAAGGGTTGGAAGGAGAGGGTCTTTAAGGTCCCTCCAAAAGCAAACCAACCTACAATTATCTATCAGTAACCAGGGACTAAATCCCATATCACACTTCCTTATTTCTAAGCACATCCACTGAATGCAAACTAATCTGCCCATAAGGCTCAGGAGAGCCCTTCAGCACGACACTAGAGAGTTGTTTCTTTGGTTTTTCCATTTTTATCATTGGTCTTGCCTGAAAGTCTGCTTCCCACACAAGCAACCACATAACAAAGACCATTAATAAAAATTAAAAAGCTTAACTAATATGTTGGATTCCTTCCTTTTTAGAGTTATGAAGTTCTTCATAAAGTGCAATACTTGCCAAAGAATACAGTTAAAGGCATGAGCATTTTGTTATATTTCCATAATAATTAATTAAACTGTCAGAAACATTGTCCAAAGAGCATTCACTCTGACAAACTTGGAAAATCTGGAAAATGTAATGCAAGTGTGACGCTTGTCTATAATTCATGCTCCAGTTTACAGGGGTATTAACTGCACTACAATCTTTATTACCTCTTTGTAAATAAAAAATAAATTTGAATAAATGCAGTTTAAGTGCATTGGATTTTTTTGCAGAGACTTTAATTTTAAAATCATATTCATCTCCTTCTTTTGCTTTACCCTGTACTGCTTAGTGCTTTAAATGAAATGCATCAAAACTTAATGTAACATTCCAGAAAATTAAGTAAACATTTTGTCATTGGTTTGATAATTTTTTCTGATTCTGTAAGCTTGATACTTGAGATTGAGTTTAACACACATAGAACACACAAAAAATTTTAAAAGGGTTGTCATCCATGCTCAGATTTTCTTACTTGAGCTTTGTACTTACCATGCAGCTGAAACATCTTTGGCATCTAATTTGGTACCATCATAATAATAGCTCAGAACAGGAGGCAAAGTAGGACACCTTTTGTCTTCCTAGGGCACTTAAATCTTGTATTCAGTTTAATCACCGAGCTCTGCTCAGAGCCCTGATCACTAATTTGGGGGCTTTCACAATCTCAAGCCTTGCTCGCCTGTGGACGTAGTTTAGTGCATCCCACCCAGGCACCCTGAAAGGATTCATCCAGCCCAGCAATTCTGAAAACTCAGCTATTCTGTGCCATGTAGGAGCAATAGCTCCTTCAGAAATAAGTCAGCTCAACACCTCACTGTAGAGGGTACACATACACCTGCTGACCAAGGGGCACTAACATCTGATGAGCACCAAACCTCTGGCCTTGGTGCTATCAGCTCAGCTCTCTCCAGGCAAGTCTCTGCACACAGCAATCTCACATCTAGGTCTAAGTGGTTCATTGTTGGCAACACAACAGAACATAGATTTAAAACTAAAACATGGGAGGGGGGAAAGAGAGAGGAAAATGTTTACAGTAATGCTTTTAGAACAAGGTTAAGATAAGTTGAAAGAATAAAGAGGAAGAAAGAAGGTTCCAGATACGTGAAGGAGTCCCTTGGCTTTCATTTAGAAACAAAGTTATAAGCACTTTGCTTTGCCAGAACAGTCTTAGAAATCTGTAACAAAAAGGAAAGATCCTGAACCTCCTTTCTGTACTATGAATAAAAGGAGGGGCTGCTCTGCATCCTTTCCCAGACCTGATCCAAGGAGCAACTTACTACGGGACCTCAGGGCCCAGGAATAAGCTGTAAGCAAAGCTGAAGCAGCACAGCCTGCTGCCTTTAGGAAGAGGAAATCTCAAGACATTACAAGCTCTTCTCAGGTCACTCTTCTCAAGGGGAGCAGTAGGGCCAACACTACCACTTCTTCAGAGCAGTGTCTCAGGACAGCTCATGTCCCTCTGTCACCTCATGTTCCCAATCTGCAATACTGCTGATCCCTACTTTCTCACCCTGCCTAGATCCATTTCTTCATTCCTGCCCCACACCCTCCATTTATCCACCTATTCTTTCTTTGTCACCTTCACACCATCTTCTTTCTGAGGCTTTTCATCCCAGTTCCACTCTGCATTCCCAATGTAAACAGGTATAGATATATAGATTTCAATATTCCTTTCTAAAACAGTGAAGCATTTGAATACCTCAACAATCTGTCAACTTGCATGTAGCAAACCCAAAAAACAGGGTATTTTTGGTGCCTTGAAACTCATCCTCTTTATCTGCCCTCTTCCCTTATTTCCTTTATGGCATCAAAATTATGATAAGCTAGATTTTTGTTGGGACATGATTTATATATTTATCAGGCAGGCGGCTCCAAGGTGCTGAAAAAATAATACATTAAAAAGGTGAGATGGAAAAAGATTCTTCTACGGTAACTTGGCCTAGTTCTTAGCCTGCTTTATGAGAATTAAATCTAATAACAATGCAGTGAAGTTGAAAGACTGCTCTGAAGTCCTTCAACATATGAGTTTGGTCTCTATTTTCACACAAGTAACATCCTCAATACAGCTGCATTTGGAATTGTAAGGCATATCTGTGAGAACTACTAGCCTGAAATGATTGAGTTTCAGAAAGTACTTTTACTTCTTTACTGCAAGGAAAAATCAAACATAAATGAATGATGTTCAAAGAAATAAAGTTAAATTTATGAATCTAATTCTGACTTAGAATATTTATAACAAAACAGTGAAAGGTTTTGTATGTGCTGCGTAGGCTTATTAGTTTAAAAAATATATTTAATAAGTGACAAGGCCAAATGAAAAATTTTATATGGTACTGGATACCCACCCAAGTAGTTAAATCAATTCCTTTCTGTTTAATTTTGCTATTTGTTTTTCTATCTGAGCTGCCAATTTTCTAACATATTAGGGAAGAAGTAGGAAAGTCTTTTTGATTGATAACAAGTTCAGATTTTTGTGTCAGATCAGTAGAGATTTTTTTTTTTCAAAGTAAGAATTTCGTATGTTGTTTTTACATTCTTAGACAATTATTCTACAAAAATTATTTAAATGCTCTTTTTTTAGCTGCCTTGACAAGAACACCAAAACAGTTCACATCACCCTTGACCTGCAGGGTGTATATCATCTTGTCAACATATAAACAAACACATGATGGGCTGTATTTTAATAGATTCTGTAAATATCAAGATCCAATTCATCAAAAGGTTCGCCAAAGTGACAGCTGTGGGGGTTGCAGTATGTGGTTGCGTGTCCATTCAGCCTTCTTGCAATAGGATCACTGCAGGAAAACTCAGGGCTACTGTTGCTATTTCTTCCACATTATTATTTCTCTGGAAATCTGGGTTAAGCTGCTGTCTGTAAATGCCACTTCATGTATAAGAGAAATATGCAGACTTCCGGGCAGAACCACGGGGACAGCTTTTATAATAATCCCTCTCCTCTCTCCCCATCTTTATCAGACAGTTCCTCTGATGTGCTGCACTCTGTCATAAAACGAGGCTGAGAGGAATTTATAAGCACAGAAACTCTTACTTTGGAGAATGAACAGAACTCATTTTTGATAAGGTTTGCACAGACACAGTAACTTTTCTTGTTTGGCCTTGTAGTTTTATGAATTTCAAAGCTAGCAGGGTCTATTAGATCACTTGCTCCAGCCTATACTTCATGGGCCATTAATTTCTATACAGGAAAAGATAAAGAAAAAAGGGAGAGGACCAGTACATGCTTGAGGACTGGGTGACATGAGTACCTGGTGTCCCTAAATGCCAGGGAATTTTTAAGGGAGTTAATGCCCTGAGGTCCAGAGAAAGCCAGGACAGCCATACCTGAACCTGCAGAGATTGCAACGTGCGTGCAAAGACAGTGGCAGTCAGCCTAGGGGAAAAACATGCTGGCTGTGAAATTGAAGGCTAACACCTCACACCACTGCCCCTGACCCATGGTCCTGCATCAATTCTCTGGCTCCCAAAAAACCAAAGAGAGAGCAGAATCTACCTGGGCAGCTGAGGAAGAAATTCTCAGAAAACATCCCAGTAAGGATGAGATTCTTATGCAAAGTTCTACAAGGAAGATGCAGGCAGTCTTGCTCTCCTCATGTACGTGCAGGGAGGTAAAGTAAAAGTTTTGATGTTTCTCAGGCCATGAAGGCAAAGGCTGAGATCATTGAGTCCGAAGATGTGCGACCTGACACTTTTAAAAGTCAAAGGTGCCAGACTCTTTTACCAAGATATTCTTATATTTTACTGCTAAACATATTTACCTTCCTCTTTTGAGATGCATTTCCTCTAGCTTCAGGTTCTAACCATGGTATTTTGTTTATCACGTCTCATCCGTTAAATAGAAAATCCCTTCTGCCAGGTTGGATCTTCTTTTACACACATGTTTAGACACATGTAAGTGTCTAAACCAAGAAGTCAAACCAACTCCAACCTCTTCCATAATGAAGGCAATATATCATGCTCCATTAAGAACTATATTCAAAGGTGTTTTTTCCCAGGAGCTGATCACCTCCACAACCACCTTGTACTCCTGTACCACAGTACTCTGGTTGTGGTCTCTAGACACAAGGTAACTTTTCAAAGACATTTCAGTCATATGATACTAGTCATATTATACAATTTATAGCTACCATGACCCTTTGCTGGAGAGCTAAAAGCCGTAATGCCCATGGGCAACTTTAACATAAATTCCTATGCTCATGCACAAAGCCAGTTTCTCTCTCCTCAGCCCTTGGTGCCTTTCCAACAGACTCCCTCCAGGATGAGAAGTTTAAGAGACTGACGTATGAATTTTAAATATTTGTCTCTCCTTGAAGCTCCTAGCATTTTTCATTTTGCTTGAGTGGAAAATAACATTGGAGTCTTTTTACTAACTACAAAGTACAAACAACCATGAAACATAGAATGAAAATGAAAAAACGATTTTTTAAATCGTTTAAATCTGACAGTGGGGTGAAGCTCAGAAGTCCTGATTCTGGAAGACACTTCATACTTTCTGTAAGCTCCTCAACATCACCAGTTTCCAACAAAGCTGAAAGGAATAAGTGAAATCTCAGAACTTTGCAGCCATGTTCTGATATGAGCTTAAACACCCAGGCCTCCATTCATAGTATTTATAGTTTTCACACACTCAAGAGAAGAGTCTTCTAACATGAATGGTTGTGGCTAGGCACAACAACTGATTTTTGGTTTGGTTTAGTTTGGTTTAAATATTGAAGTTTACTTGGCTCTCTCAAGACCTTAATATGAAACCATTCTACTTTCACCATCAGATTCGTGAGCAGCTTGAGCAAATCTTAGAACAGATTCAGCCTGTGTATATGTGCAAAACTGCCTTAATATAAAGCACACAATATAAGACCTCTTCTGGCATTTGCTCTGGATTAACTGCATACCAGTGAGTAGCCCAGTCAGTGTTACAGGTAGGATAAATCACCTGCAGCTGTAAGTGGAAGATTTAAATTATCTCTCAGTTTTCAGAAAGCCTAGTAAGGTGTTGGTCAAATAGCCACAGTCTTTTTTTCCCAGTGGACACAGAGCAGAGTCATGTCAGAAGGTGTGGAGATCCAGCTCCCTCTAATCATAACAAACACAGTCTGGGCACAATGGGGTTTCAGCCCATAAGACAATCACATTTGCCAAGATTTGCACCCTTGGGCATGGCACTGGGCTAGCAGACACACGCACACATGGCTCACAGTCCACAGCAAGCTTGTCTGGTCAGCTTAGACCAGAGACACGACAAGCTGGTGCCCAGGTGTTCCTGCCCAGGGCCCACCCTTGGTGGGATACCATGTTTCCTAGTACAGGCCTGAGGACACTAAAAGATCTTTTAGAAGACCTTGAAGGCTCAAGTGTATTCATGAAGTTATCCTTTAAGGTACTTGCAAGTTTTGAAACCCTGACGTAGATAAAATATTAAAATTCATCAGTAAGTGAATGGGAAAAGTCCAGAAGAGAACATGAGCATAAAAATTATACTGAATAATTCTGAATGCTATCATTTTTAATGTTTTGCCTGTGACTTTCTGTGGGATATCCACAACTTATCATCAGACAGCACCAGCACAAAAACTGAGCAATAGATCAGCAGTGGAATGCTCATGAGACAAGTCTAGCCTGGTTTGTGAGAGTGCTAAAATTTCCTGTAATCTTTGAGAACAAAGAGAAAGATTAGCAGTAATCTTCTACAACACTCATAGTCAGAGAAAGCCGTCTCTTTCTCCAGAGTCATTGGCCTTACCCTGCCTTGCTCTCCTATTCTTCATCTTCTTCAAACACTTTTTTTAGGAGCCTGCATCTCTCTGTTGTCCCAATTTTTCCTGTGATCTAAAGGTCTGCTTTTTCAGCCTATATAGATACTTGAATTTGCTGAGAAAAACATATCTCACTCTCTGATTTTCACATTGAGACTTTCAAAGGGTGGGAAGGAGGGAGAAATTCAGTCAGCCTTTCAGTCTGTGGCAATCTGATCCTTGGATGCTGAACTACACACGATTTCTTATATGAAATTTCTCAACATTCATTCTGTTAGATATTTACCAGATAAGTTTGTATCAAGTTGCAATGAATGGCTGTAGCATTATTTTAATAAAGCAATGGGATGATCTGTAGAAATATTAATGTACATCCAGACCAATTTTGTTTTTGAAAGAGAAAACTTTGTTCCACATTTAATGTCAGATGACGGCTAGAATGGATGCTCTCAACAGCAAGCTTACAGTTAATTCTTCAAATAAATCAAATCACCATCACTACAAAAGGAAAATGCCAAAATGTTTTGTTCCCTTTGTAGGAAGCCCTAAAATAAAAGCATATCCTTTTGCACAAAAATCACAAGAATAGTTTTCATGTCAGATTTTTACAGAAACAAACAATAAAATAAATAAGAATTTAATTTAAAAATTTAAATTAAAAATTAGAAAATAATAAAAACAAAAGTAAGAAAAGTTAAAAATTAGTTAAACAGACACAATGGTGGTCCACATAGACACTAAGTCGTCTATAATCATAATTGCCAAGACAGTGAATAGTCTTGCCTTAACTATTACTGCAGCCAGCTATCTTCTCTGCAGATGCAGCAGCAGTGTTAAGTTCTTGATGTCTTTCATCCCCTAAACAGATGAATGAAAGCCAAATGTGGCAGAAGGAGGAGTATTTCTCCTAAGCAGCTTGCCAACCAGTGGCGGGGCACTCAACAGGAGAGTGCTCTGCTCAGCTTCAGAGAGGGCAGGAGGCAGTGTGCAAACTTCTTCAGTGGCTGTCCTTGTTATCCCCAGTTGTGACTGATAGCACCCTGAGAGGCATTGCTAACTATTTCTGATCATAAATACAGCCACTGCAACATGCAGGCCACAGGGTGTAAATGACTAGTGGAAAGTATAATTTGTGGACCTGAGAGATTTCAGAAGAGATAAGTAATAATTAGGAAGAGATATAAATCAAAGAGTGTCGGACTCTACCAAAGTCTTCAAAGTGATCCAAAATGGCAGTGACTATATCTTTGAATGAGAGACCATCTGGTTTGGCTAGGCAGCAAACTATAAAATTGCACACAAATTAGCCTTGCAAAAGTAAAAAGAAAACCAGATAATGAGGTAAAACTTCTGCAGCGCTGTTGCTGTTGGGTCATGTCACTTTTGTCTAATTTGGGCAGGAAAATTAACATCTCATTGAATAAACAAGAACTCACAAAGGTTAAGAAAAGAGGCAGACAAATATGGTCTTTGGGGGAAAGAGAGGCTACAGACCCCAGCCTGACCTTCAGCCATCTTTTGTTGGGAATGGCAGACCCCAAGGTCAAACAGCCACTCAGCCAGAGTTACAGTCTGAGCCCACCCAGGCTCAGATTATAGCTGACTGGTGCAGCCTCTGCCACGTGTTGGGCTGCAGACAGCCCTGAGCCCAGGCTCCAGTGTGGTTGCTTCTGAAGGGTCCCCACTGCTCCAAATTCACCCAAGCCCCTAGACTGGGGGCATATTAGCACCATCCAGGAGAAACAAGCAGAAAGGTTAATATTCCTAAAATGTAACCTTTCGTTCCAAGTAACTTGAAGGTGATCCTGGTTTGATCAGAATAGAGAATGGAATTCAGGTGAGGCAATGCTGATGCGAAGATTTGATCGGCTGTTTGGTACCCATCTTTTTCCTGTACATTTTCATGATTAATGTGCAATCTAAGGAAATGCCAATGTTCATCTTCATTTTTGCTTATCTTTTTGATAAAATTTTAGCAGAAACAGAGCTTTCTAAACTCTGACTTTTAAGCATACTGAAAGATATGCAGCAAATTAAGCTCTACTGTGTTGGTCCGTGAACAGAAGAGTGAAAAGCTTTGGTCCCCACACAGAAAGAAGACCTCGCATTTATCAGGAAGAAAAATGCCAGAATCAGGGCATGGTATCTAACAATACACAGGCTTGGGTCCATGGAAGAAAGGACACTGCTGAAAACACAGCTGAAGTCCCAGCTTGGTACACTTCCATAGCTGCCCCAAAGGGTTACAATAGCTTCAAGTGAAATTTCTAAGTTTTTGTAACTTTTTGTGCATTTCTGTTAGAACTGGTGAAAACTAATCTGTGATTTACGCTTTTGGATGAAAACCACACCTTTTTTCTATCAACCTTTTTTTCAGGAATCTTTGTTTTGTGTAAGTATTGTGGTGATATTTTTGCATCAGTTTATAAAAAAAAAAGACACTTATGCTTATTAAATATTGCTATTTCTTCCTGAACTTTCTGAATCTGTGCCATTTCAGAATCCTACCAGTCTTCCTGCCAATGGCCCAAAGTCATGGATGAAATTTTTTTTTTTTTTAAGGGTTCGTTTTGGTGTTTTTTTTCATCAAATGTCAAATGTCATAATGTTTGCTCTAAAAGACAAATAATTTTTTTTTACTGGCAGAAAAATGTCACTTTGTTACTTCAGCTGTCACTGAAATATTGCTGGTCACAAAAAAACAAATTGACACAAACCCAGGCTAAAATCTACAACTGTTTCTTCTCTTCTCCAATTGGAAATTAAGACATGCTTTATTAGAAACCGATTATACAAAAAAAAACCCCAATCTGAGTTCTCCTCATTTTTGTCAAAGTGATAGAGCATCAGTTTCATCTCCTTTTACTGGAACAGTGGAAATGGGGAGACCATTCAAGACAGCTTGAAAAAGAAATAGGAATAAGAATAGAAACAGCAATTGAAATAGAGAAACAGAAACAGAAATAGATATGGAAACAGATAATAAACACAGAATCTAGAAAAGAGAACACTTTCTAAAAAATTACTTTTACTGAAATGGTGAGCTCTTTTTGCAAAATTATGGTCTACAGATGGTGCCAGCCACCAACCATACTGCTATAAAATTCCTTCCATAGATTGAGAAAAACTAATACCCTGCTTTCCACAGTGAATGCTGACACGGAAAAAGCAAAAAGCACATATAAAATATTTTAAAAGACAAAAATAGTGACCTTTATAGAACTAGAAGATTAGTCTAGGTAAAAAAAAGTGAACCTTAGATTTGCTTACTTATATACGTTTTAGATGACATTTCACTTAATGCAGGATTACTAGTTCAGGACTGTAACACTGACCACTCCTCTATTTGCAAATCCAGGGCTCCGTTGCAGGAAAACAACATGAAGAACAGAGCCTTCCTGTGGCCTCTATTTCATAGGAACTTGAAGTCATGATAAAACCACTTTTCTCTACTTTGTAGTTCCACAAATAAATCAAAACATCTTCAGAAATACCCTCGGGTTAATAAATTTGCTTTCTTATACACCAGTAGGTCTCCACACAGAAAGTATCAGGTTGGATTACTGATAAAATACAGAATTGTTTGCATACATCTTGCTAAATCCAGGCAACTAATATGCAATGTAGTACAAAAAACAAATTTGTGAGCTGCACATTTTTTGCAACATACGGAAAAAAAATGTTTTTCTTTGATTGTAATATTTATCTAACTAAACACAAGGCACCGCTACACAGCCACTGGCAGTGCAAACCTCCCTTTTTCACAGCAAAATATTGTCTTTAGGTTGAATGAATGCATTTATACAAAGGTCCCTTTACATTTACTGCAATGTTGTTGTGCGTAGACAGCAGCACACAAAATGCAGGTGGTTCTGCCAATCTGAAAGAGCTACTCACCTATCTTTTAAAAAAAGAGATTTAAGAATTGTGATCACACTGGTACGGTGTTACTCAGTCATGCCTGAAGACCTCCTTAAATCAAAGCTCTTAGCGACATCAATGGCTATCTTGTCTAGGCAAGGACTGATTAACAACTGTAGGATATCAGTCTTGATATGCATATGATACAAAACAGCTTTTTGCCAGCTACAACTGGATCTTGTGTACAGTTTGCAAAAGGAGCCTCCTGAAAGCATCTGCATTTTAAGATTTTTAACATGAACATTACTTATTTCCATGCAACTAGAAAGCACTGTGGTTTTGTGGTTGGTGGCTAGCATTTTGTGGCTTTATTGTACTTGTTTTAATATAGGAAAATTTCTAGAGCATATTTGCTTTGTGACACCATTTCTTGATTGTGTCTTGCAGAAATCATTGACCCAAATCAAGTTACTGTACTCTACGTCTATTTGTTAATTAGAACTTTAAGATGCAACAAATAAAACACATTATCGACTTTTAAATCTTCAATCAAATAAATATTTACAGCTGCAATTTGCCAAAATTATTTACCTTTCAATAACAGATCACAAAAAGTATATGTGCTACAGATTCAAGTGAATGCCTCGGCTGTCAACTTGCAAATTACAAACAGAGGGAAAAATAAGTGCTCCGGCTATCGTTACAGGCTATAAATAGCTGATGTGGTTCTACTTTAAAGATGTGTGATCTTCTACATTAGCAGACTTTTTCAATGCATAATTGACCTTGAGATGGAGAATAACCTCTCAGTAGAGTGGCTTTTCTTTTAAAGAACAATGAGTATAGGTATTAGAGGATGTGCCTGTTGTCAATGATCATTGCTGAAATCTGCCTATACCACACTGGGACAATCAATTTTGTAAATGATTGCAATAATCAAGGAAATTGCCTAATTTATAAATCCTGGCATACAGCATTTTAATGGATTTCTACATTTTAATGCTGATGCTTTCAAAGCCAAATGAATTGTTGTCCAAGCTGTCACTACACAAAATGATAAAAACATTCAGTCTTGCGGGTAACTACATCTCATGGATATTCAGACCATCAGGTACATAATCACTCATTAGTGAAACCTGTGATAGTTTCCAGTTACAAGCCAATGACAAAAAAAGCCACAGTTTCCTTATGAAAAAACCTTCTGGGAGCCGAGGAGTAAAAACAGCTGAGAATTACTGAAATAAGACACTAAAAACATTCCTAGCATCCTTTGTCCGGGTAAGACAGCCCACTGTTCTACCCCCCATCCTTTGTTTTTCCATAGGTAAAAAAAACAGAATAATCTTATTTCTATAGCTGAAAGGCTGATCTAAGAACTTTTTGGGCACAGATTCTGTCAGGTTAGACATTGTTCAAACGGAAGGAGAACAAATGCAGGACATGATGCCATGGCTGTGGCTGGTGGGTAATTCTACCTAAACCACCCTCCAACTCACTCTCCACCCTGAAGCTGGTTCTGCAGAGGTAGTTGTACACGCATTGCTATTCCCAGTTAAACCTTAAGCAATTGATTTCAGCCAATAGTGGGCTGGCAGTGCTTTACTTACTGCTCAATCTCACTAACCTGACATTTATGGTGTACTGATTGGCCTATGTCAGTGGTGGTGGTTGTAAATTCACTTTGAAAAGCTTTGTGTTAACAGCCTTCAACCAGGCTCCGAGACGAGTATGAGCAGGCAAGCTGACAATTGCTCGACCTCCTGCCCTTATTACAGTGAGTAAATCAGGCTTTGAGCCATTAGGCTGGAGCCCCAGGCCTAGGCAAAGAGGATTGACATGACTAAAGGTCAACCTCTGTCACACACGTGTAACAATTTGGATAATGGAATTCTGTAACTTATCTGGAAAAGGTGCCAAGTGCGTGGAGGGAAGGTATAGCCTGGGCTGAATTTTCCAGCTTTTATGTTAAGGGATTACTTAAAAGTCTGAACTTTAAAGTCTACGCGCATTTGATGCCACAGAATCTGGGGGACCAAAATGTGAAGAGCAGTGATTGAGGCAGTTCTGCAGAATATTGAGTGCCACCACCACCAGGAAAAGCACATAGCACTGTTTCACTTGGTCAAATCTATAATAAATTCATCATTGACATCAGACCCATAACACATTTTGGACGCTCGTATAGGTCATTAAACCACTGTCTTGATTTACCAATTTTGAATCAAAAGTCAGTAGAAATAATCACCTGTTAATGGTATCATAAATTAATTGCAATTTCAAGCCTTACACACTAGCCTCATACAACAGTGGAAATCGCTTTTATACTTAATTAAATTAAAAGGTCAAATGTTTCCATTTCACTGGTGCCTAGTCAGCAACACAGAAAAGTAGTGGTCAAATGAGGACAGAATTGAGCTTTTATATTTATTTGTGTTCCACTTCAGTATTTTTGCATATTACATAATGAAATCTCCAAGGTGAGATTATGTGCCATGGAAAAACAGACAGTCCCTGCATGATCTAGCAATTTAGAAAATATTTTTTTTTCTGGGAATAGTGTGCGTCCAGACACGTGCATGTTCCATGCACTCCTCAGAATTCCTGTTTTCAGTAACACTGTTAAAACTCTGGTGCTGTATCCAACTCCAAACACCAAAGTGCATTCCAAACTTCACTTTGTTCAATAGGAAGAGAATCTGTCCCCATGCCAACTTAGATTAATTGTGCAGCACATGTGCTAAGGCATAAAATACAGACATTCTGTAGACAGAAAAAACATACCAAAAACACAGAGATACATGAACATAATGCATAAGAAAGTCTTGCAAAAGGCACAGGTCTTCTAAAAGAAACATCAGGGTTTTGTTTAGCTCTTCTAAGAACTAAAATTACTAAATATAAAGTACCTTCCACACTTGTGATCACACTAACTTTTTATGGACCTTAAGAAAGGAGTTTGCATCGTATAGAAGTTATCTGGGAAAATGTGTTAGTAAGTGATCCAGAAATACCAATGGTAGAGGGCTGCTTTGTAGATGCTTAGCGCAATTTTCTTCTGAGGTACACAAATTGAGTCTTCTTAGCGAGCTTACAGCTTAGCATGCTACTGACCACAGCATTAGTGATATTTTCCCACAGCACAGGAACTTAAAATCCATGTAAAAATAAAAATTATTGGTCTTTTTCAATGGAAAATAAATGCAAGGGTCATACATCACACAAAATCCTCAGAAATGGCAAAACAAAAAAATAACAGAATGGCACCAGCTGTTACTCTGAATAACTTAAGATACAATAGGAAAGTAACCAAGGAGGTTTTTCAAGACAAAATTACTTGAATTTCATGCACATGACAAATTTAAAACAGAGCTGACAAGCAGTCTGGAATACTACATGACGGGTTGCTGAGAAACATAATTTTTACTTTACTAGAACGACGGCATGCACATAATTCTATCCCCCAGTGCTTTTCTGTAACAGCAAATTTAGTCCAAAACTGCAGCCTTGAGAACCTGGATAAGAATCTATCACCATAACTGCAATGAGTGCTTCATTTGAAACACAGGGATTCTCTGTGCATATTAATTTGTTCAAAAATGTCCAGCATTGCTGCATGGGCCCTGGCCAGAGTGCATCCCAGCAAAAAGTCTGTCCTTGGTCCAGCAGAAGGCAGAGGCAATGTTTTCTTTTGCTTCAGCTGAGACACAAGAAGGCCAATAAGTACCCATATGGTACTTTGTTAAGATGACATGCACACTTTCTTGTGCCAGTTTATTTGGTGGGGGGCAGGGGGAGGGAGAGAGAGGGATGGAAGCAGGGGGAGAGAGGGAATTTTTTAGGGGGAAAATCAGTTACACGGA
Organism: Fringilla coelebs; assembly: GCF_963513975.1. Classification (NCBI taxonomy): domain Eukaryota; kingdom Metazoa; phylum Chordata; class Aves; order Passeriformes; family Fringillidae; genus Fringilla; species Fringilla coelebs. The sequence continues at coordinate 54,011,591 of NC_140031.1, read as the reverse complement.
TTTAGCATTTTGTATTTACTGATGAACACCCTGATATATATATATATATGTACACAGACACATACATATTTATATGATTTTGCTCATCCATGTAAAAAGAAGTTGCATATAATAAAGAATTACTTCCAAAAATTGTAAATTTCAATTAAGTAAAGTCAAAATGAAGTAAGATCATATGTTTGACATTTTTAGGCTTTTGCAAGGAAAAAAATCAGCTGTTTGACCACTCATGAAAGAGAAAAAAAAGATATAACTAACTCTTTATCAGGCACATGAAGAACAGGAAACGATAAGACTGTATCCTTTGATATGTCTGTCAGTAAAAGTTTTTTCATCTAAGCTGCATTTGCAGGGGAAAAGACCATTTACAAATTAGCTGTTTCCAGAATTCACAGTTTAAAGTTGGGAGCCTGAAAAATTTTGACTACTAAAATGTATGCACCTTTAAACCTCAGTGTTTTATTCTAGTAGAATTCAAGTATATATCGTATACATTCCTTAAGTCTACTCTTATTAAATTTTGATGTTAAACAGAAAGGGGAAACCATGTGCAACTAGATTAATTTATCTCCAGGGAGTAAGGACACATTAATAATTGAGATAATGTTTTCATATATGTTGGAATCGAGTGTGCCTTTCCACTTCTTTATTAGAAAACACATTAGCGGAAAATTATCTCATTCTCATCAGTAAGACCTAATTGCTAAGAAAGTCTCTGTTTCTTTGCAATAACAAAAGGATTATTCTCACTACTTCAAAATAGAAAAAAAAAAAAAGGGGTCAGAAACATTATGAAGAACTGCTGGAATAAATGCCTGTATTACCAAAGAGAGTGTTTATTTAATACACCCAGTCCTGTTTTTGTTTTAAACAATCAGAGTTTATTGTATTTTTATAAAATACAAGCAAACTCTGGTTATAGAAGTGGGCCAAAGGAGAAAAAAAAGCAGTACAACTGAAATGACTAATATTTTTTGGCTTTCTGAAAGACTGATCTTTCTGTAAGTTATAAAAAATTATCTTGGCTGATTGTGAGAGAACTCTATAATTTCCCATGAACACCCATAGGTGTCAAGGGCTGCTGTGAGGTAATGGAATGGTATGTAACTCACTCTGGGTCGTTGTACATTGTGCTGTGTGGATTACATACAAAGCAAACACTGAGTGCGTGGTGGGAACACTTGTGCAGACAGGCTGAAGCATATTTCCATAGCATTGAACTATACATCAAATGCAGCGCTTCTGATGTTTCCCACAACAAAGAGTATAAAGAAAAAAGCAACCAAAACAGCAACTGCACTTAAAAGTCTTCGCAATAGCCCTTCTGTTTGCCTGGTGTACACAAAGAACTGTAAACTAAAACAAATACCTATCAACTTTACAGTGCCGAGGGTAAAATAATAAAATGCAATTTTTGATACTGAAAATGTGAAATTCTCTCCATAAGGTCTACCAAGACCTAATGCTGAACAGCCGATCTGTAGATAGACTTGCATTTGCAGCTGTGTGGGAAATATTGGTGAAAGAGAATGGACTAAACTCACAACTTCATAAAGGGACTATGATGAAATATTTATCGTTCACAGTGATTTAATCCACACTCCTATACCACGTAGACAAAATGAATACAGACTATTTAGATATGTACTGTCATTTGCTTTTCTGTATTTTCATAGACCAGGTTCTGTAAAATTACACTTTCTGATTACTTTTTTTTAGTGTATTTTTCTTTATTAAACATTGGTCTTCTGACAGATAAAGTACGCCAAATTGAAAGACAAAACAAATGAGAAACAGCAAAATTTTGGCTAGAGCTTAGAGTATGTGCTTCTTTGATAACAGTTTTTGTCATTAACAGAAATAATTCAAGACCATGAGCTGCCCAGCAATACATTATTATTAAATCAAATCGAATTCTTATTTTTAAGATAATTCCATTAAAATACATGCATTCATTTTGCTAGCCAACAGGAAATCTGTGTTGTGTGTTAAGAGCACAAGAGTAATCCCACACAAAAACTCAGCCGACAAGCACTTATGGCCTGAATCTGGTACATACAGTAGTACTGGTTGCTATTTTTTTTTCCTTTAGTGCCTTTTTGGGTTTTGCTTTTAGTCTTTTTTAAAAAGCCCTAGCTTCTTTCATTGCTTCAAAACATTTTTTAACTTAACCAGAAATATGATAAAAATTTTTACTTATTTAAAAAGGTATTGTCAACATTTGCAACTTTACTTGCATAAAACTAATTCATACATATTTAAAAATTAAGTTCATGATGTAAATATTTATGGAAAAATTATCTGACTCAATTTATCTGAATTTCAGTATTTATTGTAATGTGTGGGTCTGGCAATCTCATTTTACTCTTATATATTCTGTTAATTGGAATAGTCTAAACCACAATACTCTTCTTAACAATTAGAGCCTCCAACATCATTATAAAGTGTTCCATAAAAAATATTTGATTGATAAATATCCCAAAATGCTGTAAGTATAATCACTGGACTTTGGTAGGAACAAGTTAAAATCCAAATTATCAATATCTGCTGTACAAGAGAAATTCCATCTCCTCTGGAGGCAGCAGCAAAATTCCCAATCATTGCAATTCATCCAGTTCTACTGATCACATTCAGGTGTGTTCTGAGACTGATCTTTTTAATGTGAAAATCTTCTTGCCACAATGACATTTTTGGGTAAATACCTTGAGAAAAGGACCCTGGTGTGTTGTTTATTATTTGTTTACACACAGGAAAAGCATAGGAGCTCCAACTCTTCCACACCCCCAAATATCTTTCAAAGATGCATTCACTTTCACTGTACACACACTGAAGACAGCAAAAACACTCTGCATCTTCATGGATTCCTTATATTCTGGAGGTCTGGGTTTGATGAAGTTGAACAAGTACCACAGATCTATGGGCCTGTTTCTACTGGCTGTTGCAGCTAGTTTTGAGGCAAGCAGAGATTGCAGCCACAGAAGACTAAGCAGAACTAAAAAAATTACACCTTCCAGTACAAATCAAAGAAGAAATTAATGGCAAAATACGAGGAAGAGAGTAGGCTCTTTCTGACACACAGGGATTATAGGTTTTTCCTAACAGTTATCGCTGCTACCCTCTCTAAGACAATGACAAATATTTAAAAAAGAAAAACCAACAGCTTTGTGATATCTGAAAGCAGCTTTCACACAAAAGTATTGGAAGCCTCCTTAGGGGAATGCACAGTCGGTACAGGACCAGAGCTGAACTAAACTGAACAAGCACTAACTCCATCACACTGCAAAGGGTCAGGCTGTAGAACAGGGTCCTGGGCTTATTTCAGCAGCTTTTCTTGGACTGGCTGGGGACCACAGCAACAGTGCAGCGCTCCATCTCAACCCATATGCACTGCTCTAACATGATACAGCTGGTGCTGTGACCTGAGAGCTCCTGTAACTCAGGTCAAAATATAGAAAGCACTGGGTGTGGTGAAAGATTCGGAATTCTCTGATCAAGACTCTCTACTACACATTACAGCACCTGCAACAGTCAGCTATTCTTATGCAGACCAATTGGAGCTCTGTGCTGTCCTGGTTTTCTGGCTACCTTTATCACACCAAGGCTTTTGCTCGCACTGGCTGCAGCTTCAAACCTGCTTACTCGGTTTATTTGAATTGTGGGTTTGTTTGCTTATCTTCGTAGCTAGTTCTGGTGCTTGTACTGCATACAGTCACACTCCATGTTTACTTCAAAAAGATCAAATTTGACAAGGAAGGAAAGATGATAACTTACTTCCCAGAGATGCTGAGTGTTCCTGATGGCACCTGCTTGAACCTTCTCTGGCAAGAGCAGGATTCCCTGGAAGGGCCCAATCCAGGTGCCCTGCTGGATGCGCTGTGCCGCACAGATGCCGTAGGCCAGGCCAGGCACGGTGCTGGTGCACAGACACACTTCCCGGGGCAGGTCCCGGAGCCACTCGGGGATCTCGGGCGGAGGGGCGGCGGCGGCGGCGCTGCTGGTGCCCACCAGCCGGCGCAGGGAGTGCAGGGGGCCGTGCATGGGGCACTCTCCGTTGCGGTTGTCGGCACACATGTCACACCCTGAGGGACAGAGAGGGAAAAGCGCTGTCAGTGCGGGGATGCTGGCCACCACCGCTGCCACGGGCCCGTCATGCAGAGCCCGGCGCTCGCATCTCATGGCAGCGCAGCCGGCGCTCCGCACGCCGCGCCCTTGGGAGCGCTCTTTCCCAGGTCTCACCAAAGCCTCGAATAAGAAATTCCAAAGGCTGAGCAGAAATCCTGCAGACAATTTGCAAGCCTTGTGTATTCACAAACCTGCCAAGATTCATTTACTTTAACAATGTTTTTAAAGATGAATTTTTTGACAAACACAAATAGTCCGGTTAAACCATCCCAGTGTGTTTCAGCGAGACATTTTAAAACACAGTCACAGCGTGTTACAAGTCCCTCTCAACTGCCTTACCACAGCTCAGCCCAAGGGCTTAACTGGAACAAGATTTAATTTAATCCTTATTTTAAATGAACATTCACTCTGGTTTTTACATTAACATGTGTGTGTGCATGCCTGTCTGTTTGGAAAATAAAATAAATAAACCAGAACCTCATGAATGACAAATTGGAGCCTACATGCACATTTACTTTACTAAAGACAAATCTAATCTTAAAACTGAAATTATGCAGCAAATATTTCTGGGCACGCACTTGAAATTTTATTTATTGAACGAGAATGCATGTTCTTTGCCTGTACCATGTAAATGAAGCTAGGAAAAGACCAAAACAGCATATCTGAGTTCATGAGCAATTCCTGTGAAAAAGATCCATTTGTAAAAGTGTTAATTTCCCTAACTGTTGTTAATAATGAATGATGTGTCTCTATTTTGGGAAGATCTTGCCATGACTTTTCTTTTCTGAGCAAAGAAAATTTTGGTTAAATGTTTCCACTGCACACTATTCCACATGCCACAAATGTACATCTTCCAGGAAAATGTTTCATGTTCAAGAAATTAATTTCTCTGGAGATACGCCGAGTTAACATAACAATGAATCTCTTGAAATAAATTGCCATCTTCTTCACATTTCATTTTCGTAGCACAATAAATGTTTTCATATAAATTTATTCCAGAAATACAAAGAAAAACCAATAATTATGGCATCGTGCTCTTGTAGCAAGTCTTACATCTTTTCCCTAATAATTTTATATACCACTCCTTACAAAAACAGAGCACAGCATTCACTACAGAAGCAGGAGTTTCTTGGTCTATGCCACAGATTTAGACTTGCTAGACTGCCTGCAACCACAGTTTCAATCCTCAGGGGCCCTGACTCAGATGTTCTTCTTTCCAAACTGGATGTACTGTGTATTAAGTAGGCCTCTTTCCTACAGAACCTTCAAAGGAAAACCCTCCCCGCATTTTAGCAAAACCTGCTAAAGGAAAATAAAAGATGCATCTTCAAATTATGGCTTCTATGTGTATTCTCCAGTTTTAGACACGCTACATAAACACGCTTCCCTGTCACCCTCTTTTAAATTTTACCACTAAAAAAGTGGTGTATTCAGCAACAAGAAATTATTACTAAGTTACACGTAGAAGCCAGTTTCCCTCAAGACCATTATACCATTGGGTCTTGCAGAAAACGCCTGTCTCCACCTGGCGCACATCTGTCCAAGTTCCCTACCCGCAGCATCGGTGTCAGATCCCAGCAGAAAGCAAGGAGACAAGCCCTGAGCTGCGCATTACTCTGGCGGGTGCCCCTGCAGAAGGGCTGCGTGTGAAACTGGCCCCAAGACACCCACCCATCCCTCGGCAGGCCCGGGCAGGAGGCAGGAGGCAGGAGGCAGGAGGCAGGAGGCAGGAGGCAGGAGGCAGGAGGCAGGAGGCAGGAGGCAGGAGGACGGAGGCGGGGGAGCGCCGGCCGGCACGGCCGGACAAAGCCGCCTAGCGGGGACCGCGCTCACGTCGGCAACAGCGCGACTGGCGGCAGGGTGCGATTTCTCCTCGCCTTAAGGAGCCAATCCCTGCCGCAAAACACTTCTGTTGGGCTGAACCGCCACTGCAGAGGGGTTTTGCTCTCTCAGCCACGTCAATTAGAGGTGAGTAGAGGATGGAGGATGGGATTTGCAGAAGATATTTCTGGCGAGTCCTAAAGGAACGCAGCAGATATTCCTACAATCATTCTGAGGCTTGATGAATAAAAGGCATCAAGTATATGCTGGAGAGGAAGGGAATGGGACAGTGGGGTGGTTGGGAGGTTTTGGGGGTTTTTTGTTATTATTTCCACAGATAGTTTGGAAAGTGAGGTATCACCACAGCATCTTTTCTTCCCTTTCCTCTTCAGAACCAGTCATCAAGGAACCCTGTGGTTTTGGCATATCCGAAGATGTTAAGGGCAGAACTGCAGTTTGGCACTGGAGGTCACATAGGAAAGGATCCCAAATAGAAAAAAGGAAGAAAAGAACCCAAACAACAAAAAAACAAACGCACAATCAAAAATAGTTTGGCGTGAGATACACTCTAAACAGATTATGGCTGAACTCTATGATCTACAGTTGGACTTGATGACTTCACAGATCTTTTGGAAGACAAATTATTCTATGATTCTATGAAATCAATAGATTTCAATCTACCCATGCAAGTTAGAAAGAAAACATCTTGCAGGAAAACTGAGAGGTTAAAGAAATTATGTCTAACCATGATGTGGGTAGGCCTTTGAATTCTAATTATTTGCACTGCTTTAATATTTTCTAGATGGGCAACCCTCCTCAACACTAGCTGATTGCAATGACTTTCTTAGAGGAACTGTATCTCTGGAGAAATTTACATTAAGCCTGCTAAAGTATCTTCTTTACTCCGGTAAGAGAATCTCAGTGTCAAGTTCCTGCATCCAGCCACCAGGTATACACAGCTTTTCATGCACAAAAATTTCAGTACCTGCCTAGAACAACAATTTCTTAACTTAACTCTGACAATATGTGTGCATGAATGTGGGTTAAATATTTTATTTCTACATTTCCAAGAAAAAGAAACTAAGAAATTTTGAAGGAGTACAAACAAACCCTGTGTCACTGTCATTTACCCTTACAGAAAGTCACACATGGTGATATTTATTTTCCAGTGTCCAAAAACAGTGGTAATGTCTTAATGCTTGGCAGTCACAGTATCTGATCCCCTGCTGTGTTCCTTTCCCCTTTGTCCTGCCAAAGCTGAAAATTTGGAAAATGGAACATCTTTTGAAACTGTTTTGGCTAATATCTTGTTGATGAGAAGGGAGGAATCTGTCTTTAATACTAAGCAGTACTGAAATTCTTCTTAGTTCCATGCTTCATACAGTTAGCTTTAGTTGCTATGTAATTGCACAAATAAAATCTTTAAAAATTCTCATAAATGTTATAAGGAATGGGAGCCATCCTAGCTATATTTTACCATGCCTTGAGTAGAAAGCTACTGTGCATCTTTTCTGTAACTAACTTTTGTGCAATACATGAAATCATCCATTTAAAGACCATCACTGTAGGCAGTGTATTCCTTTGCCTCAGAGGACAAGGGAAGGATGTCCTTCATGTCGTATTGGGGAAAAAATCAAGAACTCCGAGACTTGCACACTATCCTGCCTCACAGAAGGACAAACAACATTGAATATGCTGCAGAGCACAATGTGACACACTGCACCAACATCCTTAATAAGACATGGAAAAGAAGCAGGGAGGTTTGAGAGGCAGAGTGTTGTGGTCCACTGACATCACCGAGGTCTCCAAACTGGATGGTGGCCATTATCACCCATCCTGACGTGGGGAGTTCACATGAAAGGGATGCTTCTACAAGTGTGAACTTCCCAGAGCATGGCCAGATAGGGCGACAAGGAGGGCTGTCCTGTGCCCTTCCTCCAGTTTTGGCTTCAAGAGAGCAGCTGAGTGTAAGTACAGGGCTTCACTGAGAACAGTTGAAATGGATAATTCCACTTTCTGTAATAGAAACAGTCAAGCCCCAAGTCAAGTCAAGAAGTAGCAAGAAATGTAAGAAAATTGGAGGACTTGCTGAAAATGCAAAAATAAAGGAGGACTGCAGCAAGAGCAGAGTATGTCCTGACAAAATCTAGAGATGTAGAAGGTAAAGTCAGTAGGAATACTCCATTGCAGGCCCAGATACAGCCAAACACTTTGGAAGGAGATCAGTTTCCTTCTTTATACCTTCATATTCTATTGATAAGGAGAATTAAGGAAAGGAAGATGCAAGAAAAAGAAAATTAAAGGACTTCCTAGTGGAGCTGTTTGGCATGGTTCTTATGGAAGGGCTGCAAGATGTTACTGTTTATGTGTCTCCAGGAAAATGAACACGGTGTAATGCCAATACTATTACTCTGTGTGACTACACTTAAAAGTACTAAACCAAGGCAAAAGGACATATCATTGCCCCCAAAATGTAATTTTAAACATGCACCAGCATAAATAACACCACTACTGCACACTTTAAAGCAAATCTGAAAGGAAAAACCTTTCATCAGTGAAACTAGGGTTTAACACAGTGTTTTTACCAGCAAACCAGCTGTAACAATAAATGAAAGAAGTACATTTTTTCCTCAGCAATAATATGCTTCAAAGGTGCAGTTAGACTGGATACCTGCAGTTTGCTGGTATTAAAGAAGGGTGGCCTCTGACCCTTTGCTTCATAATTCACGACAAGCATGCAGGTATCCAGTGTAAGCGGCCATCATTTCACATGGTATTACTCACTTGCAAGTATAAATCACTACGGCTGGCCCTGCATCCCTGTCTGGGCCCGGGTACCCAGCAAAGCAGGAGGGAGGGCTGGAAGAGTCTGTTTCCCTTCGTTTCCTGAGGGCTGGAGCTTTCCAGGGAAGCTCAGCCTCCTTCGTACTTCAGTTTCCTCATTGATGAGCTGGCATCCACCTCCTTTCACCAAATTATTGACAGTTTCTTTCAGACTGTCTCACTGGAGGCAGACTTTCGGGGGTACGAAACACAGATGCTCTTTCCCGTCGGATTTCCTCTATTTATTTAGTTATTTATTCTAACTACTCTTTGCAGAGAGCGGGACCAAGCCCGGCCCTCTGACCCACGACTGTCACCGGGTCCCGGACGCCCGACCCCCCCTCTCGCAGGGCTTTAGCCCCCTGGCCCTCGCTCGCCGCTCTCCCCGCGGCGCAGGGTGCCGGCGGCACGGGCGCCGCTCCCGCAGCAGCGCAGGAGCTGCCGCGGGGTCCGTCACTCCCGCTCGGGGGTCAGGCTCACCCCGCGCCAGATCCGCTGGGGAAGAGGTTGTTCGAGAGCGCCTGGGCGCCCCGGAGTAGATCAAGGGGTCCGCCCCGCCTTCAGAGAGGCTTTCGGGTTATTTTTAAGAGGCAAGTGGGGGGCGGGTTGAGGAAGGGTTTGATTTTCCCTGCCTTCTACTGTAAGTATGAATGAATTAAATTTCCGTGTCAGGTATGAGAAGGGTAGGAGAATATTGTGTGTAGATAAACCTTGCCACCCTCTGCCCCTGAGAGACCCCCATATACAATGTAGAGATGATGAATAGGCGCCAGGAGAGGAGATCGAAGTTCAGTCCGCTCCGGCTCCACTCTCTCCTACAAAACTATAGGGCAATTAATTGTGGCTTGTCCCCTCATCCTTCATCTCCTGGTGGCACATATCGATGGAGATTACTGCTGATGGACCATTTTATCACCCTAAATAAACAGTCACCACCTTCTCTAACCTCAATCTAATGTATGGCTATCTGCTATGTTTAAGGGTGCTGGGTAACTAATGATGTAAAATAGCTAAATCATACAGGTTACCAGCACTCCAGAGGAAAAAAAAAAAAAGGTCCGAATATTTTCCACACTGATCCGCTTCACAGCATGTTATATATACACTGTCTCCCCATAAATTGAATGGGAAAAGGTGCACAAAGTGCTTGGTCGCGTGACACTTCAGTTTTACATTTCGTATTTATTACAGCGGCAGGTTGGTGCTTTCTGGCGAAGGTGGAGGAGTCTCAGAGTTCTCAGTGCGGAAGGGTCTCCCCAGAAGCTAGGGGCAAGCCTCCGAGGGAACAAGCCGGTCCCGCAGCCCGCGGACTCACCCTAGGAGATCTCCTGGCAGCCCGAGCGCCCCTCCCCCAGCGCCCAGAAATACCCTCGTCTCACAGATTCAAGGCTGGGAAGCAAACGGTCCCCAGCCGCCTGCCACTTTATCGGGGCTTTAGCATAATCCCCTTTACTTCCCTGGGAGTAAAGACTGCTGGGCTCCAGTTAGGGTTTTGCCTCTTGCTTGGTTTCTTTTTATTATTATTATTATTTTTCCCTAGCTTACCCCCTTTCAATTTAAAACAATTACATACAGACGCTTAACTCACATCTCCTAGGCGGCCCCCGCCCCCTCCCTCGCCCAAGACCGTGCCATATTCATTGATATTTGACGACCAAGGCGTGTGTCTATTGGTAAACCGCCGCCCATCCATCTTCCCGCGGCGGCCGCCCGGCGCCGGGCCGGGCCGGGCGCTGGGGAGCGGGGCCGGGCGGGGTCGGGACAGCCGGGACAGCCTCGGCAGCCGGGACAGCCTCGGCAGCCGCTCGGGCTCTCCCCGCGGGCCCGGCAGCCGCCCCGGTCCCGCAGAACAGCCGGGGCATACGCGAAGTTCGCCGGCGCCTCGTTCGAGCGGGTGGGAGCTGCCGGGGAGCGGGGACACGCGGGGCGCTCCGGGGAAGAAGGGGATGCCCGGGATGGAGAGAGGGGTGTTATTTAGGAAAGTAGGGGAGACGGGGCACTCGCTGCGTTGGTTGATGAAGGAGGTACAGCTAGGATTAGAGCCCGAGAAACAGGCGGAGGCCTGCTAGGCTGGGCAGAGGAGCGGACCGGCGTCCCCGCTCCAGGCAGGGGGTTAATCCCGGCGGGCGGGTGACTTTGCCGGGCTGAGGAGAGCCCGCCCGTCTCGGGTGTCCTTGGGGCTGTCCCGAGATGGAACTGCAGCAAGCAAATACTACCCAAACTAAAGTAGACGGGACGGCGTCTCACCCACAGCCCCCACCTCCTTCCCCTCAAACGGGCAGTGAAGGTGGGAATGATGCGAAACGGGGAGGGAGGGTGGGAGTAAAGGCGCCTGAAAATCACGCTTGCCCACGGACCGCACTCGGGAAGCCGCGCAGGGGCAAGGAGGCCCGTGCCCTGCAGCTTGTTCCCTTGATCGTGAGAGTGCTTGGAGTGCATGGCACGGCACAGGCTATACTTGCGGCACTCCTTCTTCACTGACAGTTTACTTTTTTCTTTTTTTTTTTTTTTCTTTTTTTTTTTTTTTTTAAGCACGGGTCGCCCAAAGCAACTGCGCTTGGTCCCAGAAGACTTAAACATTCGCGTTGAAAGTTTCGCTCAGAGGCAACTAATAACCGCTGGAGCGAAAGCCGCCCTGTAAACAAGTAAATTATAAGAATGTTTAAATCTAACTGAAGGAAAACAAACATAAAAAATGTGGAGATGGCGCTGGCTGCCCCCTACCCGTTCTTCCGACGGCGACGGCTGCCCCGTCAGAGTCGGACGCGATTCACAAGCGTCCTTTCCGCAATCGAACCCTTTGCTTCCCCGAATCCACCTTTTATATCGCCCTCGGGAAGAAATTATTCAGGCTTCGCCTCCGACTCTGCGGGGTGCTGTTATTCCACTCAGTCCTTAAAAATGTTCTCCCCCTAAAACGCTTTTTAATATTCCCTTCTCCTTTTAAAACCTTTACCCTTTAGATTTACAGAGCGGCTCCGAGAAGTAAAACATGTATTGTCTGAACAGTTTGGTTGTCGATTAGAAGTGCATTTCGGATTCCATTTTCTGCATGTAATTTATAATATCACGTTTTCTCCACCCGGGAGCACAAAATACACGAACAGGTTTCACTACAGGGTAAGACTAAGCATGAGGAAGTCGCTCAAAATAAAGTCGACAACCAATATAGAAGCATTTGAAATGTTAAGAAATCGGGAAAAATCTCCACCAAACTCCGGTTCAACTTTCCCCCTCACATATGCACAGCGCCGAAGACTGCTCTAGCATCCGTGCAGTTTAATTAATACATAAGAGGATGTCATGGAAACTTTCAAAACAAGCTCCTCATCTTAAATTGAATTAAACGAATCCGCGTTTTGCTTGGGCATGTGTTTCAGGATTGCTGGTTTGGGGGATCGTTTTTCTGTTAAACAGCCTTCCTTAAACCGACATTTGGGGAGTGGTGGTTGAGAAGCACAACAACAACAAAAAAAAAGAGTTTTAAGAAACCTTAGGGCAAAAGAGAGTGTTTGAAACAATAATAATATTTTTTTTTTTAAAGTGCATGGGCCGAAGCCATGTGTTCTAAGAGGGACAGATCCGTGTGCTCTGAATTATAGTTATAAAATTGACGAACTATTAAGAGGTTCATGTAACTTTTTTCATGTCGTGAATTTCCTCGGTCGCATCATATTGATAGATACAGGGTATAAAAAGACAGAAATTTCTAAAATTACAAACCTTTCATCCGTACATTTGTTTAATGATAGGGGCGCCCCCTCCCCCGCCCCCCCCCCCCCAAAAAAAAAAACCCAAACCTCCTAGCTGTATAATTGGCAACAGCAGTATAAAACTCTTCAGAACCACCAAGTCCTAAATTAATTCTGACTCAAGTAGACTTTTTCGTCTAGAAAATCGGCTTTTCCCTTTAAATGACCATGTCATGCTTTTCCGTAGGGGTGAAAACTAAAACCAACGAGGTGTTAACGAGGTCTGAAAGGAAACGATACTCGGAGATAAGAAAGAGGAAAACTTTGCCCTAGACCATCTGATGAAAACTGCAACTTTTCTCCTGCCCAGCTCGGAGGAGTAATTGATTTCTGGGTATTCAGCGAAGCCCGGGCTTTCCGGGCAGGAATGCAGTAGGGCATACAAGGCGAGAGAGAACCAGCTGTTCAGCTAGTTGCCCTGAACCTTTGCTGAATCCATTTTCTCAAGCAGCCCTCCGAAAGAAATCTACCCCCGCCACAGCCTTTCCGGTGAAGCGTGCCTTCCAGGGAAGGACCCGGGTTTCAGACCAGAAAAACTGCTACTGAAGGGTTGCAGCCCATCTCTTGAAACAACTGGTAACAACGCAAAAACTAAAGGGAGGGACGGGCGAGACGGAGGATGCTCCTGGTGGAGTGAGAGCGGTGCAGGCACCGACTGCGGTCCCCAGCCTGGAGCGTCCCCGGGCTGGCCCCACGCGCGGAGGAGCGGAGGGGAAGCGGCGGAGGAGGGCGAGAAGGGTCACGATACGTACGGTTGTTGGGGTCGCTGGTGTGCTGGTTCAGGGGGATGATCTCCATGCGCTGCTGCCCGTACAGGTAGTAGTCCAGCTCCTCGGCCGTGCAGCGGTACCGAGCGGCACCACGGTCGCCGCATTTGCCGCCGCCGCTGCCGGCCCCGCACAAATCCTTGCCCTGCAGGGGAGCGGGCGCTCCCCCGGCCGGGAGCTCCGAGCTCTGCAGCGGGCCGAAGACCGGGACCTTGGTCACAGGCAGGGAGGTCAGACCAGCCAGAGAAGCCGCCGCCGCAGCGACGCAGGACGAGGTGGAGGAGGAAGACGGAGTGGACGAGGAAGAGGAGGAGGAGGCAGAGGAGAGGGAGGTCGGGCGCTGGCGGAGGCTGTCAGCCGGGGGCTCTGCTCTCTCGGGTGGCTGGAGCTGGGCGAGGGGCCCGCTGCTTTTGAGCTGGCTGCTCTGCGGGAAAAGCTGCTGCCAGTGCTGCAGATAGGCGGGATCCACCTTCAGGAACGCGGATCCGCCGGGATCTCCGGGCTTCAGCATCGCTCTGCCTGTGGAGCAGGGAGGAAAGGGACAGAAGACGTGAGACCCCCTCCCCACCCTGGCAGGGCTGCCCCGAGTCCGCGGTTGGACACACACTCGGACACACCGGGCCACGCGTGAGCTCTGCGCCGCGGCTGTGCGGGATCGGCGGCGGGACCGTGCGCCTGTAGCTTCCCCTGTCCGTGGCCAGATTGGTCAGGAGAAAGCCTCGTCCCGAAAAGCCCCAGGACGAGAAACGTGGTGGCCGAGGCGACAAGGCTGTCCCCCGGTTTCCGCCCCGGAGCACGGGCAGGACGCGGACGGTGGTGGGCAGCCCCTCAGGCCAGCCCCACGGCCGGAGAGCCCCCGCCGCCCCGGAGCGCGCAGCTCACCCCGTCCCCGGCGCACGCACTGTCTTCCCTTTTCACTCCCTTCCCTCTCTCCGCGGAAGCAAACGACTCTCCGCTGACAACAGGGAGGAGGAGGAGGAGGCGGAGGAAAGTTCAGTCACACGCACACACGCGCGGGTCTCTCCTCTCCTCTCCGGCCGCTGCTGTTTTCCACTCGGGCGCTCACCGGCGGAGGGCGCGGGCCGGCAGTGCCCTGCCCCGGGCGAAGGTGCCCCGCTGTGCCGGACAAGGTCGGGGGGCCCCGACTGGCCCCGACAGGCCGGGTCTGCCTTACCTGAGCGGGGTGAGCGCTGCTGCACGGGCGGCGTGCGGAGGCGTCGGCTGCTCCGGGAGCCTTCGAGTCGGAAAACGGCCGGGAGCAAAGACTTCTCCGGTCTTTGTCCACGCGGGAGCGGGATGATCCTTCTCCAGGTTCCGGTGACCGGAGGGACGGCTAGCTGCGGGCCACGGGGCTCCCTCTGCTGTGGCTGCGCATCGCAGTCGCGGCCGGGCGCTCGGCTCGGCTCTGGCAGGCTCTGGGCGAGACACGTGGGTTTTACGACAGCGCAAAATACAAGTGTGTGTGGTGTGTACGAGAAGGAGGGGAGGGATCGGGAAGTTACCAGTGAGTCTGGATGCAGAGCTCTTTTTTTGGCAACTTCCCCCACTTTGTTCCTTGCTCAACTTTTAAAGTGCCCCTTTCTTCCCTTCCCTCCTCCTTCCTTCCCTCCCTCCCACCCCCCAGCCCTCGACCTCTCTCCCTCTCTCCTGCTTCCCTCCCTCCAGCTTCCTTCCCTTCCTCTCTTTTTCTCTCTCTCTCCCCCCCCATCCCCCCCCCCCCCCCCCATCCCCCGCCCCCCTTCCAGTTCCGAAACACAATCGCCCCGAAAAGAGCTGGGCTTTTGGCTTTTACCTTGACGGAGGAGAGCGGTGGACCGGCGTTCTCCCGAGCGGGATCCGCGCTGCTGCGCCCACCCCAGAGCCGAGCGCGGAGAGCTCCCAACCCCGCTGGCCCAAGCGCCTCGCACCCGGCCAGCCCCCGTTTGCTGTGCTCTTGCCTCACCTGCTTTTTGCCCCTCGGGGGTTGGGGTCGATTTTAGACACCTACCCGACCTGTCCCGACGCTGTCTCAGATAGTTCGCTTAACCTCTGTGCTGGATGACACGCCTCCTTTTCCCCTCGGCCACCTGAGACCAGTCCCAGCACAGCTGAGGGAGCCCACCGCCCCAGAGCTTCTCCTTCCTCAGACCTTGCATCCTCGGGCACCACGAGCACGCCTCACTCCTGCTCTTTGTGCTCGGCTACAGCGCAGTGCAAGAAGTATGCCAGAGGGAGATGCAACCTGTGGCGAGAAACTTCTCATCTCTAGTGACTTTTCGTCCCCACTCTGCTTAGAAACTTGGGTTTCCCGCCCCGCTGCTCGGTTGTTGAGCTCACATATCAGTGAGTATTTAACGAGTTTGGGGCTTCTTTTCAGTTTCTTTCCTAGACCGTATGAAAAACTAGACAAGAACTATAATCTCTTAGGCATATGGCGCGTACATATTATGCCTTGCATTCAGGACAAAATGCACAAAATGTTTATCTTACCAAAACATCTCTCTAGTGTCAGAAGAGCCCTCGTAGACAGGTGTTACACTGACACTGAATGCACAGTTGCCTACAAACGTAACTTGTGAGCGTGAAAAATGTTTTCACCATTCTCCCCACCCTGATTCTAGTTTGTTTCTTTCCCACCCTTCATTCTCTCAGAGCATGGGAAAGCTGCTGCTGTTTAGACTTTGTCTGTGTCTAAGGCAGGACATTTTAACACAAATTTGAACAGGGCTGGGGCAAAAAATGTTTTGACTGGAGTCATTTTGACAAGGTCATCCGTCATCTGCTGTATAGATTGATAACACCTAAATTCAAGGCAAACACGAGTAGGAACACCCTCAGCACCCATTTTTAGGGGTTATAAAGTTGGGTATAAAAGCCTTCTTTAAGTCATTGATCAATTCCATGATTCCAATTTTCATCCCTCTCGCTCTCCTAATCCTCTTTCTGTACTTTCTCAGCGCTGCTGCTCAGCCCAGAGCTGCTCAGAGGTGCGGGCTGGGAGTCTGTTCGCTCCGTCTCTGGCGGTCAGTGTTGGGTGCACTGACAGTGGGCACGCTTGGTTTTCTCTGTTTTTACTCGCTCCTACCCAGCTCCCGCTTGGTCACAATTCTGTTCCACCCCACCCGACTCTTTTTTTTTTTTTTTTTTTTTGGTACATCTGTGCTATGGTTGTTTTCCTTACTGTACTTCTTTTCAAAATAGTGAATTGCCTTTAGTAGAAGCAATCTGAAAAATTCGTTTCGCGCTAGAAAAAATGTGATGAAGTAGAGGAAAGATCCTAACTAATGGATTTAAGTACATTGTCAATACCTGCATTTGTTTCGAGTTGTTAACAGAAGTATTCCATGAGTGTTCATATTCAGGAGTACTTCAATCTGTTGCTTTCGGCATTTTTTTTTTAACAGACAGAAAAGTAGCTCTTTGAGCGATCCAGGTGGCAGAATAAAATTTACAGACTCCCTTGACGCTCCGGGACCCTGCCGAAGCAGAGGAGAGGAAGAAGGAAGGTTCGCCGTCTTTGCCGGTCCGCAGGCTGGCGGAGGGCGGGCAGGGAGCGGGTCCCCTCAGCAGCCGGGCCCGGCTGCGCCCGCTGCTCCGCCCGGTCACTCACCAGGGCGGGGGGCGGCGAGGGCCGGCGGGCACACTGCGCCTTGTCATCTGGCTTTTGTCCTTTGCGACAAGAAGCCCCGCTGCGCCGGGTCCACCCGGCCCAGGGTGGGAAGGGAGGAGAGCAGCCGCGGGGAAGGTCGGCGAGCCGCGGGTCAGCGCCGGTGCCGAGCGGCGGGCGGGGACAGGGGGGCTCTCTGCGCCGGGCCGGCCAGAAAGGCAGCGGCGCGTCTCGCCCGGGCAGGGGACGGCTTCTCGCCCACTCTCTCCAAAACATCTCCGCTCCCGGCCCCTCCACTCCCTCGGAAGGACCAGCAGGCAGATCCGCCAGCAGGGCTCCCAACCCTGAACCTGCGCCTCCCCGGGGTGGCTTTAGCCAACCCTGACCTCTGGTCTCGCTTCCCCAGGCAGAGCGGCTGGTGCGCGTCCCTTCTGTCTCCCCCGAGTTGGTCTATTTGTTACTATTTCTTGGGTTTGCTCTTGCTGTGAGTTTGGCGTAAAAAAAAAAAAAAAAAAAATTAAAAAAAGATTTTATTTCTTTGCTCCTGGATGTAACGATGAGAGGGTAAGAAGGAAGAAAGCTTTAACTACTGCCATCTCCTTCCTCTTCTCTCAGGCTTTTTCATTATTTAGAGGACGAGTGCTGAAACAAATCACATTGACCGTTTAGAAGGCGATCAAACCTTTATAAAAATCCATCGCCTACGAATCGATTGGTGAATATTTGCTAGGAATTTGTTAAAAAGAAATGAATAAGGAGGGTAAGTGTATTAAATGCAAAGGGGGAACACGGTGGTGTTTTTCTTCATTGATTAATGACCTCTAAAATAAAACAAGCGGGAAGAGGAGCCAGGATCGATAAATTAACTACCCAAATTCATCATTTTCCCTGCGTTTTTTTTTTTTTTTCCTTTTAGGGTGCTTTCCTTTTGGTTGTGTTTTGTGGGGTTTTCTGGTTTCTTTCTTTCTTTTTTTTTAAATTTTTTTTTTCTCTTGCTTGTTTGGGTTTTGTTTTGTAAACAACAATTATGAAGGATGCCCTTCTCTTTGAAAACTCGAAGGCTTTATTTTAAGCTTGGGTTAGAAAAGGGAGCTAAACCCCTTTTAGCAAGGGATTGAATCGGGGACACCCTATCTGATTTCGTTTGACACACAATTAAAAAGTTTGCCTTTCATATTAATTAATTCTCCTGATCTGGGGAAGACAAATGGTCGGTTACCTCTGACAGGAGTCCGATAAAGGATTCAGCAGCTTTCCTTCTTGCCCTAGGCGTCTCCTCATTCCAGTTTTAAGGTCACGAGCGGCCGAGTTAATAATTCATTAATATAGACATTTATTCAGATGGGATTCACGGGGATTCGCGCTCTTCTACATCTCACCGTTCGGATTCCAGTTCCCCTCGAAGAGAAGAAGAGGGGGAGGAGAAGGGCTAGAGGAAGGCTCTGCACAATGGCTCCCCACGGACCTATCTCTACACACGTGTTTGAAACGTGGTGCTCCCAACGCGAGCCCTGCCGGGGCAGCGAGCCCCACTCAGGCGGGCTCCGCTCCCAGGCCCAAGCGGCGGCCGAGGGCAGGGCGGCCTTGCGGCACCCCCGCCTCCCGAGCCGAAGCCAGGCACTGCCCCCCCGCCTCTCCTTCCCCGGAATCGGCAAGCGGCCGAAGCGCGGCAAGATTCGGTGAAATTGCCCGAAAAAGCCGCTGGCAGCGCGCCCCGGGGCCGGGCACGGGGTACGGCGCAGAGAAAGCTGAGCGGGAGCGGCCGCGACAGCGGAGCCGGGGTGTCAGTGGGGGTGTCAGTGGGGGTGTCAGTGGGGGTGTTATTGGGGGTGTCAGTGTGGGTGTTATTGGGGGTGTCAGTGTGAGTGTCAGTGGGGGTGTCAGTGGGGGTGTCAGTGGGGGTGTCAGAGGGGGTGTCAGAGGGGGTGTCAGTGGGGGTGTTATTGGGGGTGTTATTGGGGGTGACAGTGGGGGTGTTATTGGGGGTGTCAGTGTGAGTGTCAGTGGGGATGTTATTGGGGGTGTCAGTGGGGGTGTCAGAGGGGGTGTCAGAGGGGGTGTCAGTGGGGGTGTTATTGGGGGTGTTATTGGTGGTGTCAGAGGGGGTGTCAGAGGGGGTGTCAGTGGGGGTGTTATTGGGGGTGTCAGAGGGGGTGTCAGTGTGGGTGTCCGTGGGGGTGTCAGTGGGGGTATTAGTGGGGGTGTTATTGGGAGTGTCAGAGGGGGTGTCAGAGGGGGTGTCAGTGGGGGTGTAAGTGTGGGTGT
Source organism: Fringilla coelebs (assembly GCF_963513975.1). Classification (NCBI taxonomy): domain Eukaryota; kingdom Metazoa; phylum Chordata; class Aves; order Passeriformes; family Fringillidae; genus Fringilla; species Fringilla coelebs. Next base: position 53,992,455 of record NC_140031.1, on the reverse strand, counting down.
CAGTGGGGGTGTCAGAGGGGGTGTCAGAGGAGGTGTTAGTGGGGGAGTCACTGCTGGGGCATCAGCAAGGGTCACTGCCGGGGGTCACTGCCGGGGAGTCAGCGAGGGTCACTGTCGGGGTGTCAGAGGGGGTGTTAGTGGGGGTATCAGCGGGGGTCGCTGCCGGGGATCGCACTCGGCGGGTCCGCGGGCGGAGCAGAGTCCCGGAGGAGCCCTCTGGGGGGCCCTGGGGACCCGGCGGGGCGGGCGGGGGTCGCCGCCACCGCTGCGAGGCCCCCGGGCCCTGCCGTGTCCCTCCGAGCGGGTCGGGACCGACACCCGGCCCCGCCGTGTGACACGGGCGACACCGCCCTGCTGCCCTCCCCGAGGCCAGCGGAGCTGCGGCGGGGGCAGGGGCCGCCGGTCCCCGGGGGCAGCCGGGGGGCTCCCCCACGAAAGGGAAGCGTGTCCCTGCCTTGGGAGCAGGTAGAAGGAGGCTGTCCGAGGGGGTCTGCTGCGGGGAAGAAAGGAAAACACCTGGCCACGTGGAACTGGACAGCGATTGTTAGATGATTTGGCAGCGGCCACGAGGCAGATGCCAGCCAGATCCGTAATGACTTTCTGCCACTATTGACCTGATACGGATGTGAACTCGTGACCCTTGGGGAGAAATGCGCTATACTCTATTACCAATTCCCCCAGCCACCAAATCCTCCTCACAGACGGATTCAAATGTTTATGCCCATCAACAATACAAAGTGCTCCAAGCAAGGCACACTGCAGATAGGATCAGAAAAGGAATTCTCAGTCGTAAAGACCAACTAAAAATAAATCAAGTCATGGAACGAAGAAAGTTGCCATGACTAATTTGGGTTAATTTCATTCCTCCTTTCACACAGAACCCATCTGAAAGTGCTCTTAATTATTTGAGAATTATATGTGGTGTTTTTTTAATTTTGTTTTGGTTGTGGGTTTTTTGTTTGTCGGTTTGGTTTGGTGTTTTTTTTTTCTTTTGTTTGGTTGGATTTTGGTTTTTTGTTGTTGTTTTTGTGGGATTTTGTTCTTGTTCTTGTTTGGTTTTTTGTTTGTTTTTTTTTTCCTTTTTAAACCCCAAACCAGTGTTTGATCTATAATGCAGTGCTTCAAGATGCTTTTCCAGATAGGATTCTAGAACTTAAAATCCATTCTCTGGGTAATAACAGGATTAATAGGCAGAATGCTTTAATCGCTTCTGACAACTTTAAGCCCAGCTTTTGTTGGTGTTTTGATGTTTGCAGCTGCACTCTCACATGTACTTCATTCAACAATTTTTAAGTTTTTAAGGGAGCAGTCCAAAAGGCAGACCTCCTTTAAAATCCCTGATGTCAATCCTTCCAAAATCAAGTGACTCAACATTTTGAAAGCAACTCTGGGTGGCTACTTCAAGCAGCAAAACAGTCTGGAGAGTTTTCCTTTATCTAAAAATATCTCTCAGAAATACAGACTCTATTAAACATGATTGTTTGCATGTGACATAAGAATGATAAGGTCTGGACAAAACTTCCATAATATTTGCAGAAATAAATTGAGATTATGGGGTTTCTTTCCAATTTTGGTGCAGGATTGTAATAGTGACTCAATATTTTGGACAGAAAAACCTCACATCCTCTGTTTTCCATTTAAGTACTTTTTCAAAACATTTACTTTTCTAACAGATTTCTCCAGGCCTGAACTCTAGTAGTTTATTTTGGTGGGGTTTTTTTTAGGAGGGAGAGGATTTGGGGTTTTTTTTGGTCTGTTTTTTCTTGTTTTATTTGGAGTTTTGGGGTTTTTTCCTTTTCCTTTATAAATCACCACTGAATTTATTGATAAGGAAAGGAAAAGACTGACAGTCCCAGGGAACAAGAGTTCAAAGCAGGGATTGTGTCTTCCTTTGTTTTGTGTACCACATGGTAAAAGGCTGCGGGTACAATTTTGGAGTATCTGCCCTGCCAATGTTCACTGTTTCCCACTGGTCTATGTCTGGTAAATGATCTTTTGCTTAAAATCAGATTATATGTCAAACTAACTTCAGCAAGTCAGATTCTTGAATACAATTGTTCATTCTGACAGCATTATTCAGGAATAGACATCTTGGATTTTATGTTTTAATCCCAGCCACTTGCTCCTCCCCCACCAGTGGGATCAAGGAGAGAGTGGGAAGGGTAAAAGCCAGAAAACTCAGGTTTTGAGATAAAAACAGGTTAATAGGGAAAGCAAAAGTCATGCACACAAGGAAAGCAAAAACAAGGAATTAACTCCCAGGGGCAGACATCTTCAGGAGAGCAGGACACTTGGGAAGACAAACACCATCACTGCAAGAATGCATATTCTTCTGCCCCCACTTTATGTCCTGAGCATGATGTCAGATAGTCTGGAAATCCCTTTGGTCTGTTTGGATCACCTGTCCCAGCTGTGTCTCCTCCCAACCTCTCATGCACTCCCAACTTCCTCACCAGCATGGATGTACAAGCAGCAGAAAAGGCCTTGGATCTGTGTAAGCCCTGCTGAGTAATAACAAAAACATCTCTGTGTTATCAACCCTGTGTCCAGCACAAATCCAAAACACAGCCCCATGCCAGCCACTGTGAAGGAAATTACCCCAGCCAAACCCAGAGCACTGGTCAAGTTTTGTGTATAGAGAAGGAACTGGGGACAGGGTAACAGTCCTGGAAGAGTTGCTAATGAGTACCACGATGTGTACCGTGCATGCTGTGAAAAACCACTGATCACCAAGTAGAGAATTTTAGCTGCTAATACGTTATTGCTAGATGGCACCTCATAAGCAATGGAGTTTTCCAGGTAAATTAATAAAACTGAATATTATATGAAGATGAATTCTCAAGGAATGTCTAAATCAAGAACTGAAATACCTAAGTAACTACAGTAGAGTACTTGCCACTCCAGTACAGTTGCTCTAGATTAGTTTCCAATGCTTTACCAGAAAAATGTTTGTTTCAGTTCTTCATGTGGTTCTTAAATATTTCCCATAAAGTTATCTAGAACTATAGAAGTCCAAAACTGAATCCAGAAATACAGATGTTAAAAAAAAAAAAAAGAAAGAAAAGACATAGATATAACATCCAGGTTTTCAGTAGAGAGCAAGCATACTGAAGCTGGCAATTTTAATTTTCTGCAGCAAGGTTTACATTCTAACATTCTCTAGTGTGAATTTTTGAAAGCAGGGAGCCAAAACCAGAACAGCTGATTTATGGAAACATATAGAAGATATAGAACATATGACTATGCACTTCAGGAGTTGTCTAAGTACCTCATTTTGAAATCCTGAACTCTTCCATTCTGACTAACAAGTATCAGTTTTTCTAGATTCCTGTTTGGCTTCTGACAACCAGACTGGCCTTGTTATTTCACCTTGTGCACCTGAGCTAAATCTATTCTCAGAGCTAACCCGTTATCAAAAAAAGCCAGTAGGCTTTCTGTAGCTTATCACAGGTACTTAGCCTCCATCCAGCTGAACTGATATTAAAAAAATAGACAACCCTAAATGGCAAAGCTCTAGAGACACATGGTTTTGTGAGCTATTACACATTTTGGCTGGAACAGGTTAGGTATTCTGCTACATTGGCAGCACAAGTACAGATTTTGGGTTTAGAAAGAATAGACAGAGAGGAAACACTTTGGTTACTGAGTACATTGACATTGCAGTCAACTGTGGAACAGCTGTTAAGTCCAAAAAAACTTTAAAAAGAAATAATTTCTTTCTACCGCATGCTATAAGAGCTCTACCCTCTCCTTCTTCCCCTGAAAATACCCAATAACAACCTCAGGGCTTTTAGTAAGGAAAGACAAAATAGAGCCCATAAACTTCAGAATACACTGCACAATAGGTAAAGAAATGGAAAGACAAGGGACCTCTGCACTGAGACAAGAGTTGGTCAAGTGGAAATGCCCAAGGTACCTTAGAAAGTGAATACCTCACACAGAGCAGGGGAAATAAAAATGTCAGAGTGAAATTGTCAGGTTTATTTAAATGCTTAGAAACTTATACTTGACTACTAAAAACCATAAACCCTCCAAGACATTAAGCACATCAGTGCATTTTCATCAATTCCTGATATATGAAAGAAAGACAAATGCAAATAATTTTTCAGAATATGACTTTGTATCAAGAAAAAATAGAAAAAGCCTCAATGCAAAGCTTGCTGTGGTCGTGTATAAAGATCTAATGAAAAAAAAATGGGGTGAGAAAACTTGTTGCAGGCACATTGTCCTGATCTTCATGACAGCAGAGCCTGGAGGTCCTTGGAGTTTGCAAACTATGAGATTTGTTTTTCTGATGCTCTTTTATGTTGGTTGTTTAATTTAAATTGCGAGAAAGTGCACTTTAAGTAAGACATGTTCAACAGTTATTTCAGGAAACTTATAGGACAATGCATGAGTAGTAAGGTACAGGTGTTTCTTACGTTGGTAACTTAACCAAAGTATTATACTTTCACTTTGAAGTTCAATCTTAGAGCATAAGAGGCTATTGTCCTGAAATAACTCTATCACATTTCTTCTGGAGCTTACAATCTGCAGACAGCATTATGAAAAGGAATCACATACTTATTCAGTCCATGCCAGCCAGATTGAAGGAAATTACCCTCAAAGACAGGTTAATGTGAAAGGGACCCTCCCACATTGTTTGTTCTGCTGGTTGAACATGCTGTAATTTTTAGCTGTCAGGTGAAAAAAGAACTATAAACAGTTGGCAAATTCTTCTCAGCTGTGTGGAAGAGAAAGTCTCCAGATATGGTCTTTGTGTGACCCTGAAGGCCATGAGAATTTGCAAAATGACCTCTATTGCAATACAGAAAGGTGTTTGGGATCTATTTAAAATTTCCTTTTTTACCAAGTGCTCCACTAAGACCCTCTCTCTACTGAGAGAATGTGCGTAGTGCTAAACTTGAAAATTGGTTTACTGTTACCATATTTTAGGCTAATTAGTAATTTAATTGCAATAATTTTTTACTCTAAATTCCAAGTAGGACTATTGTTTTCACTAGAGCCTTTATAAATTTTAAATTTCTCTAAAGTTAATAACTTCAACCTGCTATATTTATATTTCCAGGGAATGTAAAATAATCAAAGTCATGCTGTCAATATCACATATGATAAGGAATTTAAGGGACCAGCAGCATATGCAGCTCAGTGGAGTTCTCACACAAGTCTTTACTTGCGTTGCCTCTTTTCAGACATACAAAACCAAATCACACTTCTTAAATAGAAATGGATTACTGGACTATTTATAGGAAACAGATTAATAAAATTCAGGAATGTTATCACTACTTTTCATATGAAACAACCCATTTCTTTGGTGAAAAAGGCTTATAATGCATGCCAGGCAAGTTAATTGACCTGGTGTCCTCCAACATTTCAAAAACTTCTGTACTTCAGAGTAATTTCCTATCTATTCTACACCTGCATGGATTATTAAAACACACCACACAAGTCAATACAATGGAACTACCTAAGATAAAATGCCCTAAAACCCCACTGAAAACATAAAAATATTAAGCTTTAGCTAATAGTATTTGTACTATACTATGTTTACACTAATACATACAAGTCATCTTCATTATGGAGAGGAAACAAATGCGGTCATCACGCAAATCCAATGTAATCTAAACCATGACATGTCCTAAACATCTAAACTAAACCCCCAGTACTTTAAAAGCTCAAACAGATTCTAGGAAGAAATTAATTTAACATTCTATGTTGAGAGATTGCTGTCCTTCCTGTTCCTTAAGAGCAGATTCTAGTTACATCTCCAGGAGGTGATGTGAGTACACTCCTCATCTTTCTCTTCTGCTCTGTTAAAATTCCCATTCCTTGAGAACCCTGGCATGTACCTTTTCAAATGTATTCTTCCTGCCATTTTACTGTTAATTTGGTTGTTCAACATGCAGTCTTGCTCTTCATGGGACTTCCAGAGAGTTCTTCAAATGTGCAAAGCCATTAGAGAAGAGCAGAGGCAGGAAAGCTGAGCAGATAGCAAGAAAGCCAGAGACACTATTTTCAGAAATTAGCATCAGGAAATATAAAGATACAGAAGTAGTGCCCAGAAAAAAAAATTAGAAAAAAAATACAGATGATGTTTTTCTTGAGTACCTCCTAATTCTTTCAGGCCACAAAGCATCATAAAAAAGGCTCAACACATTTAACATAGGACTGCAATATTAGACTGCCTTCAGTGTATGCAGATCAACATAGGTAGTACAGACCATAACAAAATGTTACATTAAAACACTCCTTTTATGATTATATTTATAATTCCAAAGCAAAAAATTATAGGGCTGGAAGAAAGCAAGTACCTCAAAGAAAGAAAAAGCATACATTTTGAGAAACTCCTGTATGTACTATACATGACTTCTTCTTTTCTATTTAAGTCTTTGGTAATCAAGAGTAAAGAGTAATAAGAGTGGGCAAATTTTGGCGACATCAGCGCCTCCCAGGTTTCACTGGTTGCAGTAGGAAAGTGCTATAATAAACCCTACCAGGAACTCAGAGAACAAAGCTTTCATTTTTAAATCAAATGTTCATTTTCCATCCTATTTCTAGAAAAGACTGAAGATTTGCAAGATGTGGCTTTGATCACATGCTTTAGACAAAGGAAGTAAGAATCACTTTAATATAGATTTATGCCATAACTAAAGACTGCAGTAATTCTCTTGAGTCATTTGGAGGGAAAATGATTCCTCAGCTAAAACTGCATGACCTGAAGGAATTCCAGAATCATTATTACTTCTTTTGAAATTTTCCTAATCATGTACAAAGGGAGACAACATTCACAGACTAATTCAGAATAGCCTAAGAACCTCCTTCAGGTTCAGCATGAGAACTGAGTCTTTCAACAAAGTCTGTTCAATCTTTGAACAAGAAAACTTTCCAAGACACATTTTTCAGAGTGTATCTTCCATGGACAGTGCTCAGGGGTATTTTCTGCAATAACTTTTGTAAAAGAGAGTTTTCTAGAATGGTGAATGGCACGCTGATGTGTGCATAGGCAATATAGTGCTCCCTGAGTACAATCTGAGCTTGAGTCGCAGCACATTCATCTCCATTTGTTTCTGCTAAAATCTGCACATACAGACATATATAGAATTCTGGAAATTAATCTGACAGCTATGCATTACGTTACCTTTGTACCCTAAGAAGCAGATTGCAAATCAATAGGGGTTCAGTCAGAAGGAAGAGACTCTGCATAAAACAGAGTATGATACTGGATTTATTAGATCTGGTTTAGTATTCAGTAGAATCTTGGAACATATTTTTACTTGCCAAATGACCAAAGTGTATACTTATACCAAGAGATATACAGATACACACACACACATATACACACAGAGGGAATATAAAATTATCTAAAGTATATAGAGATGACTACTTTGTTATACGAAGCCATCCTCTAGCTTGAATAGACATGTGGAATTTGCCATTTCAAAGAAAATTATTACTGTCAAGTGTACTTAATCTCAGCTTATTTGATGGGAACTTGACACTGTGCTGAAAGCTGTCCCTAAGCCTTTTACACTAAGATTGGTACAATTGTATCTGTTTAAAACCAAAATGTGACTGTGGTCAGGAAAGTGACTATGTAAAAATGACATCTTCCAACAGCCTTACTCCTGGTCTTCATGAGTCATAGCTGCTTTTCCTTCTTCTGTTTTTCTGTGTTTAAAATAAATTTTCCCACCACTTTTAATTTCTGGTAATTGTGTGGAATCAACACAGTGGTAAGAGAATTAGGTAGACAGTTTTCCGATTATGCAAGATAAAAAGAATTATTAGTTAAACTCTGATCCTTTAATCTTTATTATCTGTGATATGGTCTGATAAAAAAAAAAAACAGCTTTGATTTTTGAACACAGGTGGTATTTTCAGGAATAACTGCATTAAAACAATTTTGAATTTCTCAAAATAATAAATGCAGGGTAGAAAATCTAAGAAACAATATAAAACACAACCATCAGTACTGTATAGCCACTTACAATCCATATTTACTGCCACTTAAAATCCATATTTTAAGCATTTTCCCACATGAATTCTTTATAAAAAAATCACCAATATTGGAAACTGAGGGTGTTCTATCACTGGACTCAGTTAAAATATATATTTTTATGCAATACATCCATAATATTTCACACAGTCTTATAAATAATGGAAACAATGACCCAAGAAGAATCTAATTAGGTTTTCCTTTTCCTAAGCTTTTAAGGCTTCTTTTTTGACTTGAAGAAAGTTAGATCACTGACAAAATATCCCACATGCTTTCAAAACAATCTAGAAAATAAATGCTGGCATTAGGAGGACTTGGTTATGTAAAGCATTTGAAATAATATAATTTATAAAAAGAAATGGACCAGTATTTTGGTAGCCTTTTTGAAAAGCATGATGTTTTAGGTCTATTGCACATAAGAAATACCAAGAATAACTTAAATAAAAAGGGCTGAGTATAATAGTGGTTAGTTGTCTATAAGATAAGAGCTGGTAAAACAGGGCATTTGATTTATGAGGCAGGAACACCTGGAGTATCAATACAGAATGCAACCAAGGTAACTATGTGCAAGCACTTTCTGAGAACCAATGACTAGTGTTTTCAGTTTACATGTCCTTGTTTTACATCTCCAGAAAAGCTGAGAAAAAGACCAGTGCTAATAGACACTGTGTTGCAAAAAGAGGGGATCTAACACCTGAAGACCTAAGAGACCTGCTCCACTGCATAGAATTAAATTATATCTGGGCAGATGGATACCCAGTTGACAGTGCTGTCCACATAAAATGGCACAGAAACTAACAAAACGACACAAAAGATTTGCACTGAGACATAGAGAATGAGAAAACCAGGACTTAAACCTGCTTATATCCTGAATAGTGTGCACAAAACTGTGTCAAACAAATAGGTTGAGACAGGATGGCTGAAAAACCATGAGAGTTGTGTAATGATTCTCCTTTCTTCATGATCCCATACCTCTGGTTTCTGTACCCAGGCTAACTACTTTACCCAATAAGGTAATGGGCAAACCTTCCTGCCTGCAACAATGTTGTCTCTACAGAGGTACTAGTTATTACTGATTTGTAAAAGGCTTTGGTATCATCTGGTGAAAAAGGGTGTATGTGCTAGGTATATAATCTGTTAATAGAATGGCAGTGAATGAACCCACACATCTGCCAGCAGAGATGGTTATTAACCATCAGACCACCTTTTCTTGCCTGTTCTGTGCTATGATATGTGTAAAGTACTCCAGACTGTGTGTGCCTGTGACCACATGCATGAGAGAGAGGGACAGAAGGAGAAAGTCAGAACCACTATGTGCATAAGAGATCCCAATGAAAACCAGAACAAAACCAATCTGAGTTGCCAAGAGACCTAATGTTCTATTATGATCAAAATAATGTCAAAGTAAATCAAGTGGTCGAGCAGCAGCAGCAAAAATTCATCACCAGTGTACAAAGACCAAAAATTATCTCTTTAGGACCACTGTTTCCCAGTGCAGAGGACAGGGTCCAGCTTGAGATGAAACCAATAAATGTTCTTTGAAAGATACTGCCACATTTACAGTGTGCTACAATCACAAGAAGAAAAAAAAAAGACTGAATATTAAATAGCAAATGCAAGATCTTCTATTGGTAGCAGATTTTTTTCTTAAAACTGGACTGATAATTGTTTTACTTTGTGTCATTATTAAGATGTTCCCCACCATCAAGGAAAGATTAACAATGTGAGAACCCAGTGGGATTAGAGAATGAAGAAAAACTGTAACTGTTTAGACCAAAGATTTGGCAAAACGTAATAGTGCCCTGAGGTTTTGGAACATAAAATGTCAAAAGTATTTGTAGTTTGAAAATTTTGACAGGCTCAAGATTTGGAATTAGAGAATTGTTAGTGTTGGCAGCTTTGTTAGGGGGCAAGTAACTCACAATGATCTTAATTTTGTTCTCAAAGCGGGATGTGAACAGTTCACAAAGTTCTGTTGATGGAGGAAGAGCCAGATTAGTCAGCTTCCCTGCAATAAAAAGTTACAAGAAAGTAGGGCAGTCTGCCCGTTCAGCAATTAAGTTGGAATAATAAGCAGATCTGGCTTGTTTCAAAACATCTCTGTACACATTTATACAGCACAAACTTGTAAGCTTACATGCAGACAAGAAGTCCTCAAACATCATTTAACTCACAGCCCAGAACATTCACTTTTGAGTATGCCTTCCAAAAATAAATGTACAGAATTGGTATCCCCTTTAGGACACTATAAGGTTGGTTAAGTTATTATATATTTAAGAGAAAATCTGGAACATCCTGGGGCAATCAGTAGTATAAAAGGAAGCTGCTTTGGTCTGGCAGACAACTACATTCAGTTAAAAATTAGTGGAAAGCTAAGGTATCACAAACCAGATTTAGGTTTTATTTCATTAAGTGGTTGAGAGGTGGGGTGTTGGTTTTTCTTCTGTCAGTGTGCATTAGTTTTGGGTTTTTTCTTGTTTGTGTGTGTGTGGGCTTTTTATTTGGCTAAGAATAACTGGTAGTAATAAGTAAAAAAAGAAATAGTGGCAATTAGCACCTCCATCAGAATTTTTATCTACAAAGCCTCTTATCAGTATCACTAACTGCAGATGGCTATCCTCCAGTTGAAGACACCAAGGCAATGAAAATAATAGGTGTTGACCTACATGGATTGGAACTTCTCACTTAGGAATCTATCCTTTGAAACCAATGGAATAAGTGTCATATGAATAGCTAAACATTCAGAGGAAAGTGGTCCAGAAGTGAGCATATTTCCTTTGTCTTTGTGCTTAAATTTGATGAATACAGCCTTTGGTAAAGCTACTGAAAGTTCTATTCATGGCACATCACAATGTTCTTGGACCCAACGGGACATGCAAGATTTTGGGTTTAACTATGTAATCCAAAACCTTTCCTAAACTTCTTTGACATTCAATTAGGTTTTGTCTTGTATCTCTTACATTTTTTACCATATTAATTACTAACAGAGAATTCTTCAGCTATTTCTGCATGAAGAAGAGGATAACATGGTGCTGTGTGTTATATTTTAGGAAACTGAGCATTTTGCTTCACCCTCGATGCCTTCAGTGTTTATTTTGGTAAGATTAAAGACAGAGTGCATATGGCAGTAATTCTGGTATTCCTTCTTGTGCATGAATCATACAGAACATCAGACGCATTCGGAAATCATATTACTGTGTAATTTATAATCAGAAAGGGTCATAAGCAGTAAGTGATGGAAGTTCAAACTCTCAGTAAAAACAGGAGATTATATGGTATGGTGGAACAGATATGATGGAGATCATCAGGTGCAACCCCCTGCTCAAGCAGGACGCCTACAGCCAGTAGCCCAGTACTGCGGCCCATCAGGTCTTTCATATCTCCAAGGATGGAGACTCCCCCACCACCTTGGGCTACCTGTGCCACTGCTCAGTTGCCCTCACAGTAACAAAATGTTTCTGGGTGTTTAGACAAAGCCTCCTGTACTTCAGCATGTGCCCACTGCCTCTGGTCCCGTCTCTGGGCACCACTGAAAAGCACCTGGCTCTGTTTGCACTGTGCTTTCAGGTATGTACATGCATTGGTGAGATTCCTTGAGTTTCCTGCTCTCCAGGAGGAAGTCCTTCAGACTTTCTTCATAGAAGAGATACTCCAATCTCTTCATATTCTTCATGGCTGGACCACCTCTAGTATGTCTGTATCTCTTTTACTAGGGAGTCCTCAACTGGGATGCAGTCAGTCTTAAAAATAAAATTATGCCAAATAGTATCTCATTTTCTTTATTTGGGGGGTTAATTAATAGAAATTGTTAATGTAAGTTTAAGTGACGTAACAGAGAAGAGTTTTGAGAGAAAAAATGAGAGCAGCACGAAAGCTGTTAACAAGGATTGTATGTATGAGCATAGTTGCAATGCCTTAGCTCAACTACCTGAATGTTCTCATCAAACCAAACCAAAACAGCACCATTTACCATCTATATAACTTAACCTTTTGTAAGAGTATCAGGGCTCACTTGTGTGAGAAAGAGGAATTAAAACCCACTGCAGCCAATCCCATTCTGGAGTTCTAACACCAGAATCTACAACAAATCCTGAGAGAAATGGTGCTGTTGAATTAGCCATTTGTTTCAGCAGTGCTTTGCAAGGGAAAAACCAAAACCATTTGCGTTTCTGTTGAGCGGAAAGAAAATGGATACAGGAGGGTCCAATAGATTATTAGTTCCTAGAACTGACTCTGTCCTGCTATTTTTAGGGTACATTTACATGTTCTTTATAATCTTACATAATAAATCACTTTTCTACTCTCTTTCTTTCACCGATGTAAAACTGTATCTATTAATAATGAGGCTTTGAGCGTGGTGTTCTGGTTCACAGATCCATCAAATAACTGATCTACAACGGAGAAGGGTACATTCTCTATCAGATCAGCAGTTTTGCATGACCTGCTGCATAGCTGTATTAATAGTATTTTATATGACATAAAGGACCATATAGAGTCTGTCACTTGTGAAGCATAGGAAGAGAAGGAGGAATGGGATCACTACTGGCAATAGCCCACAACTGAGTCAGATTAGGTACAACACAAAAGGGCATCTTAAAAATGAATGTGTAATCAATGTGGTTTCTGATTCTGACTTGTCCTGTTGCACCCATAAGCACTCCCAGAAGTCTGACTTTTTTATACCACATCACAGACCCTGCCTCCCCCAGAGAGATTTATCCCTGACTGTTCCATGCTACGGGCTATGCGTTAGTTCCTGCGCCACCTCGTCGTTCTACACAGGTATAAGTTCCCCCTTTTCAATGACCAGGGAAAATGCCTTGGAGAAAAACAGATTAAGGAGAGTAGACTATGAAACAATAAAACAAACAACAACCAAAACAAAAACAAACAAACAAAAAAAGGTGTAGCTGCAGTTACATAGAAAAAGGATAATTTTATGTTATTAATTGCCTGTCTCTCAATAACCTACAGCAACTTGCAAAGACACAATGTGAAATGGGAGGTTAGTGTTATCATTAGTAAGTGAATTACTCAGACTTGCAACTTTTCCTTTCCAATCCTAACTACAAAAGAAATCATCTGTTGAAAAATTCTGAGCAATTAGGAGTAAACACAGAAAGTCTTGCAATGCCCCTTTCCCTTCCTCTGAAACTCAGTAGAAAACGCTCCTTTGATGACCTTAGGATGTAATGTTACAATGATAGCTTCATAGCCTTGCAGCTATGCTAAAATTACCTGCTGGGCTGGTGAAGTCAGGAAAACTTTCAAGAACTCTCGCTAAATAATGCTGGCTCTTGGCCACTAGGCATTACACTCAAGAAGGAGAAAAGAGGGTCAGTAAAAGCAGCGGAAATCTACAAGACTCATCTCTCAGGCTCCTGTTTTGCCATGTTGAAAGAAGAGGAAGATAGCTCTGTCATTAGGTTTTTGGTGTCTCTTGACTGGCAACTTTTGAAACACCTACTTCAGTCCTTCTGCAGAAAAAAATTCTTTACTACCAAAAGAGTGTTCCTCTCACATCTAATTGATATTTCCCTGTATCTCTTCATTTTTCTTCAAGTCCAGTTATGCTACTCCCGTTTCCTATGTGGTTGAATCAAGGTAGAAAAATGGAGTAAATAAAACTTAACATAATGCAATTAAGCAATCTATAACAACATTCCCCAAAAAGGTTATGCCTCCATGATTCATACCAGCAACTTTTGAGCATATCAATCTGTAAAATGGTATGAACCTGTTTTTCCTAAAACAAAGCAGCCCAGATGTATTCTATTAACTAGAATTTTACTAAAAACTATTTTATGTCATCCTCTCTGATCCTTACTCCTTTCAGAGTCAATGGTAGCAAGCCCTAGGGTTATATGCAGACAATGAGAAACTTTAAAACCACTTTTCTTTTGCATTCAAGTGAAAATGGAAATAGAAAGCCAGGCTGGAAATATATATTTCTTAGTGTATTTTTGTCCTGTTCTTATTATTTCCACCCATTCTTCTTTCTTGTATAAGAAATGCTGTTGGCATTTCTTATACAAAATAAGCATGAACTACTGGTCTTTTCACTGAATCTTCTCTTCATACTTACACCTTATTTCCAGGACAAACAAGAGTAAGTCTGTTCTCCAAGTCCTATTGAATTTACTGCACTGATTATGATATAGGGATAAAAGCGTTGTTAAGCACCCAAGATTTGATCTGTACTGGTTTTGTGGTGATACTAGGTCACCATGCAGTTCTTGACACCAGACTTTTGTTCCTGAGTCAAGGCCTTCTGGAGTCAGCTTGGTATGAAGGCGGGTTTGATGACACCTGAAGTCAAGACAGGCATTCATGATTTCTGTCAGCTCACTCTCTCTAGTCCCACAGGCATCTTCTGGCTACTTTTTTTTGATAATTTCTTTCTGAATTTCTTGCAGCACTTTCTAGGCTGCTATATAGAATTCTGACTCTGTTTTGAAAGGCAAATCCTCAAAACACAAAACTCTTTTTTCCACTGCCAATCTTTTTTTATGAGAGAAATGGAACTGCCACTGCAACTTCTGAAGTTCTGTAAGTAGTTGAGTCTGGGTTAGAGATGGATGTGGCAGTGTGCAAAGCCTTTTTTCTGCTCCTCAGTCTGAGTCCTCTTACATGGATTATTATACTTTCTGCTGCTTCAGGACTGACAGCTGCCAACAACTGAGGTCTGGTGCTCCTTCAATTTTGTAGAGATAAGGTTTGTAATAAAACAGCTAATAATTCATGATCTGTAGCTATCTATGATCGTTTCTCCTGAGAAGGGACCTGTAGCTGATTTTATAACAAACTTTTCTTTCTTACTTGGGGCAATTTTGAAAAACACTTCCTTGGAAAACCCAGAGTTCTGTTAACAAACAATTCTATTAATCTGAAGTACAATACCTTCCCAACACATCTGCTGTTCAGAAAGCAAAATGCAGGTAATTTGCAACTGGTTAGTAGACTGCAATTTTAGAATCAAGAAAGTAATTTAACTGAATTCAACTGTTTGCCCAGAATACTGAGCATGTATTCAATCTTATAACCATTCCCTGCATAATATTAGTGACAGCAAGTGATATTACTTGTAGCAGCCAGGATGCCAGAATTGCTCATGCCAAAACACTTGGTTTATTTTGTTGCTTTCCCCCGCTTTCCCCTGCTTTCCCCCCACAAGGTATCACTATAGCTTCTGCAACTCTGAATGCCTGTGAAGACCCTTTGAAAATACACTTTTTATTATATTTACTTGTCTTGTTGACATTACTGCTAGGTAGACACATAAATGCAACATTAGCAGGTGATGGAAGCAGGAATTTAGGGAAGGACAACTGCTTTCTACCTCATTCCACTCATTCAGACAATACATGACTTTGAAGATGATTCTGCTGAAAAAGTAAATGCAAAACTGGATAAGAGCTTAGTGACTGATGGTCTCCTCAAAGCCTCAGGCAGCCAGGTTCAACTGAAGCAGCTGAGATTGTTTAAGATATCAGCAAAATTCACTGTTTACTTTATCAGGTACCTTGCCCAGCAGGGAGAGACACAGTTTCCAGGCAAGATAAATGTTAAATAAAGCAGTTGTAGATACTGACACTATCTGGTTACCCATTTTCAGACGGGGAGCCAAGGCTTCACTGAGTGACACAGAGCTCTGTACGCTACTGCGTACAGCGTCTTAGGCAGGTAGTCAAACATCATCTCACAGCACACTTTTGCCTTTACTGTGATTCAGAATGAGCTAATTGCACAGCAGCTCTCTTGTCAGCATCTGGATGTCTTAATAGAGGAGGCAATAGCATCCACTGGAAGATGGAGACACAGTTGGCATGGTACTGCTGGAACCTGCTGCAGAAGGGGCTTGTGATTTTCTCTCATTTTTGAAAAATAGAGAATGGAATCTGCAAAGGAGCCACTGATGTGTATGTAGCAATGAAGTAGACAGATGAGCTAATTTTTTTTGTAAATCTCTGAAAATGTCAGTGGGAAAAGAAGAGAAGGAAGGAAAGGGAATGTGAAGTCCTAAATTCATGTTTATCCCCGTTTGCCACAGTATGAACTTGTCTTCTTAGCTTCTTCACAGATGGTCTGCTTCTGTTCCAGTGTTCACAGAGGAAATATTTCTAATTATTTGATCTGAAATCCATGGTCATCTTATTTTCCTCCAGAAATCAGGATTAGGACGCCTTACAACTTTTCTTGTTCAGTTGATGGCTAAAATACAGCTTGTGATAGTATCTGTAGTCACACAGTCCTAGGTCTGAAAGGAGAAGCATGAATCACACCTCTATCTTTGAACTGGTAACACAGACACAACTATGGATAAGCTTCATTTAATCAGATCATAGCTGTGTAATGTCTTTTCTACCACTCATATCTTCTGGCAGAAAAGACCACATGTGGACACTCTTAGTCTCACTAGAAAAACATCCTTAGCCAAGTTGATCCTTAAAGGCTGCCAAATATATAAATCTTACACCAGCAAATGTAAAAATCCTACTCAGACAGAAAATGCAATTAATGGGGAAGCATCACAGACAGAAGACAGAGAGAAGAGAAGGTCAGCCAACAAGGACACTCCTGCTGGAATGCTTCACCAGCGCACTGTTCCTGTGCTCTGGAATATCCTGCTCTGACAGAGGCTAACACCACTTGGTTAGAACTGAGTTTACACTGATGCTAAAGAGGCAGAATAAAGATCCAAGTTCTAATTTACATTTCAATCACTTTTGCAGTGAACTTATTTTGCTTTTGTAAATAGTTTGAATTTAATTTTTAAATGACATTGTAATTTATGAACCACGCCATTAAAAGACAACACTTTAGCTGTGGATGACATTGTTTATCCTTTAGGTGAACATTTGCTGCATCAGTCATAATACACATAGCCAATGTGTTTATGAAACAAGTAACAACTTTGTTTTCATGTTCAGAAAGATTTAGTGGTTCAAATTAACAGATTGGTGTCCTAAGTGTGAAAACAGTAGTTTGCACGTCACATGATATATCCATCTGCTTTTACAGCAGTGTTTAAGCACAACAGTTGTGAATATACTCTGGATTTACAACACTACTGAGGTCTTCTACAAAGAGATACATATAAAGCTGTCACTTCCCTGACTATGTTGTCTGAAGTTAGAGAATTTTGACGCAGAACATTGCTGAGTCCAAAAAAGTCCTGGCTTTCCTGTCAATGAGGAGAGAGACAGAGCCCCAAACAGGAAAAAGCTTTCCTAGAAATAAATTTTAAGTATTCATTGGAATACTGTGTCTTCAGCAGCAGCTACAACTGGCAGTCTTAGGGCTGACTTTTTTGCGCTTCTCAGATTGATGGAAACAAAGATATAAAGAAAGAGATCTGTAAAAAAGTGAGTTTCCTAGAAGCCTGCAATGCCAATGAAATCATAAGAATGCTAATGTTTAAAGAAGCCTGAACATTTTGGAACAAAGCAGTACATGGACTTTATCAATCTGATGTTTTAATGAGAACAAAAATGCCACCACTAGTTTGCCAAGCCAAAATTTCTCTATTTCTAAGAATACCATTGACATATCCTTAGATGCAATCAGAGAAACATCTGCTTTGTTTCTACTCTGATGCTGCTTCTGCTAGAAACCAGGGCTGTATTTTAAGATACGTAAAAACTGACATAAAAATAAATCAGCTTCCAGGTAGCTTTTGTGGAATTACATTTAAATCCACCAAGGTCTATTTTGAAATGAAAACCAGTAATCAATGCAAGTCTTTGGGGCCTCTAATGAAGATTATCTAGAATTTGATGGATTAAATAAGGGGGACTCTCCAATCTGTTTCACCATCCAAATAATTATTTTGTCAACCAAAACTGTGGGATATGCCATTCAAAACATTATGATATTAGCATATGCTTCCAGACACAGACAAAATAAGGCATCCAGAAAAGTATAAGGCATCTAAAAAGTGAAGGAAAAGCAATGCTTTCAATGGTGCTAACAATTACACTAAGTAATTTGGCACATAAAATACAATGTGAAGTTTCATTTCTGAGAGCATTTCCCAGTGAGGTGCTATTAACATGTCTGATCTTTGAGCTATTTATTCCAGGTTCCTTTACTTGCAGTCACAAATCTATCATCGTAGAATCATAGAATAGTTTGGGTTGAAGGGGTCTCCAAAGGTCAGCTAGACCAAATGCCTGCCATGAGCAGGGACATCTTAGACTAGACTAGGTTGCTCAGAAACTTGCTCTGTTTGCTCAGACCAGTTGAAATTTCCCAGACTGTTCCTACTTTTTTCTTACTGTTCTTCATATCAAGGGGCGACAAAACCAAAAATAAGTGAAATATTTAATGACAATATACTAAGAAAAATACTGATATTTACGGCTTAGCAGTCCTGCTTCACAGGAAATACAGAGAACACAAATGGCAAGCGGTAAACTTGCCATCAGCAGCAGTTTCTGATGAATTAAATATTGAGAAGTGACAGCTGTATGAGCAAATTTTCATTCCAGACAATTGCATTTCCATACATTATGCATGTTCTATGTATTTAGTGAGAAATTATTGTTTTAAAATGCTTTGTGCAGTCTTCAGGGCTTAGGGGGTTGATGACACTTTCAAAAAAATCATTAGAATGGTAGTCTTTTTCAGTAGCTTAACTGTAAAATCTAAAAGCAGAACTGAAAAGTTCCACCATGGCTGAAAGCTCCTTTCCCAAAAGTGAACAAGGTATTTTAAATCCCCAACTTTTCATGTCAGACCTCCCGATTCCTCTTTTGACAATGGGAATTCAAAGCTGAGATCCTCCACATACCTCTGAACACCAGAACTATAGAGGTGTACTGGGTGTGGCTGGGATGGGCTCTTTTCCCACAGCAGCTCTCACCTTGCTGTGCTGTCAGCAAGGTGCTGGAGAGGTGCTGGTCATGCTCTGGCTGCTGTTGAGTGGCCCTGGCACAGCACCAGCACGGTCTTCCCCAGCATTCTGCCTCTTCCCTCACCCCAGCAACTGGTAGGCGTACTACTGAAGCCCTAATTCCTGGGAAGTGGCTGGATAGCATCTGCTTATGGAAAGTAGACAATAGATCTTTTGCTTTCCTTTGCTTCCACGCACAACCTTTGCTCTTTTTTTTAATTTTTTTTTTCCTGGTTAAACGCCCCTCTTCTTAACTCGTTGCTTTTTTCTCCTTCTTATTTTCTTCCACCTCATTCTGCTGAGGAGAGTGATAGAGCAACTTGGTGGGCATCTTGTATCCAGCCAAGGCCCTCTCCCCACAGAGAGGTCCTGCTGCCATCAGTGCAGCTCTCCAAAACTGTGAGTCGGAATTATTTCCAAATTACCTACAATTCCTTTCTCAAAAATTACTCACACTTTCATTCATTACAAGCATTACAATGCTGAAATGCAAGGTTGACTGCTGGAATAAGTTACTGGACAGAAAACATAGCATTTACAAAGCACTTGAGAGTAGGATTTTTATTGAAAAAATCACTTAGAAAAAAGACAATTGACTTAATATAGACAATGGTAAGAGAAAGAAGAATAGTTTCAATGGTGTTTATTTGAACATACACAACACCACTAAAATGCCAATACATGCAGAGTTATTGTATTGTGCTCATCAGAATATTTTCTTTTTCTTTTATGTATGAGAAATCATTACATTTTCCTAGGTACTGTGACATGGAAATTCTTAATGAGCATCAGTGTAGAGAATTTTGTCTGTGACTGACTGTAACGCTGTTCAAATAAAAAATACTAAGTAAAAACGCCAACTACATATATTTGCTAACAGTTGACCACTTAGTGTCCACCTTGTATGCAGGATTATTGTCCTTTCCTTGATCCTTACACAATCTTGGCAGAGTTCCTCTAGGTGTTGCACAGGTTTAGTATACAAAAATGTATACAAAATTATTTCATATAGATAAAGGATCATGGTGTTTCTCAGAAATTTAATCTCTGACTGGCAAGATCTCCAAGAGGAATATTACAGTGCTAATAAAATACTTTGCCTTCTTCAGTATGTATTTTCTGAAAGACCTGAAACATGCAACAAATAGGGTGGTATCTAAGTCAAGTGTATGTTACCTGTATATGCATAAGAATAAAATCTTAATGAAAGTTAAAGTAAATATAGAGGTGAAGAACTAGACACAAATCTTTCTTAAGGTAGATTAAGACATCTTTTTTACCTAGTGTAATCTCTCAGGCAGCAAATTAATACATCTTTTCAGAAACACTGCATCTTACTGAATAGAAATTAGAAAGAAACTAAATAGATGAGGTCCTTGACCAGACACTACTTTTAACAAGGTAATAACAATGCAGAACTTCAGGGACACCAAAATTACACCTATTTTTTCCCCTGTATTTTCTAACCCATATTTCCTGTACTAATGAGGCTAGCTTTATACTTCTGTCAGCACAGCAGGCTCCAGAGTGAGTTGGAGAGAGAAATATCATGTATCCTCACCTTTCACTCATATTGAAACAAACCACCAATATATCTTCCTTCCATTTAAAACAATCCTGGCAGCAGCCTCTTCCCTTGTTCTAGATGCTCAGGTCTTTCTAAAATGATCAGTTTTCATACAAAATCTCTCTAAATATTCAATGTTTTCCTTATGATTTGTAAAGAAAAAAATCTTTTCATTTTCACTTTCCTTTTGAACAGCTTCAAGTTTCATTTTCCCTTTTTATTACTAAAGCCCCATCTGGTATTTGGAAGGTGAGGGCCAAACCCATTCACATGCCTTAGCACAGCTGGTTATGTTTTTCTTCTGAGTGTTACGCCTAGGTTGCTATTTACCTCCTGGACAATTAATGAGCTTTCACTGTTTCACTCTTCCTAGGTCCTTCTTTCCCTGCCTTTCTCCTGCTCTGCCACCAAGAACTACAGTAATAATAATTGCAAATATCACATGGAAACAACAAACCTGTGCCTAATCTTCACCACAGACGTGTGATGGAATGCTACTTTTTCAGTTTCCCATTTCCATATTTGAGGAAGGAATTCTCTTTTTTTCTTAAGAGCCTAGAAACACAGACTATATATTCTGGTTTGCACCACTGGGCACTATCAGACATGAAGTATAGATTACTGGAACTTAAATTTATTGACAAAGACATACTTTTGAAACACCTATGACTTATCTTTAGGTGTAAACAGTTCCACAGAAAAGAGATCGCAGCCATAATTTAGGGACATGCAATAGTACTTGGAGAACTGGAATTAACAATCTGCTATAATTGGAAGTAATATTTGGGGCAGGAAAAAAAACAGGATCCTATGCAGTTTCAGCTTTTTTTTCTCCCCAAGTTTTAGGTTTTTGCCTTGAAAACAAAGAAATCTTACTGCACATTTCATCACAGCTATGCTTTACTGAAAAAAAAAATTAGTTTTGCCCTAAGGCATCTTATGCAACCACAGATGCTATAAAAACCAGACTTTAAATGAATGACTATGTGCTAAATGAGATGTGCAATTACAGATAGCTCTGATATCCTGTAAACATATAGGCTCAAAATGGTTCTGCCTCCAGCTGCACTATTTTGAAAACACATTGCTGGTATCACCTAAATAAATGCTTTGACCATTAGAGTGGAAAGGGTGACACTTCAAATTGTGTTTGGATACAAAATTTAAAAAGCTTAAAAACTATTCACCAGAAGGAAGACACTTATCCGGAGCATAGGACACATTTATTTTGCATAAGTGCATCAGATGACAGGAGCAGTTTAAGCCATTTTACAAGTGGTTTAATAGAAGAGACAGCACATACAATACACTCCATCTTTCTGAAGTCACATAAAGGAAAAGACAAAAAAATACAAACAAAACTTCCCATAAACCTCCTTCTTCATTATTCAAGAGGGCCATATACAGTGACTAACAATTTGTAGACCTTAACTGTTTTTTTTTTTTTAACTGTTGCATCTCAGAATCACATGTCAGGTCACAATGGCTCTGATCTTTTAACACTTTTAACCATTTTATAATTCAGCTGGTATATAAGATGTAGGGGGCATTTCTTGGTCTTTATGGGATTAAAGCTTGGCTTTAAACCTATGATTTTATTCTGCCAGTGACACATAAAACAAACAAGACAAGTAACACTATGACAGTGTGAAACTTTATGGACAAAGATCAGTCCTGGAAGGGATGATACACCTTCAGTGATTCAGCCTTAAGAATCCAAAACCCATTTCAAAGTGACAAAATAAAAATAAAAGCTCAGTTACAGCAGTCTTACGGAACACCATGCTTACTCCAAGGTTTATCCTGGCAGCTATCAAGCAGTTAACACCAATGAAAGTGCCTACAGAACCATTAAGCATTATTATGTGTACCAGAATTCTTTTACCTGTACAACATGATATACTAGAGCAATTTGGATATGAAATATTTCTATATAACTACAATAAATCATAGCTCATATCATGCCACAGTGCTGAATGGATGTCTAGAATTACTGCCGATGCGAGTACTACTAGAAATCAAAATCTGTCAGATTCTATATGCTCAATAGTTCTCTCTTCTGTACCCATTTTAAATTGTAGAAAGCCTGCAAGAAACAATGAAACATCTCATTACAGACACTATTACTTAAATTGAAGACTGTCAAACAGTAGCAAATTATTCTTTTAAAAGGTTGGTGACTTCAAGAGACAAGCACCCAAATAACACATCAGCTAGCTCTAAAACACAACCTGTCCTGTACACCATAACACATGAGCATAGTCTTTGAATGGGCTACATAATCTTTGCCACAACAGCCTTATGTCACTTGAACTACTTAAAAATAAAGGGAAAAAAAGGCAAGAAATGACAAAATGTGCTTATCTGTAGCTTCTACTCATGTGTAAGGACAAAGGTAATATTTCAACTAAAAGCTATACATCCAGATGACGCCTGCTCTAATACTTGACCCATGTGGAAAGATAGAAGGAACTGGGGTTGTTTAGTCTACAGGAAAGAAAACTGAGGGAAGAAATGATAACATTTTTTTTCAAATCAGCTTCACTGAAGAGGTGAACAAATTGTTCATGGCTTGGAAAGATGGAACATGAAAGAATGGTTTTCTGTTGTAGACCCTCTCTTGATTTGGCACCTTTTTAAAAAATTTTAATACAAAGAAGTTGTCTCTGTGCAAAGCCACAGTGCATTCAGTGTAGTTCTTAGCACACTGTATCCAGCTGGTGTAAAGAGTTTGCAAAGACCTTGAAATTCTTCAAGAATGCGATGAATAATTAAAGTGGAAAACCAAAGACTTCATAACAAGTTTTTACACATTGTCTAGTTTCATTGAAAGGATTCCTTTCTTTTCACAGCTAGCACAAAGTTTACTGTTTGTCTGGATTTTGTGTACTTCCAATTTGATAGTCATGACATCAAACTCCTACAAAAAGAACGTGTACTTCTTTTAGCATCAGGAAGAGATTTTCTGTGTAGAATTGACTTTTCACTGAACATATTAAGTTTCTGTCTCTTTTCAAGATTTCCTCTTTAAACATTGTTTTATCTTCTTCCAAAAATTATTTAGCTGCATCACCAGTATGCATAAACTTTCCAAGATAATATAAACCAGATCCCATCTCATCTTCTCATCTTTCTGTTTTTAAAGATCTTCAGTACTATCAAGCACTCTTTTCATTCCTTCTGCCTCATACTGCCCTCTTGCACATGGATGAAACATATTTACATGTCAATAAACAGGGAAGTCATCCTTGCAAACACCAACATTTTTACTGAAGGAGAGTGAAAGGGAACTCTTGGTAGTATTGGGACTTGATAGTGTCGTTCAGCATACCTACACCTACATGAACTCTGTATAAAGGAGTATGAAATTAAAGAGCCTCTCAGACAGATCATTTTTTTTGTGATTACCAGCTCCTTGCTCATTCTTCTGCATCTCCTGGTTTGAATCAATGTACTACTCTGACTGAATTGCTCTGAGACAATACAGTCTCATCAGCTGGCCCTGGTCTTCTTTCAAACTCAAAACCTGGAGTTAGCCCTGGCTCCACCTTTTTCCTTATGTCTTTACACATTCACCTGGTGACCCACATGAATTTGAAGTAACAAAAATGTTCTGTCCCATGCATGTCGAACTTAAAAATACTTCAAATTAAAAGATTAAAAGGTCTAGGTTAGATATTAAGAAAATTCTTTATGGTGGGGTTGCAAGGCACTGGAGCAGGCTGCCCAGAGAAGCTGTGGCTCCCCCATCCCTGGAAGAGTTCACGGTCAGGTTGGATAGGCTCTGAGCAACCTGGTCTAGTGAAAGATGTTCCTGTGCATGGCAAGGGTGTTGGAACTAGATGAGGTTCCTGACAACTTGAATATTCTATTATTCTATTATTCTCAAATATTCTGATTCTTTGAACAGAGATGGAAATGGTAAATTTACACCTCCTGGATTTTAACTATTGAGACTTATGCTATTAGATACATATGTAGACTGAAAATGTTTCTGTCACTATTAGACAGAATCCTTAACCATTGTCTAACAATTTTATACAGCAATACAGATTTTTTAAATTCTATGTCCAACTACTGGGACAAACCAGTAAGCCTTTGGACTTTGTTCTATTTCTGCAGTAAATCTTAAAGTCATAGTTAGTTGAGCGCCATTGCTATGTGTTTGCAGCACAAGGAAGGCAGCAGAATCATAATACTAAATTTTCAGTATCTTAACAAACTGGCAGAGAATATAAACACATATGCAGCTTACGCTGTGTAAACTCTCAAACAAACATACCTGCTGAAAGTGCACTGACATATCAAAGAATATACCACAAGAGAACACATTTCCTTTTGGGCCTACTTTGATATTTAAAGGATATTACCATGCAATATTGTGCTCATTAGCAAGGGGATCAGAGAAGTGCCATAATCACCTACACACACATGATGTAGTTTTGGTTTACTAAAATGCACAGATCTAAATAGCTACAGGATAAACCTCTTGAACCATGTCCTGGAGCCCCATATATCCTAGTGCTGATGGCAGTCCCTAGGGCAGGGCTTTGGTAAAACCCTCAGTCGTACAAAATGCTAGCACACAGGTCTGACATCAAAGTTAAGCCCTAGATTAGTTAAGATTGCTCTTTGATTCAGGAACTACAAGTATGTTTTACACCTCTTGAAGAAAAAGGATCTATTTGTGTCAGTCATCAATTAAGCAAGATGAAAATTGGGTGCTTCTGCTCATGTGCTAAGTAAAGCAGAAGCTGTAACCATGCCCTCTGCTGTGCCCCTGAAATTAATTTTTACTGTAGTTGCTTGATGAGAAATCTCATTACACTCAGATACACTTGTGCAGGCAGCATGTGGGCAGAACTGAAGAGAGCAGAAAAGTTACATTCCCTGTGAAAGACAGTCTGTGATCACCCCACAGATTCGAAAGTGAGCATCAGGGTATGCTATGTTTTGGATTGGATGAGGAATGACTTTTGAAGTGGATCTTCCCAATGTACTAGCTTACCGCGTCTGTTTCAGAGAAGCCTCGCCGTACACAAACCAGATGCCTGACAAATGTCTACCTGAGAGAACATGTTCCACAAGCATGAACTCCCCAAGTGTTGTAGGCATTTGGTCAGCTGCACAAGCCACCTGGAAATACAGAGCAAAGACATTGTCTGTTCATGGACAAGCGCACCCTTTGCTGCACAAAACCAGCTGGACAGCCAGGCCCAGGGAGTGGAGGTGAATGGAGTTACATCCAGCTCCTGACCAGTCACAAGTGCTGTCCCCCAGGGCTCAGTGTTGGGGACAGCCCTATGTAAAGTCTTTATCCATGATCTGGATGTGGTGATCAAGTGCACCCTGTGTCAGTTTGCAGATGACTCTAAGTCAGCAGTGCCCTTAGATGGCTCTAAGGGCAGCAGGGTTGATCTGCTGGAAGGTAGGAAAGCTCTGCAGAGGGATCTGGACAGGCTGGATTGATGGGCAGAAGTCAAGATTATGAGGTTTAACAGAGGAAATGCCAGGTCCTGCACTTTGGTCACAACAACCCCAAGCAGTGGTACAGGCTGGGGGCAGAGAGGCTGTAAAGTGGTCCAGCAGAAAATGACCTGGGTGTGCTGGTCAGCAGAGGCTGAACATGAGCCAGCTGTGCCCTGGTGGCCTGAAAGGCCAATGATATCCTAGCCTGCATCAAAAATGGTGTGGCCAGCACGACCAAGAAAGAGATTGTCACCCTGAGAGAGATTGGGCACTGGTGAGGCTACCTCAAAGTTTTTGGCCCCTCACTACAAGAAAGATGTTGAAGTGCTGAAGTGTGTCCAGAGGAGGTCAACAAAGGTGGGGAACAGTCTGTTACTCAGGTCTGATGAGAAGCAGCTGAGGGAACTGGGAATATTCAGCCTGGTGAAAATGATAACCAAGGGACACCTGATCACTCTTTACAACAACCTGAAAGGAGGCACAGTCTCAAGCTGAGGGGTTTGGCAGACATGCAGTGCACGTGTGGTGGTGCAGAGCACACACTCCCTTGGGCACTGCACCTGAGCTCTGGGCTGGCTTTGCAATTGTCTGCGTAAGTGCTGTGCCATACACCCAGAACCACAGCACTGCTGGGTTTAAGCCTGAGCGTGTTTACATAAGCCACTGACAGCTTCCTGCTTGCAGTGTATTGGCATCCATTTTAACTTTCATACACTGGCAGCTGAGAAGCCACAACATTTCAGTGTGTGCTACAATTTAGAAATTTTCTAGGAACTGCAGCAGCAACACCATTTGAAATGGTCAAAAATGCAAATGATCTTTTAGCACGTAATGGCTTGGGAGAAATGTTTATGTTTGATGAATTCCTTCAGTGCTGATGTTTATTGTCCAAAGCTAGAGGTGTGAGCTGACACGGGTGCCAAGCAGTGCACCACCACTGCTAACACAAATGAACCCAAAAGTATTACAAGTGCCTCACAGGCTTCTGTTTCTACTCAGCACATTAAATACAGCAAACATGAAAGACCAGCAACCCACTCCCAAAATCACAGAATCAGAGGACTGGTCAAGTTGGAAGGGACCACAGGGCTGTCATGGGGGTTGTCCTAGAGCACACAGCACAGGATTGTACCCAGATGGTTCTTCAGTATTTCCAGTAAAGGAGACTCTGCAATCTCTCTGGGTAATCTGTTCCAATGTGCAGTCACCTGCACAGTAAAGAAGTTCTTGCTTGTAATCAGGTGGACCATTCTGTGCATCAGTTTCTACCAGCTGCCTCTTATCCTGTTTCTGGACACCACCACCTGGTCCATCCTCTTGACAGCTTCCCTTCAGATACTCATAGACATTGATGTTGTCCCATCTCAGTCATCCTTTCTCCAGGCTGAACAGGCCCAGCTCTCTCAGCCTTTCCTCACAAGAGACACGCTCCAGTTCCTTTCTTGCCTTGCGCTGGACCCGCTCCGGGAGCTCCACACTTCTCTTATGCTGAGGAACCCAGAAATGGACAGAGCACTCCAGATGCATCTTCAGCAGGGCTGAGGAGCAGCATCACCTCCCTCCAACACTCTTTCGAATGCAGCCCAGGATACCATTGCCCTTCCCCACAAGGGCACACTGCTGGCTCTATCTCCCAAGCCTTTACTGCTCCGGCTCCTTCACCCCCATGTGGGACCTTGCTGGGCACACAGCCCGGCGAAGCCGAAGGCCGGGCGGTCGGTACCTCTCAGGTACCGCAGCTCCCGTTGGGCGAGGCTGGCCCGGGGAGGGCACACGGCTTCCCCTCAGAACCGGCAGCACTGAGCCCCTCGCCGAATCCAGCACCCGCCCCAGACCCAGCCAGGGCGTCGGGCCCGTCCTGAGAGCCCCGGGCAGCGCCGGGAGCGGAGCTCAGCCCCCGCCGGGTCACCGCTCCGGCCGGGATGGGCGACGGCTTCTCCAGGATGGGTGACCGATCCCTGGCATACGTGACCGCTTCCTGGGATGGGTGATCAGTCCCTGGCATGGGTGGCTACTCCCCGGGATGGATGATGGCTCCTCAGGACGGATGACCGCTCCCCGGGATGGGTGGCCTCTCCTCTGGATGGGTGGCCTTTCCCCCGGGACTAGTGGCCTTTCTCCGGGATGTATGACCTCTCCCTGGGATTGGTGGCCTTTCCCCCGGGACGGATGGCCGCTCCCTGGGGCGGGGGGCCGCTCCCCGGAGCCCCACGCCCCGGCGCGGGAGGAGCCGCCCTTCCCCGGCGCAGGCGCCGCAGCGCTCGGCCGGCGCCATGGCCCGCGGGGCGCTGCTCGGCGCCGTGGCCTGTCTGTGCTTCCTGGCCCCCGTGGCCGAGGCCTTCAAGAGGAGGGGACCCAGCGTGACAGCCAAGGTGACTCTCGCCCGCGGCCGGGGCGGCGTCTTCGCCGCCGGGAAGCCTCGGGACGGGTCGGGCGGGGCCCGCGGCCGGGATATCCCGCGGCCGTGGCGGCGTGCCGGGGGGAGCCGGCCGGCCTCTGCCCTGCCCCGCTGTACAGCCGGCCCGCGCACCACCTCGGGCATTCAGGGCTTGGGGCGGGCTTGGCCTAACGCCGGAACTTCACCGTTTTATGAGGTTTTCTTGGTTGTTTGGTTGGTTACTTGGTTTTTAACCCTTTTGGGCATGCCGCCTTTCTGTAGGCGCTGGCACACCGCAGAGTTCGGGCCAGCAAAGTCTCCCTCTGGGTTGCAAAAGTGGAAACTTTTAAATTCCTCGCCCCTCCAGCGCTGCTACAGCTTCTGCTGCTGCCAGGGCAGTTTGTGGCTGCTGGTGCTGCCAAGTTGCCCCGAGCAGGACGTGACTGCTCTGGGGCTCGTCTGTGCCATGGGTTTTATTCATTCCTCCCTGCTCTCTCTGCTGAAACTCTGGAGAGGATCCAACGGGGCGCTACTGAGTTGTTCGGGGGAGCGGAGCATCTCTCTTGCCGGGAAGACTGGGGGAGCTGGGCTTGTTCAGCCTGGGAAGAGAATGACTGAGAAAGGGCCTTATCAATGTCTATGAGTGTGTTGAGGGGTGGATACCAAGAGCATGGACCAGGGTTTGCTCGGTGGTGCCCAGATGGTACCAGGAAATTCCACCTGAATATGAAGAAAAACTTTACTGTGCAGGTGACCGAGCACTGGAACAGATTGCCCAGAGAGGCTGTGAAGTTTCCCTCACAGGAGATATCTAAGAACCACCTGGACACAATTCTCTGCCGTGGAGAGAATTGATGCCCCTGGTTGAGTGGGAAGGTTATGCCAGATGACTCGCTGTGTCCTTTCCACTTTACCCCATTCTGTCATTGTGTGAAGCTCTTGATATTGAGAGCTGTCCCTTTGTTGGTCCCGCAGGAAGTGTGCACGGTGCCTGCGTGGATCTGGGATCCGTGGGGCTCAGTGCTGCAGGGCTCCTGGGCCAAGCAGGATGGATGGGCTGTGCGCCTGTTGCACACGTGGACATTGCAGTGGCACTGCCCAGGAGATGGACTTGTGGGCTGTGGGGCTGGCTGGTGGGATAGGGATGCACCTAACTACTGCAGTATGACAGCATCTCTTTCCAAAAAATGTTTGCTTGGTGCAGGAGTTTAGTCCAACTTTGGAATTCCGTGTTTCTACCCACAAGTGTTTTTCCACTCGCAGTCAGGAGAGAATGCGCCCGCCCATGCTGGGAAAGACACCTATACTCATGCAAGGGTGACAGGGAAGGGCAGAGGCAGAACTGCTTGCTCCAGCATGGCCTCAGCATCCTAAGCCATGGACTGTGCCTTTGTCTCTGTACTTCATTGCCACTGTTGTCTGCAACTGCTTACAGTTTCATTGCCATGGACCTCTAGACCACAGATTTTATTTTTTTGGTGGGGGGAAGGGTAAATTTGACCTTCAAATAATCTTCTGGAAATATATTCCTGTTTAATTATACATAAAGTACTTTCCTTCATTCCTCCTGCCTGGGCTGTAATGTTATGCCCCTCTCTAATTGTTGTGGCGCATAAAGAATTGCATTGCCAATTTTTTGTGTCCTAGGCAGTGGTAACTTCACAAAGCTCATCATATCACACCAGTTTTCTCTCTTTCAGTTTTCAGTAGTTTTCTGTAACCTTTCTTCATGTAAAAGATATTCCATACCTGTTGAGCATGTGTTCTGCCCATTTTTCTACATTTTTTTAGGTTGGTTTTATCATTCTGCAATAGAGAGGCCAGAATTACGTGCAGCACTCAGGGTGTGAACTCACAGTACACACCCTGTGTACATCTACTACAGATGTAGCTATGCCTATCTCTTTACTGTATCCATTTTAATTATTTCTAGTATTTGTTTTCCTTCCCTGACCTTCACAAGCCCAAAGCCAAACCTTTTACTAAACTACTCAAGATGATTTCAGGTGTATTTTGGCCCCCTTGTTGTGGCTCTACACCATATACAGTATTTTTGCATTTATGAGGTGATTACATTAGTTGGTCTCTAAGAATCATGAGATCTTCCTTTCAAAGTCACTTTAGTTTCCCTGAATAATTGAATGCTCTTGTCTGTTTTTTCAGTTAGATGTACAGCATCTTGTGTAAATTATACATGAATCTTTTTATGAGAACCAGCCCCTCTTACTGGTGTGTTCTTTTTTCATTTCAGTCTTGAAATACTTAACTGCAGATTTTAAATGCAATTAAATATTTATAAAAAAATCAATAAGACAAAAAATTTATAATATTTATTTTCTTTCAGAATTTTTGGTGAAGAATTTGGCCAGATGTTTTTTGAGATTCAAAAATGCTGTATCAACCAGCTCACAAGTGTCTACATGCTTACTGAATTTCCAGGGAACTTGTGGAAATACACTCATGAGAACACGGTTTTTCTGTGCAGAAATAGTGTCTAGGGCTACCAGATATTTCTGTACTTGATTTTGTGGCCAAAAATATGCAGAGACACATTTTTAAAAGTACTGGGTTTGTTGCTTAGGTAAGCAGCAGCGCCACGTATGAAGCCTTGTGGCTGTGCTAGGCTTGCAGTGTATGACAAGCTTGTCTCCTTGTGCTGTCAACAAAGTGTATGATGTTTGTGCACTGTGGGGGGATTGTTTGGTAGCCTTGGTCTTGTTACTTGTATATGCCCATGTATTTCAGGCAGTCCTACTAGAACAACATTTCCAGGCAAAATAGACAGGCAGTGGTTTTAGAAAACGTAGGAAGGCAGTACCCCATACATAGATAACCCTGGCAGCACAATTCAGAGAGGTTTGTTTATAAAACCGTTAAAAAGCTAGTGAAAGTGTGCTGTTAATACTTTGGGAGCCACACATCTAAGAAGCAGGTTATTCAGTGCCAAGTGTCAAGGAAATGAATGAGGTGTATCAAAAGGAATTTTATTTCCTTTATAGTGCTTTTATAGTGTTAGCCAAAAGTTCAACAGTCAAAACCACATAGAAGATCAAGAAATGGTAGAAATGTTTAGAAGGAGAGCGTGAAAGAGGCATTCACATTGGAGAGTCTATGGTCATTTATTATCATTATTGGACTAATTTCTTAGCATTACAGACAAGTAATACTTGGTTGAGTGCCACAGGGAACAGCAAATACCACATCATAGGAATACACATTGCTGTTTCCTAGAAGTTGTAATAGCCTTTATGTAACTTTTTCAGAACTTCAAAATGCCTCATTTCCTGACAGCTGTTCCTGTTTTCAGTAATTATTGGAACATTTTTGCACGTTCAAATATGCATTCATAGATTCTGAACTATATTAAAATGTCTTGTAACTCATTTGTCTTTTTGAAGTTGCTTTTCAGTGACATATACATTGAAGATTTAGGCAATCAGCTGAATAATCTGGCCTGGTTATTTCTCTGCTGGATTTGAATTCATGTTTAGGAAGGCAACTGCTGGCTTGAGCCAAAGGATTTTCTTTCCACTGTTTTTTCAATTCAGTGGAATTTAGACTTTTGTGTATATGTACTGATGCCTAAAACAGTGAATGGTCATTTGTAGGGAGTGTCAGCACTATAGTTCCTTGTTATTTTCCCCCATATGGGAATAGAATTGTTGTTCTTCCTTCTTTCATATTTCATTTTTCCATTCGGCTTTAAAGACTTACCTGTTTGGGAAAAATATTCTTGAGCACTATCTTCAAACTTGAAATACAGCAGTATTAATACACAGAGCCATTGAGATACATTGAGCCATTAAAAGCAGTAAGAATCAAAACATATAATCACCGGTTCTCAAACAGTTTTCTGCATAACCTGATTTTGGTGGCTCTGAAGGGATTTCTCTGAAACAGCACCCTTAGGAATTGGAGGATACTATTAATAGAGACCAGCCAGAAGTAATTTCTTACGACCTTACTCTTTGAAAAGCTTGGCTGTTTGCTGTGCTCACATCTATGTCACTTTTGTTCCCTTCACAAAAATATTCAGGTGTTCTTTGATGTGAAGATCGGAGACAAAGATGTTGGCAGAATTGTAATTGGATTATTTGGAAAAGTTGTCCCAAAGACCGTGGAGAACTTCATTGCGTTGGCAACTGGAGAAGTACGTTTGTGGTTTTCTTCCACTGTGTACTCAAGTTTGGCTTGGGAAAGCAGTGTGTGTTTATTGCTGTTTCAGTTGTGGACTGTCAGTCTTCATTCACTGGAGCGTGTGCACAAGTGCTGTCCCCAAGGATGTGCACTAGTGTGTGTCTTCTCAGGTCCTTGGTTCACAAGATGTAATTACGAGATGCTGGATATGAGCACCTCAATCTGTACCGGCCTTGCAGATTAGCATGTGGAGTTACTGTGGTCAGATACAGACAATAAAGTCAAATAAAGACAATGGCTTTGATCACCTGAATAAATACCTTCTTTGTGTCAGTGCAGTTTAGATGTTTTTAGCTGCACCTCAGTTTAATGTGTCTCTTGACAGTAGTATATCCCTTGGTGGTATATTCTGTGAAATCTAGCTGTTCACAACTTGTGTATTTCCATGTGATTGTATATAGAACTGGATGTTACATTCATTTAAAGAATGATTTCATTTTCTTAGAGAGGATATGGATACAAAGGAAGTAAATTTCATCGTGTGATCAAAGACTTCATGATTCAAGGAGGAGACTTTACAGCTGGAGATGGATCAGGAGGTAACATACTTAGTATCTTCCAGGTTCCCTTTTCTTTGTTCAAATGTCTGCTGAAGGTATGGGCAAACCAGCATATTCCTTCATGGTTTCTGCTCAGATAAATGAAAAAACCCCAAACCAGCCCACATTTGGTTTAGAGCATCTAGTACTTTTACAAGTGTCTTGTAGCCTAAGCTGCAGCTGTTTGGATTATCTGATTTATAAGTATGTGTAGCTCTTCCTTTGTCCTCAATTTTTGCAGATAGCTCTTTTCTGTCTGTGACTTGTCCCCATTCAAGAAGCATGGCTTTTCGTGCTGGGCTGGAGCCACATGACCAGCTGAGCTGCTCCTACAACTTCAAAAGATGGATGTCTCCACCCTTCCCCTGCTCTGGCTTTGTGACAGCGCTCCTTCCCTGAGGCACTCACTGATTGCATGTATAGGTGAACCAGTTCAAGTCATCCAGCAGAAGTCTAATCCGTGATGAAACAGTGAAAGCGCGTAGAGGGAAGGCAGGTAGGGAAGGAGGAGGCTGTCCTCTCTGCCCTCAGCTCAGTCTGTTCTGAAGAACCTCTGAAATGTGCTGTGAGAAGGAGTTTCTTAACAAGGAGAGAGGAAAAAATTAGAAGATGAGGGTCATCCGTATTTTTCTCTTACTAAAACTGAAACCATAAACTTGCTGGTGCTGTGAGTCCTGGCTGTGTGTATCACTTCTCCCTTCTGAGCTTCCAGAAGAATAGTTCAGTACACTCAGGGGGGCACTGCCAGCGCAGCATGTCTTGCACTGCACTCACACTGGCTGCAGATTTCTTCTCTTCCTCTACATGCACATTCTTGACATGCTACGATTTGAACTGTCTGCATGAACTGCTGGGATAGAATGGAAAACACACATTCCTTTTCCTAGCAGTCAACAATAGGGAAGGCCATAATACCAAATACATAGTTTTAGCATTAAAGGTAGGCAGCATTTATTTGCTTGCTGATGTTGTTTATTGGGATAGCATCTGGTGGTGTTGGGAACAGTGTCCCTTGTGCTAGGCACTGCACAAGTAAAGAGTGGGACAGACAACCTTCTCTTTTCAGAGAGTGATGGTGGTTTAACCATGACTGATGTGTTTTCTCTCTGAACTATTTTAGAAACATCAGAATCTTTATGTCGTGGTTGTACACATACACACCAAGTATTTTAGTCCAATTTCCATTTGGTCTTCATATGCTTGTAAACATGCCTAAAGCAATTTCTTACCATAGGGGAAAAGTTTTAAATACTGAAATTGTCATGGCAGTCTTATTGTTAGTGGCCATAAGCATGTACTTTAATTTGCGCAGCAGGATGAAGTATACTATTGTTCAATGGTGTCTGTAAACCAGACCTTTGAAGATGTTCTGTTTGCTTAAATTCAAGGGATAAAGCATTATCAGCTCTGACTGTTCTTTCTTTGTGTGTGGTGGTTTAGCTTACCTTTACACAAAAAATTATTTTAGTTATGGAGTTGCTGATGGTTGAACAGTGATGTTGCTGTGTTTACTCAGCCAGTGAATCTTCACGTCCTGAATTCATACTTCATTTTCCCGATTTATGAACAAAAAGCAGCTTTCGTTTGATTTATTTTTTTTAAGTTTGCTTTCTTATTTTTTTGTCATAGGAAGAAGCATCTATGGAGAAAGGTTTCCTGATGAGAACTTCAAGCTCAAACACTATGGAATTGGATGGGTTAGCATGGCTAATTCTGGCCCAGACACCAATGGATCCCAATTCTTCATCAGTGTGACAAAGCCTTCCTGGTTAGATGGAAAACATGTAGTATTTGGCAAAGTCCTTGATGGAATGGTAAGTTTAACGTAGTGGTTGATCTGGACAAATTTTGCCCCATTATACCTCTGTTACCATGGTTCAGAGACAGTTGAGTACATCTCATACATTCATGGTAGAAAATTATTGTGAAGAGCTCCAGCTGGAGGACTCAGAACTGAAATAGCAGAAATGGAAATCTGTACCATGCTTTTGGCTTTCACAGCCATTATTTCAGACTGCTAAGCACTGAAATCAACACTGACACCTTTGCAAATTACAAATGAAGAAGTTCAGCTCCTCCTTTCAGTAACATTGTTACTCATGAAATAATTCTTTTTCTACAGGTTAAAATCAAATTTTGTAGCACATGCTAGTTATGGGTAACACTTTTGCTGTTAAATGTTTTTAAGATGCATGTGAATGTAAAGCAGGCAAACACATACTGGCCAAACAGAATTTTAAGCTAAAAAAATATGTTTTCAAGTGATTATACTTTTATTAGTGTGGTTCTCCTTACAAATTATTCCCTTTTAATCCGTGTTTTGAAATTATTGGGGAAAACATGAGCTGCTGGATGGACTTTGAGGAGTTTGAAAACTTCATCAAATACTTTCCTGTCACTCCCACATTCGTACTGAATTCCATGTTCATGATCTACAGTAGTAGCTGTAAATTTTGAGAAGGTATTTAGACTTAAGTTTTAGTTTAGTCAGATTAATGGACAAATATCAAAAAACAAGTTGTCAATATACCTAAATTAATTTTGTCCTTTAAAAATACTGGTACCACACTAAAAATCTGTATGTGTGTGTTATATGCTAAAGGTAAAAGCAGTAACCAGATTTCTGGAAGCACAGTTATGCTGTACAATTAGAAAAATAATAATGCTTGCCTTTTGTGGTCTCTGGATTCACTTTCTGCTCACAGGCCATGGATAGAATCCTGTATGTGCCAGCTTAATCAGCTGAATATACATTTTCAGTTGCCCCTTCAAAATGTTTTTGTTGGCTGAAGGATTTTCTAGGAGGGCAGACAGCCTTCCCTGTGCTTCTGTCAGCTGTGTTTGATTTACACAGTGACACAACTGCTAATGTGGAAAGAAAAGGATGTGGGAAGTTGAGATCTTTGTTCACAAACCGGTTAATAAGCAGTGATGTTAGGTGCACTTTTTTGTTCCCGTGGCACCAGACTTCAGCCACTGGAGTTTCTTTGGCTAAACTGAACCTCTCTGTTTGTTCTTTGTTTGACAGTCTGTGGTGCACTCGATAGAACTCCAGCAGACAGATGAACATGATCGACCCCTTCAGGACTGTGTGATTGTGAACAGCGGCAAAATAGCTGTAAAGGAACCATTTGTAGTTGAAGTTGGTGACTGGTGAGACCAATAGTCAGAATGAAAAGTAAAACTTAATCACTTTCCTTTAATGCTGGTTTTTTGACCAATCTCAATTATCCACTGAGTTTTCTCCTCAAAACAGGTGGAGTTACATTCAGGCAGTACTTATCATTTGCCAAATACAGAAGGGATATGACTATTTCTATAATAACTTGTTGGAGCTGCCACTCCTTGAAATTCAAGACATATCCCACCAAATTCTAGATCTTGCAGAAAAAGTCTTTAATGAAAAATTATAGCAGTAATTCTATTTTTCCAGGATTTAAAATATAGAAATTTTGTTCTGTTTGGAAATTTTAGAATATTTGTTTTTGTCTTTTCAACTGAAAATATTTACTGTAGTACTACTAGCATTTCTAAAAACTTTAAAAAAAGAGCAAAATAGAGAAGTGTTTTGAATAAATAAACTTTGCTTTTAGATAAATACTTGAGAGCATTTTTTACTCCCCAGGGTCTTTTTTCTCACCTCAATTGATTCCTCAAAGTGTGCAGGGGGTTTTGCTTTTCAGGAGATAAGGTTGTAAGGTTAGAACAGAGATGGTAAATTTTCCTAATCTAAACATGTCAGGTAAAGTCCCTACTGTCTTTCATAAAACCACAGTATTGAGATACCATTCTGTGATCAAGAACAAGCAGCTTTTCTGTCTTATTATTGAATAAGGTAGTTGAAACTGTTAGAAACTGATTAGAACAGAAGAATTCTTGTTTTGCAGCATGGTGAATTTTGTAACACTTAACTAATGTTACTTATTTTAAAGCTCCAACACTTTATGTTTTGCTGTAAGTTTGAGAACTTCAGGTTCATTTTTTTGGTGATGCTTCATAAATAACTCTTAAGCTGACAACTGGTAGCTTTCAGAGGAGGTCAGTGTAGGGTAATACTTGTATTAAGACACCTGTATTAAGTTCAGGGCAGATACATGGATTTTTTTGTTTTGAGTTGACTGTTTTAGAACTCAAGATGGAAGAGTCAGTGCCAAGATCTGATGAAGGGCTCATCCTCCTGTAACACAGGCAAGCAGCACACCACTCCTCTTTGTACTGACTCATTTCGTGAAGGGCATCCTGAAGGTCTGAGGTATCCAGAGCCAAAGTGATTTAGAGCAGAAGAGGCTGCTGCAGCACCAGAGCTTGTAGGTACCTACTGGCATTCCGCTCAAAGGGACCGGGAAAAAACTGTGGGCAGGGAATTACCCTAGGTTCTCCTGACATATCATTTACAGTTAGAAGATGGTCCTGCTGGTTCTTCATCCACAACCCCGGGGCCTCTCCTGAAGGTAAATGCTGACACTTCTTTTCAGAGACCTGTGAAAGGATTATTGTCCTCTGCAAACAGAACTGGAGAACTTGGCAAGGGCCTCTAAATTTGCGTAGGACTAGGCAATCAGATTTCCTTTTTACCCCTGATGACTTTTCTTTCTACTAGCTGTTTAAAGTAAAATTCTCTGAAAAGCAGCTCTGGGAGCAGGGTTAGCAAGCAGGAGTGAGAATGCCTCAGTCTGCCAGTAGCTGAAAGCTCTCCTGGAGGCTGAGCTTACAGACCTCATAAAGTTATGGTACCTGAACAAGTGCTGCAGTCACAGGCCTACCTTTTTTTGAAGTCCCAGCTTTCCACTCTCCCCACATGGCTTCCAAACATATTTACTAGTTAGAGCAGGCAACCTGTGTGTCTCTAAGGATCTGACTTATGTTTGTGCCCAGCTTCGCCATTGCTGCTTTTGTGTAGCACTCCCTTCTGCTGATGAGCCCAGTGACTTACTCTGTGCTCCATTAACCTTAATTTTTTTCACCAAGACTACCATGTTCAGCTAAGGTAAGAGTAAGAGCTTTAAATGAGCAGACACACAGGTATTTTCTCACACTTGGGGAGACAGACATCTGTGAGATACATCTCAGAGGACAGAATCTCAAAAAAATTTCAATAGAAAAATTTCACAAAAAAACACTGAAGTGGTACATTCATGTCGTAGTAATTTATTTTGTAATGTCCAGTAGCACACATACAAATTTCCAGTTAAATCTGAACATACATATATATGTATCAGTTTTAGTTTGATCATAATATTCTTGCTTTAGTTTACCACAGAGTTGTATGTTCTGTGACTTATAAAATGTTAATATATGGAATACAGTCAGCAAGTTGGTGTGGAGAGTAAACAAACACACAGGTTAGATGTCATAACTGAATGGAGATGTGCAAAAGTCCCATAGAAGCTCCTGGTAAGTAAAATAATTAAAACTGAAATCTAGAACTCAGAGAGTGCTATCTGTTTCAGAATGTGAAAGCGTATTTCCAATTCTGCACACACTCTCTTCAGCACTTTTAATCCATCCAGTGCCAGCAATGGGTAATGTGCTGGGGAAAAATCCTGGTGCAAAATGGTTTAGTGTTTGCTTTAAGAGAAATTATAGAAATAATTAGTAAAACTTTTCTCTTCAAAGGTTAGCATAATTCAGTGTATGACTTAGAATATTTAGTGTTAAATAGAGCATGTCAATATATAGAAAGTATAAATAACTTCAATACTGTTGTTTCCATATCTTTTTTTAAAAGCAGCAACTGTAATGACAATGATTTTATTTAAAAAGACATAATGCTTGAACTTTATCTGAGGTTGTGCCTCTTGCTTCTGAGCATAATTTTCACATCACAGAATTTTATTACTGTTAATTCTATTAACCATGACTTCACCTTCTTCTTGCCTTGTATTGCTTCTACCTGGGCAGTAGGTGAGGATAAAATATTCCATGTAGAATGCCGTCTATAACTACGTTTGGAAAGTCATCTGAAAAAAAAGGGGGGGGGAAAAAAAAAGAAAGAAACTTACTTTCTTATTCCATGTCAGTACAATATAAATGTTTTTGTGAAACTTAACTAGGTAAGGCCTCATTTACTTTGGGTTACTGCATCACTCAACTGTTTATCCACGTTGAGGATGTGCTATTAGTAATGCTGTTTCAGCACTAAAGCCACTTTAGGGTAGCAGTGGGCATTGCATGAATGCGCTGCCAGATTTGTAGCTTATTGATTTAAAGGGATGTTCTAATACTTAAGGCTGCTAAGCTCCAGCTCTTTATCTGAATCTTTTCTCACAAGGAAGATGGATTACACTGGCAATTCAGTTTCTAACAAAATCTCAATATACTTGAAGAAATTTCTAGGTTACTACTGGGAATACTTCAGAGCTGTTTCTTGTATTGTGGTTTACAGCAACGTTTAGACTGAGAAGACTTGAGGATGCCTGTACAAAAATGATTATTTGAGGCAAGAAATTTTCACATTGTCCAATCAACATAAAATGTCACATTACAAAATGTCATCCTACAGTACTTGAAAGAAAAAAATCCCACTACTTTGCTCACGGATGCAGAGGAAACTGCCAGTTAATTTTCACATTCCATTTGGCATGAAGGAATTGCCTGATAGAACACAATAATAGATCCATGTACGTGGATGTACACTGTTGAATTGAAAAGATTTTTGAAATGCACCAACACCTGAAGTTTAAATGAAGGCTCTATTTAAATCACCAGGCATTAAAACTAAGAATTTATGAACATATCTTACAACCTTAAAATTGTTAGTATGCTAGAAATGGATTTCCTGCTAAGAGCAGACGGTTCCTGCTGTGGAATTTTCCGCATGAAACAAACCTATCAACCTATAGGTATTCACAAAGAGGAGATGCAACTTTTATAAAAATCATTAGTACTTGATACATTACATTACTTAGTGTGGGTGGAAATTAGGGTTGCCCCTAATTCTTTCACATAAATAATTTTGGAAGTAAAAAAATATTGAGCAAAGGTAGATTTGGACCCTGTAAAAGCAATCCTTATTGTCTTACATGTGTTATTTCATTGTTATTATTAAAGTGATTTCAGAATATGGCAGATGTTATGAACACAGATACTTTAGGATATTTTTATGAATGGTAAGCTCCCCTATAAACAACATATGCATAATTCTACCCAGCTTCTCATAGTAAGCCATAATTATAAATTACTTGCTAGTATTTTGAATCCATTAGTGTTTCCTCAAGTCCTGTAAGATCATCTGTCCCAAATTACCCTGGTAGAATAACCCTATGCAGTTGTCATTGATGTTACCAAAATTCACTTGTAAAGGAGATCTGATGCTTTCCTTGTAGATTAAATGACGCAGTTCCAGAAACCAGTTTTTATTGGTTCTTCTATAACAAAGTTTATGTAGGAAAATAAGGGTTCATTTTCAGAATTATACATCCTCACAACGTTAGATTTAATGTGTGCCTTTTCTGCTTAAAGAATTAAGCATATCAATTCAAGTTAAATGCAACTAAAGTACATATATATATATATATATATATATAAAAAACTTAAGTATGAACACAACAAAGCACCGTCTTGCAGATCTGTGACCCTTGCATGGTTTAAAGAATCATCAGAACAATTTTCAAAAAACTGACAGTAAATCTCAGATCCCACTTTTTTAGCTTCCAAAGTATCATCTCCAATTTGAAGCATATTAGGTTTTTTCCTTTATTTTTCTTGAGAACATTCATTTTTTCTTTCTCCCCATACCCTTACACAAAAAGTAATGTGCACTTGGGCCCTCAGACTGTTAAATACATCATGAAAAAGGGAAATCTGAAAATCAATGAGGTTTGTAACTGTGGATCTTATTTCTGGAAAAACTGTCTTGCAGCTTAACAGTGCTTAAAGCCCAGTCACTAGAGTAGTGGCAAGATTGTATTTTAAAAAGACAAATCACAGTGCAATGACAGGGTAAAAATGTTCTCCAAGTATTATATTCCAGAAACAGTTTTTTATTTTGTTTAAAACTCACACTATTTCCTATTTATTGAAATATGTTAACACAGGCATTCCTGTATCCAGGAAAGACTTCTGATTGAAATTTACCTTCTTCAAAGACAACATACAATAAATAGTTATTTTTTAATGGACACTTACGTTTGGTCATAGCTTGAACAACCTTGGCTGTTTTTACAAAGGAATCAGAGTCTATCAAAGTAAGAACTGATCTGAGAGGGAAAATTTTAGAAAGCTCATCTATATTTTCTCTGTGCTGCAAACTAAAAACAAATAAGAAGAATTAAAGGCAATGGTAGTTTTGTAAAAACTTTGTTTCTTTCTAACTAGACTTAAGTCAACTAGTAGAGGCTCTAGACTCAGGACTTGGTTTTCTTCTTCCTTTTTTAAAGGTCACATTCTAATTTGTGTTTTAATTCATTTGGTTAAAGAATGACTTGCAGTGAATTTGATATTTTAGGGTTTTCAAATACAAAGAATATTCACCTGCTGTATAAAATTCTAAATACTGTGGATCAAGGTCAGAAAATGCCTTGGCGAGAGTCTGAAATGTCCTTTATATCATATGTCATTAATGAGGCCTACTGAATATTTAAACCTATTACTCATTAGAAGAGGGCTTTATCTTAATGCTTTTTTGCATTACTTCAAAGAACAGTTACCAAATTAATTGGAAAGTTCCTAATGATTTCACAAAAAGGAGCCTTACTCAGAGTACACATTATGGAAAGGAGATAAATACCATCACCCAACTGGAGAATCTTGAAGTCTTACAGCAAAATGTTACATGTGGGCTGGAAATACTAAGCACCATATCAGTTTTTTGGGATAACTGTATATGAAATCCATTTTCTCTCTTCAGAATGGTATGGAGTTACATGATGTTCATGTATACCAGGCTCTTGAGGAATCAAGTATACAATTTGGAAGAGCATTAAACACAAAGATTAAGACATGCAGTGTGGCTCACTTGAAATACTAGTATAGGCAGCATCTGGACCAAATTTTAAACAGAGGCTACTCTGTGGGTGATTCTTCATTACTGTTGTCACTTGGGTCAGACGTGACCCTGTGCAGTGACCCCCTCCCCTTACCGTGCTTTGGTTCATCGATTTTGTGATCTGCACTTCAGCCTCAAATGAACATTCAGTCTGTGAAATCAGACGAGTGCTAAGTCAAAGTAAAAGCTAAACAACCTTGTAATGTATCTTCTGATGTGGACTTGAATCACACTGGACCTCTGTTGTCTGCGTTTCACTCTAGTTACATATTGGAGTTCAGTAAGACTTCATAGGGTCAGCAGTGTTTGGCCCCACTACTAGCTAGCATGGACATTGTTTGCAAGAGAGACTGCTTAACCCTCTCAAAATATATAAGCTTGTCCCTATGGTTTTGGTAAACAGCTTGAAAAAACAGCAGAACCACAGAATAGCTGCAGCTGGGAAATGACTGGAGGTGATCTGGTCCAAGCCCCTGTTCAAGAGGAGCACCTGCAGGCAGTCACCCAGGACCCTGGCCAGGCAGCTTCTGAGTGTCTCCAAGAGTGGAAACCCAACACCACTCTGGACAACCTGTATCTGGGCTTGGGAAAATATTCCTTATGTTCTAATTCTGTCACTGGGCAGCACAGAAAAGAGACTGGCTTTGTCTTCCTTATGCCCTTCCCTCAAGTATTTAGAAACACCTTGAGAAAATATCAAGGAAGTACACTCCATTGTCTAGGAAAAGCAAAAAAAGTGTTCTTTCCTAAATTTATTCTTAAAAATTTAATTAATTTTAAGGCAGTGTGAGAATCTGATTTCTAAACAGTATTTTGTAAAATGAAACAAAATGCCACATTAAAAAAGAATTTATGTGCAGCTCAGGGAGAAAATTCTCTTCTGAAAGCATATTACATATTTATTAGAAATAACATGTTCGAACAAGTAAAATGACAAAGCCAAGAGGAACCCACTCTGAAAATGGTATTTTTTTTTCCCTGCACACATTGAATTTGACATAGGGTAAATTCTCTGAATTATTAATTCAAAGAACTTTTTATATTAAAAAGAAGAGTTTATAACAATTTCCAATGCCCTTTTGAACCACCTAAGTCTAATGTAAATGTCCTGTGGAATACATCACTTACACATTAAGTACACTTTTTTCCCCCATAAAGAGCTCCAGAGGTTATAAATGATAAGAAATAATAATAATAATCCAAATGGAAATACAAACATGCTTGCAGTAGACCAGCTGGTGTTTAGGGAAAAAGCACTTAAAAAGGACTGGGCCTCCGAGTTCAAAACCTTCAGGCAAAACAGCCAAA
Organism: Fringilla coelebs; assembly: GCF_963513975.1. Taxonomy (NCBI): domain Eukaryota; kingdom Metazoa; phylum Chordata; class Aves; order Passeriformes; family Fringillidae; genus Fringilla; species Fringilla coelebs. The sequence continues at coordinate 53,949,122 of NC_140031.1, read as the reverse complement.
GGGTCAACAACAAGAAAAGAAAACCAGTGTTCTCCTTCTTTTGATTTGAATTCTCAGTAGGTTTGCCTCAGAGAACAACTGGGGGGAAAATTCCACCCTTTTACAAATCACCCACCCCACTTAGTGTTTTAATGGTTTCTTACCCGAGAACTATTGTTTTATTGGCAGGTTATTAGATTTTGGACCAGTGTCATTTGACTAGGCCAGTATTAATAATAATAATAATGTGGTTTATGCAGTGCAGGGTCAGATCAGTAAAGTGCTGTTAAGAGATGACAGGTTTGATTACCGTTGGCTTTAGGCAAGACATATGGATCCCTTAGGAACAGCAGCACAGGCTGGTGGGACAGTTTGCTGGAAAGGTCAAGAACAGGGATGTCAGTATCAAGGGACAGCAAACAGACTGTTCTACAAACTAGCTTTGATAAAGTGAGGTGGTTGAACTGCCAGGAACCATGCGGTGCGGTTCCACACACACCAGTGCTGCCCAGAAGGGCAGGCTCCACCTCCAGGAAGCAAAGCTCACTGCTCCTAAGCCATACAGTGAAACCTTCAATGTCAAGCTGGAGTGAAGGGGCGGCATCCAGGAGGACTGGCTTGCAGCTCTGAGACCTCCTGATGCTGCTCTGCTCCCTGGCATGTGGGAGCAACGTGCCAGGGAGCAGAGCAGCATCTACAACACCATCTACAGCCAGGCTCTCCAGGCCACCAATCTTACTCAAAAAGTCACCATGTTCTAACAGCCCCCAAAGCAGTTGCTGTATCCATAATCTGTGGAGATAAGCCCTTGGAATCCCCCGAGGCCTGATTCTCGTCCTTGGCCATAGCATGAGCAGCCTCCCCCAGCTCTCTCCACTCTGCTCTGTACCTATACATTCCAAGTAGTGCCAACAGATGCAGATGGAGCTCTTATCAAATGCAAGGGGAAGAACCCAGATCTCTAATTTCTTCTGCTAAATCTTCTTGCTGCAAAAAAATACATTCCCAGATATATTTCAGAGCTGGCAGTGTTCTGTCAGTTTTGTAAAGAATTTCTCAACACTAGCATAAGGATGTTCTAGTCACACTAAAAACTGATAGATACAGCACAGCTGGTGGTAATATTTAACAAATACAATTTTAATGCTAAACTACTTCTAATTTGTTAACTGCAAGGAAAAAATTAAATGGCAATAATTTAAACAGTTTATTAATCAGATGCCCTATAAAGAGTAGAAATCACACTCACCTTGATTCTTCAGATTCTGTTTCATCAAAAGAGCTGCAAGTGACAGGAAGCTTTGGTTACAACAAAATTAATTTTACAATTAAAATCCCCAAATCCTTTAAGAATGACCAAAGGGAGCAATCTTCTTCTGGTCAGTGGCCACATAATAGCACATAAGGAAATATACATGGGAGATTGTATCATTTTACAACCACCACTACTTGAAAATGACACCATCCATTTTACTGTAACAGATTAATTTCCATATATCTATCTGTGGAGTGCTGAGGTGTAGTTCCACTGAGGATACTGGCTGATGTCATTAACTGCAAGTGAAAACTACAAGCCTGGTAGCTTCTGAGTCAGTCTGGACACTGCCCTGTGCCATAGAGACCTCCAGGGGTAAGAGGGCCTCAAAATTATCTTCAGGTAAATTTGCCTTTTCACAACCTCAGATCTAAACAGCGTGCCCCAAAGTTGAAAAGGGCCATGTGGCTTTCTGGGGAGCAGAATGGTAATGCTTCTGCACTATCAACCACATCATCTTATATAGCAAAAGAAATTCTGCCTAGAAAGCTCACAGCTGCAGATGGTAACAGAGCTTCCAGTTACACTGGTTTGGGTACTTCTGTAGCCCTTACACTGGTCGTACCAAGATTCTCTTCCGCAGCTGGTTAGGAACCCTTCCAGGGGATGGGCAATCAGGTCATTGGGGTAATGTCATCAGAAAGGTGAAAGAAGCTCATTTTTGAACACAGCGTGAGATTATAAAATGATCATGGAATGATGCACTATTTTGTGCAGATACTATGTTCATAAAACACATGCAAAGGCTTTCTATGCAATTTTACTGAGTGCTTATGAATATCTTACATTTCAGTAGATACTTCATGATCTACAAGAAAGTCATATTTTTCTCATCTAAGCTCTCCTTTGCTTTCCAAGAATATTACATTTAACTTCCCTTCTGTCATTGAACATGCTGGATTTATTTTATGACCTTTTGGGGATATATAAACATACTTAACATGAACCTAATGCCCATTTATTTTACAGTGTTAGAGTTGGCAGCAAGACCATTTTAAGTCAATGGAATTGCATCAGCACTGAGTGGATATGGGCCTTTTGGCCTCCATGTATTTTTCAGTAAAGGAGAGCTTACCCACAGCTTTCTGCTTTTGGCAAGGTAGGTACATGACGAACATTCAGAAAATCGAGAAATATCTTAGGAAGCTCTTCATTTTCTAAAATGACTGTCTGTAAAAAAAAAGGCACAATAGAACCCCAAATTTAAAAAAATATTTTAGATATTGCACAGTTCCATTCAAGCTACAGAAACATTTCTCTCTTGCAATACTTTTCAGTTCTTCATTTTTACACCTATTTTGGAATGCCTCATTTTAATAGGAAAACCACAGTTCTTGATGAATCACTTAGAAATACATTCAGCTTATGCTACTACATTCTTTTTCACCTGCCATCAGGTGAAAAAGAATGTAGTAGCAAAAGCTGAATGTAGGTGCAAACCTATATTCCTCTCAGATATGTCTGATTCGGGAACTAAGTTGCTGGCATGCTCATTTGTGAATAAAGTTCTGTTTATTTAAAATATAAAATAAAACAGCCTCAGCTTAGTGCTTTCATGTTCACCTCACAGAAGACTACCATCTGGCTTATGAGTAGAGGAGTCTTCACTTTGTGCAGTTATATTAATGCACGTCTCGGTAAATGAAAACAAGGGAAACTCCTTGTTTGGCTTGACAGGTCAGCTTACAATATGCTCCATGTATCTGCACTACCACTCTGAATGACAAAGCTCTGACCACGCAGCTGCTGGCCAGACTTGCCACATTCTTCCACAACTGTGATACAACGGCCACATAATGGCCAGACTACATCCTCTGTTTTTTCCCTTGATGAGATAATCTAGAGTTTTCACAAGGCAAAGAAAAACAGTTCATATATTCAACCAATGTCTCACATGAAAGATAAACCCCTATTTCTTTACTGTTCATACTGACATGCATTCTGAAAACATGTGTACTTCACAAGAAAAATGAAGCCATAAGTTTTCTTAAAGAGATTTCCTTCATAAAGACCTGATTTGAAGTGAATATATGTATGGAAGAAACTGCACTGGATTTAAAATTAAATTGCCTCCCAGAAGCAAAGCTTTCCATGTTCATCCTGTTCACTTTACCACCCCATGATAGAAGAAATAAATATAGAGAAGAAACAAGTCTGGAAAGACACGTTACTCTTACATTCAGAAGGTAACTTACTCCTGCCTGTGTATTCTTTTACATTACAATATCACAAGGGAGACACTGGTACATAGAGGACAGCAGGATCACAAAAGAAAAAGAAAGGTTGAAATAGACATCTAGAAGTCATCTAGATGGTATAGTAGGTTTTATAGCAAATGATTTGGTTATTTGTGCAAGGAAAACCTGCTTTATATTAAAATTACATAAGATGTGAATGGACTTAAAAGCATTTAAAAGCAAAGTTATTTGAGAACTGGATATTTTTTTATGTTAAATTTGCAAGTCTGAATTCAGAGACTATACTTTCTTAACAGCTGAGGCCATCACTAAAATGTTTGAAAAAAAGAGCAGGGAAAAATGCAGCTTTTGAACTTTTCTGTTCTAGATTTTAAGGAATGTAACAAACAAGGAGGTCTAAGATGTTGGTAAGTGTTAAGCCTTTCAGTTCACCTCTATACGAAGATGCTGCATTAAAAAATGCCACTCTGTTTGCATTCTGCAAAATCAGCACTCTGCTGCTGAAAAATTTATCCCATTCTGCATTCAGGTTATGCACAAAAGAAGGTGTGGAGGCGGATGCATATTCAGAGAGTGTGTGAATTGCATAGAAATGTGTATGACTGGCTCAAATAAAACCATCTTGCTAATTATATGCGATAAGGAACCACAAAAAGTTGTAGAAAGATGTTTAAGGGCGTCCAGTACTTATGTGCAACTTCATACATACAACTCTTGACAGCTTTTTCTAAAAGCTGAGCTGCCTGCTGAAGCTGCTGAATGGAGCAGGGAAGAACAGAAGGATACACCATTTTATAAAAGGAAAACTACTGACAGGTCTTACAAGCCTATTTGCTTCTACTTCCACTCACTTGAGATTAATATCTCATTCTATTTTGGTTGTTTGGTTTTTTTTTTTCCCCTCGCCACAACATGTATCAAGTCAACCAAAGTCCTGCTAATCCTGGCTGGACCAAATACCTTTCACAAAAAGATGCAAGCAAATAGTACCCATTTTAGTCTGTTAAGCCACAGAGTTTGTTAATGGTCAATAACTTTGCCTTGGTGATCACTAAACTTAAAAATGTAGAATTTGAAGAGAAGCAATTTTGCACAGCACTGTATTTGTCCACCACCTCTGCTGATTAGGAATTTTGTCATTTTGAGAATTTTATAAAGGAAGGAATGACTGCATTGACCAAAGGAGGATTTTGCAACTGATGTAATGTAATGTGACACAGATTTTTAAGTATGAAAAATAAAAATATGAAGTTTACAAGTTAATTATACTAATAGGGGGCAAATTATCGTCTGGCTTGACTTCACTGGCTTTGATTCAACAAGAGGTGAGGATATAATCTTGCCATTTAAAATACACAATGGAAACCAAAGGAAAGGAGAAAAATAAAGCCTGATAACAACAACAAAACTAAATCAAAACAAAGAAAAGCCAACAAAAAACCACACAAACCCCAAACTGACCAACCAACCAAAACTAAAATAAAACCTCTACAAGCACCAACCAGCCACAATGGATTAGGCGTGTGGATACAGAAAAAAATCTTAGCATTCTCAGCTTCCTATTTAAGTTAAAAAAAATTACTCTTAAATTAGAAATGTTATTATAATTGGCTGGAACAACCCATAATACAACAGAGCTTTTACTTCTGTCTGAAAACTTGTAAGAATTCATATTTGCAAACCTCACCATCTTTACATGATAGGTGTGTAGAAAAGGAACCAGCAGGTAAAGTTTCTCAACCACTACCTATAATTTGTGATGTAATATGCTCAACTGCAGCATTTGTTCAAGTGAATATATGATATTGGCTTGTAGGCATGACTAGCTATCTTATTTGCTCTGCCGTCAGAAACTGAAAGATAAATATTTTCAAAGAAATAAAAACTCACAATTAGTTCTTTGTAATGTGAATTTTTCTTGCATCCAAATTCTATCAAGATCATAGCAATTCATTTCAAATATGAGCCCCAGAGTGCTAAGTAAGCTAATTTAAGAAAAAATCCCCAGGATGTTTCCTTCCTAAACAAAATAAAACTCCCTCTTCCCCCAAAACTAAACCTAATACAACCTCTAGCAAGTGATTTGGGAAGTGACTCCAGAAATACATTTTTCAACTCATTGATTTCAGCTGAACTAAAAGTGCCATATTTTCTTAGAAAATTGTAAAGGGTATTTATCTGTTACTGTCACACTTTAATGAACTATTCTGTGCTTCAGGAGAAAAACCCACAACACAACACAAGGGAAAGTCTGATGTTTACATCAGTAGAAATGTCTTTTTCATTGGAAAGGTGCAATTATTATTATGTAAGACAAATCATAAAATCCCCAATTTTTCTACCTTATCAGTTTCATAAAATCATGTTCCCTAAAGGTGTCATTGATTAGTTGCACATGTTCTTTCAGTGACATCTGAAATACTTAATTGTCGGTTATCTTTTCTCCTTCAGTAAGTAAAACATAGTCACAAAATTGCAAAGGGACTTGTTCTGCCTTAACCTTAGCTAGATGCCATCATGCAGTGGAAAACAGTGCTAAAATATCACAGGATAATGCTCTCCAACAACGGAGACATATAAACAGCATAATGATTTCCCATGAGTTTCCTTTTTAGAAAATTGTCACTAAAGCCAGGGTAAATGGTGACATATCTTCACAGAAGACAGTGAAATCGAACACTGGCATTCTAGTTAGGCCCAAACCTACTCATCAGCCAATTATAGCAGTAACTGAACATCTCGCTGAAAACCTGAACAAGACCACTTTGCTAACCTTCAGAGATCATGCCACAGAAATGCATAATTTTCTATTATTATTATTATTATTATTATTATTATTATTATTATTATTATTATTATTATTATTATTATTATTATTATTATTATTATTGCTGGTTTTAATAAAGAAAGATTTAAAAATCAATTTCTTACAATCATCTATCACACTTTCTTGAGGTTGCTGGAAGAACTGTTGGAAAGGGAGAAAAGAGAGGTGGGAGCTGAGTTACAGGGTTTTTACAGACTTTTCTATGCAATCGGGTTTAGTTTGAAAGGCTGTACTGTTAGGGTGAAAAAGTTCATGACAGTTTTTCCTCTCTTCACAGGAAAAGATGCTTCACAATACCTAATTCAGTGGTGCAGCTAAAATGGGGGAAAAGAAAATCAATACATTCCAGCTACAGTAAGTAGGCTAGAGTGTCAGTCTCCACTGGGACCAAAATCCACATCTTTCAGAACATTTTAGAGTCTATATTCTTCTATTAACCTGCTTTTCCTGAACTGCTTTACACAGTCCCACGAAATGATAAAAAGGTTATCAAAAGAACACATTAGCTAAAAACCAGGTAGACAAAGGAACCAGACTTGAATGATTAAGCTTTTCTTTTTTAAAGTAATAGCAGATACAATCATGTTTTGTAATGTCCATTGAGAAGAACTGTGAAGAAACCCACTCCCTTGTTCAGTGAGGCTTGTTAGAGGTTATTTACTGGGATTAATTCTAAAAAGAATTTCCACTTTTCATTACTACCGCAAGTATTTACATATGTAAGAACAGTACAAAGTTATCAAATGTGCTGTATAAAGTTTTGAGAAGTGTGCAAACACATGCACAACAACACAGAGGTGATGCTCCATATGAAGCACAAGCTAGTTAGCATTCCCACACTGTATCAAAGGGAAGTCAACAGTACGAGTGACATCCATGCAGTGGAGCTTGAAAGGGAACAAATACTGACTATATGTATTATAAAACAAAATACAACCAATGAAGATCCAGAAGTTCCAGCTGAACTATCTGAAAGATAATGTAAAGTCACAAGAGTTTTAAAAAAAGAAGGACAGAGGGGAATTGCCCCTCTGAACCTCAAGACTGAAGGATACTTCCTGTGAGCTTAAAACTCCCATGGTATCTCGTGAGTGACAAATCCATTTATCATAGTAATCTCAAGCTATGCAAAGGATAAATTAGATGAAAGCAAAGCCCAATAGTTTAAATGACTACTGGATCATCAGTGAAAATGTGTATGCAGAAATTCATGACAGCATCTATAACTTACATTGCAAGGCAGTTTACTGATTTTAATTAAAAATACTACCACATAGGTCTAAAGATGAGAGCACTTTAGTTAGAAAGCTAGTTGAAAACACAGTTACAGTTCCAACTAATATTTAACTACTAAGTGCAGACTTGTGGCTAAGTCTACAAATATAACCCATTTCATGTGAAAATAAAATATTGATTTTTTTTTTCCAGAAAACTGGGAACATAATTTAGTGGGAGCAAACAGTGAACTTCTCTTCAGTAAAAGAGGAGACTAGTCCTTCAAAGATTAGAAACAAAGTGCAAGAACAGTTCCTTTGAAAAATACAAATGAAAGGAAATGGTCAATACAATTTCCTGAGACACTGCTCAAAGGATTGGAGGTTAAGACAAAGCTGGATGAGAAATGAAGAAATCAACAGAGCAAAAGGAAAAGAATCAGGCAGAAAGGAAAAAAAGGGCAGGCCAAGTTAATGACATTATAAAAACTTAGGAGGAACAAGAAAGGCTTTTAAAAATAAGTGACAGAGTAATGCAAAGAGTAAATACATCCACTAATGACCGACACAAAATTAGATGCTGATTTCAAAATGCATAAATTGAAGTATTTTTCAGAAGTAGCTGACCACTGGGAACATGAAAAATTAACAAGTAATAAAGACAATGTGAATAGTGGTGGTGATTACAAACAGGTGCACGAATACCTTAGATAACACTCTCTCTCCATATATATATCTCAGTAGATCCAGAAAATACACATTCTAGGAAGATACAGAAATTAGGTAGTCAGGCTTGGAAAAGTTCTCTCAAGAGTACAGAGGAAGAAGGCTTATAAAAAAGCAACCATATTTGCAATTACCATACACAGTAGATTGCAGTAGTGTTTTCTAAAAGCTTAAAAGAACTAAATAGAAATATGCTATCGTAAAAAAACCACTGAACATTCAGGAGAAGCAAGGTGCCTCATTTACTCCGCCCTCATTTACCCAGTCCCTCTCCCAGGGCAAGCTTCAACTGGCAGTGCCATGGAGCACCATGATGCTCACCTGAGACAGGCAGCATCTGAGTCCTCTTACACAACCCCCAGACCAGCAGAGTCACTAGTAAATGCCAGAATTTCCTCATAAAACACTCTAGGTACAAACCAGCCACAAGAACTGCCTGCACACAGAACATTGCTCCAAGTGATGCATATTGGAAAAAATGTAACAAAACAACGATGGATCTTAGAATGGCCATTAGAGATTGGGGGAGTGAGTTGCTGATAGCTATTACAGCATTTTCACTTCTTTTTAGCTTCATGAGGAATCTCCCACAGCTCTCGTTTTGCTGGCTTTGCTCAGAACAAGGGAAGAGACAGATGTTTGGTAAGGTCTGAGGAACTTATCTATGAAAACAGGTCTTGCTTTCCACAAGAATGGCAATTTCATGCAAATCTTGTATCAAAATTTAAGTCATCTGAGCATGATTTCCTCATATGCATTATTTCTACAAGATACTGCAACAAAAATGCTATTCAACTCTACAATAACTTCTTCTTTTGTATCTCTGACATTTTCTTGTCAGACGTATTGGGTCAGGGTAAACTCTTGAGAAATGATTCTACATTCCCTTTGAAACTAATTAGACTAAGCAGCAGGTACCCACTCTGAAGTCCAAACAAGAGAATGTAGAAAGCCCAGAGAATTCACTTCACCTGGGGTTAATGAACTCAATTGTGTCATTTTTTCAGAGGTAAAACAGGGGTAACATAGCTGATGAAATATATTTAGGTTTATATAGTGGTGGTTTTTGGGTTTTGTTTGTTAGTTTTGAGTGTTGGTAGCCCTTTCAGCACAAAATACAATGCTGAATAAGTACTCCAGGCTATTTTGTAGTGTTGGAAGTGTAAGAACAATGAAATTGGCAAGCTTTATTTTAAAAATTCTGAAGCTTACTTAAATTTTAGTCAACAAGAAAATACATGCTTGTATTTTCTTGTGTGTGCTAGACATTTACCTTACTTACCTTAATCAGCAAAGGAGAGGTAAAAAAATCTGTGTGCAGGACTGAGGTTTTTTGGTTGGTTTTTTTTTTTCACTTAATATACTAAAAATTTACTTTGATATCTTGATTCTGGACTTGAGGGGTGGTTGCTAACATAATGGCAAAGAAGCACAAAGTATATTTTGACCATTGACAAACTTAGAAATGGAGAAAATGAAGAAAACTGGAGAAAATGAGGAAAACTGCAGTCAGTCCTAACAGTACAAATAGACATCACAGGTATAGAACAAGAATATGAATGTATTTGTTTAAATTTGTGAAAACAAAGGGTTTTCTCATAGCAAGAAAAAACCCTGTTTTGAAACACACACTTATTCATGTTCTTTGTATTAACTTCTGTTTGTAAACATTCTTACGTTTCAAACATTTCCTTAGCCCCACAAGAGATCAAGACCAAATCAACTGAGAACAACACAATAAATGCTGTGCTGATAGCATTAGCAATTGATTAAAAACCATCTGTTTTCTGAAAAAATCCCAAAGATTTGCTTTGAAAAAACATTCATAAGAAATATCTACTATGTATTGGAACCAACAGGTTAAAGTCAAGGGTTCAGACAATGTCTTGCCTGCTTATGCTATAGAAACATCCTAAGAAATGGTCAAGATGTAGTGACACTTAATATATTGATATTAAAAAAGCATAAGACAGCATTTCATAAATTACACAAGCAAACTGAAATCAATGTCAGAGAGAAAAAATTTAAATAGATGAAGTAGTACATTTTTAATAGATACTGATATGCATGTTTAAATTAAATTTTTGATAAATAATTAGCTACTAACCATGCTATGACAATATTTTGCTGGGGTCATAACTCAGTCATTATTTTCATTAAAAAGATACATAATATAAAATAAATAGAAGTCAGTACAGCAGTCGTAATGGAGCAAATTATTTTATTTCCCTAAATAACCTGGGAACAGGAAGATGCTCAAGACTGTCAGCCAAAAGCAACAGTAATCATTTCCTGCAGTAAGTCACTGCAGAACAGTCAGGTGAGCAAGAAAGGTTCTAATATGTAACACTGAACTCATCCAGTTTTGTCACCAAGAGTCTGAATTTAACTCTTATACCACAACACTTGTGGATCTTGACAGATGGGTTACTTCTGTGTGAAAACAGATTGATTAAGGACTGTACCCTGCTCCTCAGTACCACCCACTAAACTACTTTCACGACTAAGACTACAAATTAACTAAAACATTTTGTCTCAGAACAAACATGCCTATACTATATTTGCTGATACCCTCTTCTATCACAAATGTGCATTTTGTTAAAATCTGCTAAAGAATTAGAGATCTTGTTCATGCCAGAGTTCTGCATTAAATATCCTTCCACATACATTTTCAGAGAAAGCTGACTTTGTCATGCCTGCATGTCCTCCAATACAGGAGAGATCCAGCAGCAAATTATTAAATTCTTTATTCTTCAGTTAAATTAACTGTTTGCATAATCAATCTCAACATATTGCAGTATGATTTTGTCTTGCTAATGAATCAACAGTATTTACACAAGTAGAAACAAACATGTATAAATTAAAAACGCACAGCAGTTAAGACTTGTGGTGTGGAGCCTGTAATGCTAAATTCTGGCTCTATTAAAATCCAAAGTACTTGGTTGCTCATGGATTCAATCTGCATCAGGAATTAATGTCATCAGAAGTGCCAGAACTGGACAAAGTAATTCCCTTCCTCTGCAAACACGGAACTCCTGCTTTTTGTTCTCACAGCACTTCAACATTTTTCTTGTAAGAAACCCACAACCCCAAAACAACCCTCATAACCCCCCATCCTTCCTTTTTTCACTTCTGCCACCCTGGCAAAAAAACCTCACCTCTCTTTCAGAGAAATGAGCATGCCTTGTTACATGCTGCTCTGTAACTATAGGAGCAAATCAATAGCAGCTGAATGCCATCTGCTTCGGGCAGCAGAACAGCACCAAAAGTGTGAGCAATGCATCTTCCCTTATTGAAAGGTTATTTTATGCAAGTAAACAATTCATCGTCTTCTTGCACGCTTGATGCTCATTTACCACTTTTGATCAATAAAATATGCAAAACAACAAAAAAATTGAATCCTAAGAGTAGTTCTGATGCCAGTGTGATAGGTAATCAATACCAGGTCTCTGTTCAGTAAAGCAGCCAGTAGGGTAACTCCTTTATTGTATGAACCCAGGAGAAAGTGTGGAAATGTGTCTCATACCTATAAAATGCAATAAAAGAGTGAAAATCACAACTTCTATCCTGGAAATTTAAAAAAATAAATAAAAAGGAAAGAGGAGCCACTATTTCGTGGTGTTTTCCCCCTAACTATGCAAAGGTTACTAATGTCAACTTGCTTGATCATTTCTTGCAAAGAATCAGCTGTTATGGTATTGATAGAGCTCCACTATCATTAACACAGATCTTTGGTTAAATTGTAGTCATTACAATTGGACAACAAACCCTCTTTCTTCTGAAGCTGCCCTACCTTATTAAGCCTCAGTTTTCAATGTATTTATGGTTCAGGTGAACTCAGTTTTTCTGTTAAAAACAAACTGCTATGGGAATTTCTTCTGCACAGTGTTTCTTTTAGTCAGACCACAAACTGCCTTATTACATTAAGCCTCTTGACAATTGATTCAAGTAGAATACTTCTCTCCCAACAAAGAAAACAACATCATTTTTACAGATACTGCAGACCGAAACCTCCAATTTAAACAGTTTCCTAAAATAGCATAAAATACTTGAAATAACAGCTGCTACCCACAAATGCTCTCTAGTCTAGTGTAACAGATATCCTAATATTAAAAAAAATTAAAATTATTACTCTCTTATTTGAACAGCAATTTTGCAGATTGTATGACAAAGCCACAAGTTAAGCTGCACACTCTATATTCTGATCTGCACTTCACACCAAATTCTCTTCAATCTTCCTTCCTGCATGTTTCTAGAAACACAATTATTTGGGTATGTGACCTTTACATACATTTGGTTATTTGAACTGAAAGAAAAAGCTTGATATTCTTCTGCAGAAGAATATCTTATGCAGGGCTTCCATTTAAGAGGACTAATCAGTATAATTAAAAAAACAAAACAAAACCAAAAAACCTTGATTTCTAAAATATTTGCAATGCAAAGACATTTTCCAGTGCACAGGCTTTGAGAAAAGTTCTATTAAAGTAAAACCAAGAAATACTGAATAAACCCCAATTTCACCATAAGATTATAACCAAACAGTAACTTGTAGTCAAGCAGTCGTGCTTCTACACAGGAAAGGCAAAAAAAAAAAAATCTCTCCTTAGCAATTCAGTTCTCATTATTATCGCAAAAAGAAGGCAACTGGAAGAACATGTCTGTAAATCAGCGTGTATAAAATTTTTAAGGTAATTACTGGTAATTGAAAAAGAACATATTCGCACATGTGGAAAAAGGCCTTCTAAACGATCAGTGAAACTCATTGAATGTAAGATAGATTGGGTTTAGGCTTTATTTAAATCTGTGAATTAGAGTCAGGTTTATAAGCAACAGTCCAAAATTTTTCTTTTATTACCTTGTAAGACCCCAAACATTTGTAGTGATAACAAGCAACTGAACCTTCTCTACAATGTAGCTTGGATCATGTTCCTCTTGCATCCGTTCTTCAAAAATGCTTATGAGTTTATATGAACTTCAATATATGGCTTGCACACATTTATAGAAGCTAAAACAACTTTGATCAAATTAATAATACAGAACATAGTAGTGAAAGTGCAGTAGCTTGGAGTCAATGACCCAACTAGCAGCAAGGGTATAATTTAAAGTCAGAAATTTCCAGTGCATGCACCGTTAGCCACAGTGAACCTGTTACTGCTCTAAAGGGAATTGTTTGCCTCTTATTAGATTTTCTACAGCACAGCCATAAGTGATAAATGTACTGCTGTACTCACTGTCAAGTTAATCAATGCTGCCAAAGTTTTGTTGACCTAACAGTAATCCATAAAGTGAGCGGCATTTTCTCTATCCCTATGACATCTCGGTCCTCAGTGGGGATACAAATCTTACAACAGCTTCTCAAAAAGCAAAAAAAAAAAAACCAAAAACAAAGCAAAGCAGGGTGAAAAAAAGACATTTTCAAAATTCTGTCTTTAAATTAGCAGACTGTGAGAATGCCTTGCTTCTCTGACAAATTGCTTAAAAATGATCGCCATACAATGGAATCAGTTTGATGGCTAAAATACTAACAAATGGATGACTTCATGGAGGATAGAGCTTTGCCTACTAAAGAGAAGGTAAAAAAACCAGCTTCATGAGTCTTTCAAGGAAACAGTTGTGAACACGATTTACATGTAACTATAGATTAGTGCACTGGTTGGAACAGAACACATTGCAGCAATTCTGAAGACAGTAATGTGAAAACAATAATAAAAAATCACCACCAATAAAACTTGTCTATTGCTGTGTCTAGCTGTAATTCACAGTCCATGCGAGGCATCACCACTAGAAAGAAGAAAAAGTCAGGAAACAATCCCTGGTAGAACAAGCTGCTCTATAAACAAACTGCTGCCTGCTCTCACAAGCAATTATAGACATATGAAATATGAATTGCCATTGATTTTTCTTCTAGAGGTCACTCTTCTCCATGTTTTACACAGTCTAGGCATTTATTTGGGTGGCAAACTGACAAGTTTTTACAGAATTAACAGAGCAATGTAATCCTTGCTCAATCACAGGTACTTCATTATGGTTCTACTCCTTGACACTTGTCCCTCCCAAAACTCACCAGCAAGGGAGTCCTTCATAAAGGTGAGGACCGATGCCATTACTTATGAAAGAGGTGCTGTGTTGCACCTCTTCTTCCCAGGGGTTATTCTTTCTCTGAAGGTTCTAGTTTACTTTATAGGAAAGCTGTAGCATCTGAACTAGGTAAAAATGTTATTTAAGTCACATTTCTTGCTGCTTCAATGAAAAGGCAACACAGTACTATATACAATGGTACAGAGAGATTAATCAGACTCTAGATTCCACGATGAGCAAATAAAAGCAAGTATGCCACCAGATGTGGATGTAGTGTAACAGTTCAGAAAGGATTTATAGTAGATCTGAAATCCACAAAACACCTATCACTGTCTGTTGACTGGCCACAGAGATGACCTTCAATACATGATCATCAGAGGACAACACTATAACTGACATGCAGATTGAATTGAGTAAGATTGAATAAAGTTCAAGGGACTAAATTAAATATCAGGGGAAAAAAAACAGAACAAAAAAGGCTGGAAGATGGAGAGCTGAAAGAATCTGAAGTTGAAAGAATCTGCTATAGATACAAAAAAAGATAATATGTTGGTTATAACTGGTAAATATGCTACAGGGAAAATAATTTACATGTCTCCATACACACAATAACAAACCCATCAGTCTTGTCTGATGATAGACTTCTCTCTGACTTCCTGGCTGAACATCACTGCTCTGTAAAATTGGGGAAAAATAATTGACAAACTAAAAAAATGTCAATTATTTTTGGATTTTTTTGCCACTTAAAATTTGGGTTGAGATGTCAAGCCTGGCTGCTGGACCTCTTCACTGAAATGTTGTCTGTACTTTTACATTAATAATACAGTTCCTGAGTTACTTCATTGAACCCAGTTATCAAGAGCCTCCCACAACATTAGAGGGCAAATTCATCATAAAACCCACTAATCTTTATTTCCAATATTACCAAAAGACCCCAATATTCTGTGGTAACTACTCTTGCAGTACCTGTTCTTGTAATTCCAGCACTTAAAACTGGATAACTAATTCAGGTCACATAATTAAACTTGCCTGAATTTGATTAATTATAAAAAAACTCCCCCTGTAAAGCAGATAAGCACTACTGCATGGCATTTAAATACAATATCATTACAGAAACACAAATTGCTTCTTAACTGTGAAGTTATACAACTGCTGCTGTTCAAAACTATTAGCACATATCACTGCTTGACCTTGACTGAGTCCAAATACACAGAGAAACGTCTGATGGGATAATGTGGAGATGGCTGCTTAAATGCTGCTGGTGCAAGAGTGTAGACTCTGAATTCTGTGCATGGTCTTTGCTCCTCCATACTCTCCTGGGCTTTGTGAGTGCTTTTCTTTATGAGTGTTACATCAGGAACCTTTCCCACTGAACTATGTGTGAGAGCTGGATCCCACAGTGAAAATGCACTTGAAGATCTGGATGCCTCGATATCTGAAGAAACTAAGAGAGTTTTTACCTGTCTAATTTCCTCATGATTTCTGGGAGATAATCTCAGTTTTTCAGAAGCCAGCATTAAGGGGAAGTTGTTCAGAAGGCCATGGTTACACAGAATACAACTGCGATCTTATTCAGGTGTGACTTGCCAGCAAGGAAACAAAGAAAAATACTGTAAATTATCTGTATTCAAAGTCCTATGTCTGTTAAAGCATGTATGTTATCATCAGTTCATGAGCTGATATGACACCATACTATCATGGTTATGAATAGTGAATTCCTCTAATGATGATGATATTCCAGAAATAAAAAAATATGAAGCTCAAAAAATGGAGGATGAACTTCCCCAGTCAGATACACATAACTGGAATGACATTTTCTCAGAAGGTTTTATTGGGAAAGTTATAACTGACCTTTTCATTTTCCTAGAATAGATGTACCCAGTGGGTTGCAACAGCATAAGAAATAAGATTTTTATCCAACCATTTAAAAACTGTAATTCTGCAAAAGTAGACTCCAGCTACATTGCTGCTGTAAAGGCCAGAGATGCACCACACAAACTGATGCTCCAAGAGAGCAGTTTTAAAAGTTGTTGCAGCTGGTATATTTGTGCTGTCAATTTACGGGAATGATGCCAACACACAGAGCAGCAATACAACTTACCTAGCCAAGGCAGTTCTACAAAACCTGAAGAAATTAGTCTATTCCATGTGCTCCCTTCTTGATGGACTACATTACTCCAAAGCAGAGTATACAAAACAATTATCAACAAGTGAAGAAACTTGTAAAACATTTTTAACATATTTATACTCAAAGCCTAGAAGTTTATTTCAATATCTAAGGTGACAGAGAGACTTTCTCCTCATGATAATGTGTGCACTGTCAAAATGCTGACACCAGCATCCAGGTGCTTCTTCTCTTTTGTCATTAAGAAGAAACATCCAGAGGACCCACATGCAGAATGATATTTACACCCTGTGGAACAATGCAATTTGGCATGAACAGGCAGCTGGAAGAAAGGAACACCCATCCAAAAGGTCTAGATATATAGGAACACAAACCTGTACTAAAAGGGAATCAAAATACAGTCCGTAAGCTAAGTCTCTACCAAACATAGGGGTTACTGATTATTAACATAAGCAAAGCACACTTGGAGATTATTGCATCTACAAACACAAGTGTTGAAGAATATGCAAGGGCTTTCTTATGCTTTAGATGCAATTAGAATAAATCTTGTGATGTTTCTGAATTGTACGATCTGTGATTTTTCCATGTCTTTTATTTCTGTATCACATGTAAAATTTTCCTTTGTGCTTAGTGGCTACTCTCAACTCAGTTTTGTTGCATTAGTGCTTCTTAGTGCTTTACGTAAAATTTGCATTCATTGATAATGTTGGTTCAGTCTAACTGTTATACTGAGCTTTGAACTAATTGCTCTCAATTAATCTGTTCCACTCTTTGATAGCTTATTTATCAGATTGGGAAAGATAGATTTAATGGTGCTTGCTGGAAACAAGTTCTTTAATTGGAAATACCTGAGTGCTTAGCTCACTTCGTGCTCTGGCAATTAAGGACAATTTGGAAAAGCGTTTTTCCCCCTACTTGATTAGATATCCAAAGAAGCAGACAAAACAAATGACAACACCACCTAGCAATATTGGTTAAAATAAAAGCCCACCAGCCAAATTACTTACTATGAGAAATGTGAACCATCCCCATCAATTCCAATGCTGTGTTACATTCATTTTGCTGTATCTTTGCCTCCCAAGTAGGTAAATGGCAAAATTTCTTTCAAAATGCATAGCTCTATGCCTGCCTCTATACAATTATCCCTTTCCACAAATAAGCCAAATCAACAGAAGAAATTATTTTTCTTGATTAAGCTCCTACATTTCTCTTGGGATGAAACAAAACAAACAATTAATCTTTCCTTATTTGTTCTCAGAAGAACCTGCATCCCTTAAATGTACAATAACCAGGGTACCTGTGGCAGGCAGTCGGCAGCAATTAGGCTTGTGCTGAAAACGAATGGACTAGAGTCAGAATGCCTAATCTGCTGAGAGTTTCTACAGGAGGGCAAGGTTAGACCAGGAAAATTCCCTTGCTGTGGAAACACTGTTAAAAATTACCACCTGACTTCAGCATAATTAACAAGGTTTGGGAATTTATATGAACTGAGTAATTGAAAAGAATTAGCAAGAGATATATACATTAATCTTTGCCAGTTACAACATGCCTAATGAAATTAAAGGTTCTACTTCTGCTTCATGCTTTGTTTCTGCAAGCTTTTTTCATCTACAGAAGAAAAAGTATATTAGATAAAGACAATTATAAGAAATTAAAAAGAAGAAATTGCACCATAAGCCTCAATTTCTACATCAATACTTGAAAATTTTCTTCTATATAACTCACAGTGTTTATCATAAGTAACTTTGGAAGTTTCTTATTTTAATGTCCATATTTTCAAAGTCTACAGGAAAAATCCATATCAGAGTTATAAATTTAGGCATCATTCAATAATATGTATTTGTCTGCAAATGCACCTTCACAGAAATACAAGCCTATCTCAGTCAAAAAATTCTGCAATGAATGGGTTTATTAAAATGAGCTATTTTACATGTAACTAAATCTATATTATATTTGGACAACAGAGACAATAAGAAGGAGGAAAAAAAAAGACAATAGTGATGTGGGTAGAGATAGACAATGTTAGAGAAGATAACAAGCATTTGTTATTCTTCTAAGCTACCCATGACCACAGGACCTTCCCCCCTTACTTCACCTTGAAATCCTTCAACATCTTTCAGAAAGGAGTCATCTAAGACTGCATAAATGCCAAGAAAAGGCAGCACACACAGACACATGGGAATTATAGCTAATGCAGGAGCATTCAATTTACTACAGAACCAAAGAAGGCTCACTACCCTGCCACAACCTGTCTGAGGAAGACTATTTGCCTCTTCCTCTGCTCACCTCTCTTACCTACTCATAGACCAGGTCTCATGTTTTGCTTAGTGGTCCTTCTTGCAAAGAATTCTCTTCCTATGCTCCTTCCTTTCAACATCTAAACCAGAATTCTCCAATAATTACTTCTTGTTTATTTCAGTATCTTTCTGGTAACTCCTGTGATTAGTTCCACAGCTTGTTCGTTTTTGTTTGCTTGTTTTTCTGGCTTTTTTTTTTCAGAATAGTCTACGTTAAATGAGACAATATTGGACAATAAAGTTATTATGGCACACTAGAATCAAGCTTTAATTCACCTTCCTTATGTATAAAGATTTATTTAATAAATTTATTTAAGATTTATTGCTTACACATGTAGCATGATCCTACACTACTTTTTCCCCCAGAAGGAGTTCTTTATCCAAAGCACGTAATAAATGGTTCAGTTATTCCATATTTTGTTTTCTTCCTCTGGCTTCCAAACACAGGCTGTGCCTTATGTGCAGATTCAAATCCTGATGTAAAAAAACAATTATTTGCTTCTTCATGAACATTTTCTCCCTGCCCTCATGTGCAATTTATACATGTGTAAAGAACATTAATGGTAGATCTTCACTCACACAAGGAGTGTATGCAGAAGAATCCTTTAAGATTATATAAGGTCAATGCAGTCTAGGTCTAAACTACATTCTAATTTAGTGCTGTATACTACTGGACAGCCTTAACAAAACATAGTGAGTTACACTACACATGCAATAATAAGATACTCCCTGAGCAGAGAATAAGTTTATCTCTTTATTAGCAATTCATTTATGGACTAATTTTGAAGAAAAAGCCCTTAAGATTTAACTTGCTTTGAAAGTCCAATTAAAAAAAGCAATAGTAATTTGTATAACTAAATATAAGAATTACCTTATGTAAAACAGCACAGAAAATGAACTGAAAATGTTTTTAAAATGCTATGGATTGATTATAAAGATGGGGGAAACCTGTGTCTTTCTACCAAGTTTCAGGCGGTGATAATAAGACTGCAGGAATTACTGCCCCCTCCTTTCTTCTTTATTATAATGGACAAAAATTTTTTTACTTCCCTCCACCTCTGCAAAAGACCTTAAGCAAATCTATTAAATATCTATTAAGGATAAAGAAAATTTACTGCCTACATATCAAATGTGGAGCTGCATTCAGCATAAGGAAGATGACCACATTTTCTTTCACCAGAGCTAAATGAATTAAGTATCTCATACTTTGTATGTACTTAGAAGGAATCAGGGCTGTTAGAACAGTCATCAGCAGACTACAGGAGTGTGCCAGCCTTTGACTTTTGATATCCCTAGTTCTGCTTTCATAGACTGTGACTTAAACAGAGAACTGAATTTCTTTCTCTCTCCTCAAATATTTTCCACTTATTCTGAGCATGTATAGTCATGACAGAGACCATTTCTCATTGTATGGAAATGTATGATTAGTACACTTTGATGTTCCTCTTAACTTGGGCAAAAGAATGTAATACAGTATCATTATGATATACAGTATAATGAAAAGAGAACAAGCACTTAGACATGGTTTCTAAACCTGTCGCAACTACTAATGTAGGTTCTGTGCTTAACTGAGTAAAATTTATTTTGATCACCTCTAACATATAAGAGTAAAATGAGAGAGTTCATGCAGCACAATTCTATACAGCAAAACCAAACAGATTATTGAAGATGAAGGAAAAAATTATTAATCATAAATCACAACATAGCACAAGCTGAAAAGCAAAATTTTAACTCCTAAAACACAAACTAGGTAATTCTCTGAGCATGCTTGAAAAATGCTTTAAATAATTCTTCATAAATCTCTGCAGACAGACACTTAATAAATGGGTCTTCTTTAAATTATCTACAGAATTATTTTGCTTCCCTGTTTTCTTTGGCTTTCTGCTACCTCTTAACAAATATGTAATTCTGCATGTGTCAGGCACACTCCTTTAAAATCCACAGCCATCGAAACCCAGCTATGTATCTTTACCACCAAAGAAACACGTATGCACAACAGAATCTTAAAAAAGCCGGTCACAGCAATGATGGATTTAAGTTATTAACTGATCAAAAAAAGATGGATGGTGGTCTGCTTTTCTTAATCTACATCATCATCTAGATCTATTTAAGGATATGTGGTACACTAACAAACTTAGTTAAGGTTTCGATAAAATCAGTAGAATAATCTGCCCTGTTACATTGAGACTGTATCGATCAATAAAATCACTTGTACTAGGAAAGTACTGTTAAGTACTGACAATCCCAGCCATTAATATTATTTAACACTCTGCTCACAATCTTTAATGAGGACAAAGAACATTTTGTCTTTTTATACTTATCATACCATTGCTTTTCGAACTCCTTACAAGAGCTGTTCAGCCTTGATTAGTGCACACTAAATGGAGTTAGAGACGGAAGGCACTGAATAATTTTGGATAATGGAGAGAATTTTCAATGTGATTAATAGTTGTGGGTGATTCAACAGACTTTCCAGCAAAACATCAGTTAAATCTTATTTCACTGAATCCAACTTTTTTTTGCAACTTTCTAATGCTAGAACCTTTCTTCTCAGCATATTCTCCAGTGTTTAAAATAAAACTAGTTTCCAGAAACAGCGATCAGGACGATAAGCATCTGTTCTAGACCTGATGGGATTTTTTTTTTTTCTGCAAATAAACCCATTTGGTCTTAAATTAGTTAGAAATAGATCCTAACAGTGAATGTGTACATAGGACAAAAGGAAGGACTGCCTCTGCAGAAACCTTTGTGGTGCCTAATGAATGATATAAGGAAATCAAAGTCATTTCTATCCACTCCTGCTCTCAGACATAAGGAATGGTTAAACAGAAGCCTAGTGGGAAAAAACCCCACAGGTTAGAACACACAGAATAAGATGGGGAAGAAAAAAAAAATAAGCCCACATTTTGCACAAAATCTTTATAGCTTAAAATTTCAACCTCTGAATAGTATATAACCAACCTCTGAATAGTATATAACCAAGTATATAACCAATTACCTCCCATGTGTAAAGCATTTCGTCTGAAAAAGCCTTTACAAGTGGCTTTGCACAGTCACATCACCTGCATGTCTCTTCATTATCTATCTATCTATCTATCTATCTATCTATCTATCTATCTATCTATCTATCTATCTATCTATCTACCTATCTATCTATCTATCTCTATAGATGCATCTCAATTATTCAAATGTGTCTTCTCAACCACATAATTAACATAATTAATTCCTTTTTCTTTTTAGACAGTGGTCATGATATATGCAGGGCTCAGTTCTCCAAAACACATTAATGTTTAAACAAACATAATAAGCTGAAACACAAGCATGTCTCTAATTGCTTTAAGGATTACATAAGAAAGGTCATTGCTTCAGTCCAAAGATCCATTTAGCACTGTATCCTGTATCCCAAAATGGGTATAAATGGATACCAAAGAAGAGTATAAATGTGCAAGACTACCATATAAGACATTTTTCTTCAAAACAAAATCGGCTTCAAAAGTTATTTCCAACTAGAGGACCTTCTGTGCTTGATATAGGATAACCTTTCATATAACTTCCAGCTTTCCAATTGAAATACCTCAAAATTTTGTTTTCATAACACCCTTTGGTGAAAGTACACAGGTATGTGGGAACAATTAAATGCTTGATACAGAATGGATTTTTGAAAATATAAAGGAAGAAAAATTGTAATGAATGGATAAATGTGATGAATGAACATGGACAGAATGGATAAATGTGATGAATGTGAACTGCACAGAAATAAATTTAAATAGGTGAATGATCATTGAATATTTCAAAGATCATTTTGCCACTGCATTTCCATAATTAAATAGTAAGCAACTTGATTCATTTTTATTGAGCAAAGGCAATAAAATGTCCCATAAAAGTGTGTGTATCACACACAGAGATCTCAATAATTCTAAACATCACCAAAAGCACCAGTCACCCCTACAGATATTACATATGTAACATCAAAAACTGTTCCACTTCGAAAGCCCTTACAGATTACCGCCGATCCTAGAGGTCCATATCAGCTTAAGCCACAATCAAGATCTTCCTGTCTTTACATGAAGTTCTAGTTTTTGTTCTGCTTAAGAGAGCTCAGATAACTTTTATGTACTACTAAGAGACCATTTATACCTCTACTTCAAAGATAAAACAATGAAAAACCATGTACATCACCAAGCATTTATTTTCCCAAAATTAATTTCTTTTTTTTCTTGATCCTACTCCTACTCCAGAATTCTGAAGCAGGATTTCAGCTGCAGTTATAGAATAGGCTATTGAAAGGCAAAGCTCTAGCAAACACACCATATGGAATACTTTCACACTGGTATCTGGAGCCTAGATGCCTCATTTCAGAGCAGAGATCTCTCCAGTCTTCTTGACAATGGACAAGGTTATAAATGGCTGAATTCTCATTTCTTCTTGTTAGAATAGCAAGAGGTCAACAGAAATTGAATCAGTTAAGCAGTGAAGAACTAATGAAACTCCTCACAAGGTGATGGAAAACTTTCTTCTTCACAATTTGATAAAAATCCCTGAGAAATCCCACTAAAACAGCCCTCAGAATGATAGGGAAAAGGGACAATGACTGAAGCTCGAGGAAAGCACAGTTCTCATCCCCACCTGAATATGAAATGCCATATTAGGTCTGAAATGCTCTGCAACAGAGTTTTCAAATCAACAAAAAGAACCTTTCAGTATTTTTAACTGAATCTAAAACTTTTATGAAGTAACATCACAAAAATTAGATCAACTTAAAAGAAAATAGTACAAAAATTTTGTTCATATCCACTACCCAGTCAGGAAAGGCTATTTACTCATTTAAACTTTACCACAAGTAATTTTGTATCAATGCTTATTGAAGTAATTAAAGAAAATCATAGTGGCCCATGAAGAAAAGACACCTTGAGCCAAACTTTCTATATTAACAGTTTGTCCTCTGCAGTCTAACTAACTACAGAAATAGCTCATTTGTCCTCATTTTTGCAGTTGCTGTTGAACTATTCCCCCAAAAAAAGTAAAAGAAGCAATATAATAATGCGTACTTTTCTTCTTTATGTTTCTGATGAGCTTACTCATAAAGCAACTACAGATTATTCATTACATTATTACATCCACTGTTTTCCTAACTCCGCCCTGCTGGAAACTAAGACAGCTAAGGAGGATAGAATTGGATTTTAGTTTCTTATGAGAAAAATCATAACAGATATGGTTTTACTTATGGTTTTCAGGAAGGATTGGTAGTTAAAATATTTTTAAAGAGAATTGCATTCTGAAGAATACTGAAATATAGGTCAAAGTGGTTCTGAGACCTCCAGATTATTTCCTTAAATGGAAAACAAATCTCTAGTCCAGTTTCATAAATGCCATAATTCATTTTTAAGATTTGGATTCCTGAAACTACTGGAATGTTGAAGTTCATCAAGTCTTCATGTCTCACAGCCAAGGAGCACTTTAACCAATCTTATCTCCAGGAATCAGGACTGTTCTCTTTGTAAAAAGTTCAAGAATAAATAAAAGGCAAGTATGTTTTCTTGACCTCAGCCAAAAGAGAAATATTAGCTGTACATATTAACTCTGGTTAGAGATGTATGTACATAGAGACCCTACATATATACAGAGCACTTCAGAAGGTCTATAACTCTCTGTTTTATATTAGAGCCTTGCTAGTCACAAGAAGAATTTCTTCAGGTCACCCAGACCACATGAAATGAGTTACTACCCTGAAACTAATAAAAAATAAGGGTCTCCTTCAAAATCTCTCCCTATAAGCAAATTATTTCAGTGAAGACTAGCAGCAGCTATAAGGTCTCATGCTGAGGTGTGGGTGCCACTTCAAAGTGAATTCTGTTAACGATGCTTGTTATCTTGTTGGACTGATGATATCAGCAAATGATGAGATTTCTTTAGCCCAAGGGGGTTGAAAATATCTATTCCATTGAACTTTAAAAGGCAGACCTGTCAAAGGGCAAGTCCCTGGGGCAGACAGACTGGATGGCAATAACATCCAGTGTCAGCTTACTGGGACAAGGATATGACCTAACTCCAAATGAGCAGGTGGCTAGATCAAATTCTTCCCCATTACCAATTCACAGGAAATAAGCTCTGTAAAATCTGCTCCTCCAATAGTATATCATATAAAACGTATTTGTAACAAATACTGATCTGATCCAAAGCAGCTGCAGCTGCTCTGATAGTCAGTTAGATATGGTCCCTCCAGTGGCACCCCTCAACGTTCAAAATAAGACCCCAACTACCTGTTCACTTGGTCCATCTACAAAATGACTAACTGAACTCAGACACAGTAAAAACTGTGGAAGAGGGAGTTTTCAAGTGATTTATATCTTGTTTAAATACACATACAAACCAAATTATATTTCTGTATTGCTTTGTGATAACAGTCAGCCCAAGACTGGACAGTGGATGAAAAAATCCAAACCAAACAAACACCATTCAGAACCTACAATGTTGGTTATCAGCCTGCTTCATCATCTTCCACACTTACCTTCACACTGGGGTACTTTAAAGCAAATACATTTATCTACAGTTACTACTATGAGGAGTCACAGGCTTTCAGGGCAGATCCTTTTAGCAGCCCTTCTCAAATTATAGGTGCCTTATACAACCAGCTGCTTAAAATCCTTATCTTCTACCTTTTTTCAACACAAAGCTCCTCATGAAGCTCATCAAAAGAAGATATTTCTAACCATAAATGAATATTAAGTCCACATCTTACTGCACACTAAAACTACTATCAAGAGAGATTTTTGCGAGCAATAGCGTAACCCAGTGATTTATTTTACAAATTTAATATCAAAACTGCCTGGATTCTCATCTCTGCTGTACTGCAAGCTACAAGCTCAGATATACAAGTAAGTAACTATAAATTTACCTAGTTGATGGCCACCACAAGGTAGTAAAAGCTGGTTAAGTGCTCTTCTACAGGTGTTTTGAGATTCAAAGGAGACCAAGGGGAGGCCTCATCTTCAACATCCTCAGAAGGGGAAGGGGAGAGGCAGGCATTGATCTCTTTTCTGTGGTCACCAGTGACAGGACCAAAGGGAATGGCCTGAATTTGTTTTAAAGGAGGTTTAGGCTGGATATCAGGAAAAGTTCTTCACCCAGAGCGCGGCTGGGGACTCAACAGGCTCCCCAGGGCAGTGGTCACAGCACCAGCCTGACAGAACTCACAAAGTGTTTGGACAGTGCTCTTGGGCACATGGTGTGACTCTTGGGGCTCTGCTGTGCAGGCTATGAGTTGAAATCGATGATCCTTTTGGGTCCCTTCCAATTCAGTTTATTCTGTGATTCTGTGATTTTCTTATTTAGCAAAGACTAAATCAGCTCAGCTTAAATGCTTTGTGCTGTAGTTTAAGCTCATGCACAGAGATATTTACCATGATAAGCAGAGTAGCAATAGCTTATTTCTTCACACTAACTTGCTTGAATGTTTGGGGCCACAATCTGTCATTTGCTTATCTTTGCATCTGTTTCCTCATTAATAAATTAAACATAATCCTTATTTCCTCTTGTCAGTCAGTTGATTGTTCTCAGTATTCACAAGGAGTCTGTAAATATTATTATACATGCAGTTGAATTACTAAGCATATTAGTGCTCTAATCAATTGTTTCACAGTATAGAAAACAAAAGCAGCACATTCCAGTCAAACTTGTAAAATATGGAAGTCTTACTTAAAAATAGTGTAGAGAAGTAATTCTTTCAAAATTCTATTAAAATTGGTCTACTATACAAAAAAAAGTTCTGACCCAACCTTTCAAAAACAGAAGTAAAATAAGCAGTCTTATGACAATTAGCTGCCAATGGCTACTGATACATTAAAAAATAATAAATAAATACTCTTTGTAGCTCACAATTTAATAATATTTCATTTATTTGTAATTTTGCTGCTCTTCAGAAAGATATAATGAAATGTTTCTGAGCTCCTGTCCATCCACTCCAAGAAACGAACAACCTGTGCTGAAAGCATTTAAAAGGGCGGTTTCATCATGAAAAGGTCACAAAAAGTAACAAGGTCCTGGCAACTGCAGCACCTTTTGTCTTAGACAGGGCAATGTCTTGCTTTCTTTATTACTTGGCAGAGAGTGATTCTACTATCCTCATTTAATGTCAGTATTTTTATCTGCACTTAATTACAAACAACTACTTAGTTAAAAATATCTTAAGAACCCAATATGGTTATACCTTGTCAGGTACAGGTCTGTATTCGATGGCCATCTGCATGGCATCCTAAAACAAATTCATTGAACATTACATCTGTGTAATAGCTCAGTATTTGCATATGGTTCTGGCTGGTTTTATACAAAACAATTAATGACTGGCATGCCTTCATAAGAGTTTATCTGCTGCACAAATGCCTGGCTACAAGCACCACCACTGACTAGTGACAGTAGTAGCCAAACAACTCCTACAGATAAACTGTCAGTAGTACCAGCTGAAAACATGTTTACAATATTTTACGTACATGATGTTAAATAAAGAACTGATCACATCTTCTGAAATGGTAGTATATTTCTACACTGTGCTTTGGCAAATGCTTGGCACTATTAAAAAACGTCTCATAACTGAAGTGCCTTACTACAAAATTTTTCTTGACTAGAACCAGGCTCTAATTATCTTAAAAGTTAAAATTTCACTGCTGATTAATTCTGCTTTCTACTAGCAGACACAGAAATTCATTACTTTGACAAAAGTATTAACAACTTTTCTTCTTGTTTAAATTAGTACGCACATTAGTATGGGTATAACTTAGAGGCTTGTAATGTTTTTAAACAGATGATGCCCAGCAGTCCCTTCCAACCTAAACTATTGCATGTTCCTATGACAGTCAACAGCAATAGAATAGAGGAAGAGTTAATTTAACACGCAAGACTGCAAAAGAACAAGAACTGACTAACTCTTCCAGTAGGGGGAGATGTTCTTTTACAGTTTATCAGCAATTAAAAGTCATAACCAGATTACCTCTCTACCATCTTAATGAAATCAGCTGCTTAAGACTAACTGGTAGATGTGCCTTGGTAGTGATTATGTCCAAAAGAAAGTTGTATGGAAATCAGAAAAGCCAAAAATTCACTGCAAGAGGCTGACATGAAAAATAGAAGAGTGTTATTCTTGCCTTCCTCCCAAAACAATTATGTTTTGACACATTATTTCTATGAACGCCTTCAGTAAAACAGCATTAGTTTAGCAGTGAACTGGGAACATATTTAGAGGAACACCTTCATCTGGCTTTGCCACCAGACAAATAGCTGTGAACGTACACCACTGGACATTTTTAAAGCAATCATAGGGACAATAAAAATTCCATTTATTAAAAATGAATGGGATTTATTCCTGATATATTTAGACATCTATACAACTGCATCATTTCTGAAGACTCCTTTTTATTGTCTTTATCAAAATCATGAGCCATCTAGGTGGAACCTAAGACTTAAGGCAAATGTCCAAACCAACTGAGATTAATATGAGATGACAGGTGCTTATTTCAGCTAGAGGAACAATTCATATACAGGCATGTATAGCAGAGCGATATTAATTTGATGATGCTTCCCTAGTCTGTATAAATAGAGGTGAGCTAAATAAAGCCTCCTTATAGTTTTTCTGCAACACTTTTGATTGGTATAGTCAGAACAACTTTGTAAAGAACAACATTATTTTCCCCATTTTAGGCAGAAAATGAAGCTTCACCAAGTCAATGAGCAGCCTTTGGAAAAATCAGAAAAAGAAATGCAAAACAGTCTGGATTTCTAGCTGGTAGTTCTGCTAAGTGAACACAAATCACTGCTGCTGGTAAGCATGCAGATCACTTCCCACCTCTAAAATTGCCTATCAGTAAAACGCCACACTTCATACTTCCTAATGCTGTGGAAATAGATGCTGCTTTTACTTTCAGCAGGCTGCAAGGAGACACACCTGCAAGTACAACTCCAAGCCTTGTCGTCGCTGCTCCAGGACCTTGGGGACCCAGTTTCTCACGTGTTTTGAAGGGATCTCTGGTGTTCTTATGAACTTCTTGAGCTGCAAGGAAGGAAAAAAAAAAAAGAAAAAGGCATAAAAACCTATGTATTAAGGACAACAGCATGGAAATGAAGTTACTTAAAATCATCTCCCTGAAATAGTAACAGCTGTCATACCTACAGAATACAGTTAAAAATCTTCACATCCAGTTGCCCTGATCAGTAAAGAGGAACCCTACTAACAAGTTTTTGTGACTAATAGCCCAAAAATAAAATGGCAACCACTACATGAGAATATTTGAAATTGGATTTTCCCATTAGTCTACCTGTGACAACACCTCACAACATCACCATGACATAACCAGAAATTACCTTGCTAAGCATAGTGAAAACACAATGACAGCTTTTAATTCCAGACTTAGGCAATTATGAACAGGTGTGAAAAGTACAGGGAGGAGTGCTAACCATTTCTCTAGAGAACTGGCAATCAAGAGAGTGAAATATTGATGCTCTCAAAGTGTACCAACAGACTGACAGTCCATGTTTAATATCTTACACAAGAAATAGCAAGATTGTCACTGATTATATTTCAAAGAAAGCGCCATAACTATTCCTCTAAAGATTCCTACAGGAAACCTTACACATGTATCTACATAGATCTATACATAACGTGTATCTATACAGATCTATATACACACACACACACACATATTTATATATGTATACATATGATTGTATATAGACAGACAAAAAACATGCAGCCTGACAATACTAAAAATCCTCTTGCTGGAGCAACATAATTTTTAAAAATAAAAAAACATTAATGTTTTCCTCAAAACTACAGAGCAAAAATAATAACTGAAATAGACTCCATTGCATTTTAATAGAAGACGGCATTCTTTCTGTTGGATATTGCCTCTGAGTAAATCTGAAGCAAAGAATGCAAGGAAAGAAACTCAAAATTGACTTTGACATGCATACCCATGGGAGACTGAGAATTTACATTTCATCTTTGAGCTTGCTGGGATGTCACTATAGGAAAAAGCAGTGGCAAGTATCAATGTCTCTGCAATCACAAGTATCAAAGCTGCAGCCGGGAAACCTCAATTGCTCTGGAAACATTTTGCAACTTCCTTATTTCTTAGCAGTGCTAAATTACAATTAAATGTGAAGTGAGAAAAACAACTTGAAACTCCAAACCCAGATACATTTCCTAACTGATCTTAAAAACAGAATACAACCCCCTGTTTTTCCCTCTAAATTGATTGGGGATGTTGAAGAAACTACGGTCACCGCTGTTGCGAACTATGACAGCAATTGCAAGAGAGCAACAAATGAGGAGAACGCTCCAGATGAGTGCAGACAAATCTGAAACTATACAAGCGTCCACCAAGACCCAGCTGCTAACAAGATAAATACTCTGTGGCTGGTAACTCAGCTGATGATTAACAATCCCCTTGTGCTCTGTGGCCCTGTTACATATAAAACATCCAAACTCCAACTATTTAATGTACTGGCACAGATACTGGTTGTAAGTATAAAGCCAACATTATACAGATATACAAAAGATATATTAAAAGCCCATTTTCTTATGTTTACAATAATCCGGTCATATATATTGCTACAAATAATTATAACAATGTCAAGGAATATTAAGCAAAGCTACGGATGCATTAGCTGTATTGCTTCAGACTAGTCCCAACACAAAACAAAACATATTTATCTGAGGACTATTACTGCCCACAGTGCCTTCCTGTCTGTAACACTGACCTAATGCCTACTGACACGCTGTAGTCTCTATTTCCTGAAAGACAAAAATGGTGAACATTATGAAGTAAAGAGTTATTTGTCCAGTTGTGAAAAGACACTATGATGTAGAGCATACACTAGTAATTCTAAAATTATAGACAACTTGCAAAAAAAGATGTTTTACACTTCAGATTTTTGCAAATTTCACTGCAGTAGTTTTAACATTGTGACCTTCTAGCATAATTGTATTTTAAAAGAACTAAAATATTTATTAACATATAGGGAAAGAAGTATAAAAAGATATTTGGGAATAAATATGAACAAATAGTTGTATTTTAAACTATGTTATACACCGAGAAATTATTTAATTCTTGCTTAAAAAATTTCCAAATGAGAATAAAACTTTTGTTCTGACATATATAATACAGTAATGGGAATGGTGCATAGCCTGACAGGCAAGGCTTGTTGTTCATAATCAGGGCAAAGCATAATGGTCTATGCAAACTATTTCATAGAAGCCAACATCTGTGGGTCATTTCTGTGAAAAGAATAAATTGTACTCCTGGTGTAACATGGAAATCTCGAAAATATTTTAAACCTTTTCCACTACAGCCAGATTACACAGGAAGTGGGGCTTTACTCTCTTATACAACTGGATTCCATGAAAGATTGAATACAAGACAGAAATCCAGACATGTTCTTGGAAACAGCTTTGTGTAAAAAATATAATTAATCAAAACATTGACTGGCATACTGATGAATGAATAATGTCTTCTATGAGCAACAGTCCTCCTTCCTCCCCACAATGCTAGTGAGGCAGGCTGTTCTCCAGCAAAAGGCACAATCTCCTCATCAGACCCTACCTCCATTTTCTTCCACAGATGTTCTCTACAGAAACTGTTTCTCCTATCTACAGACATCTCCAACACTAAGGGCACCTTGAATATGCAGCAAGTCTAAAGAGACCTTTCCAACTGCCATGTACCCACAGGAATTTAGAACAAAACACATTTTAAATTAAAGGGGAAGAGAGGAAGAAAAATACCATATTAGCATGCCGATAGCAAACTGATGCAAATACTTTCTCTAGGATTTCTGTAACACTGAAAGCACTAAGGTTCAGAGTATGAGTTGTTCAACAATACTAACCAACTTTTTACAACTTCAAAAACTAAGAATTATTGAAAAGGTATATTGTTGCCAAAATATGCTATATATTTAGCATCTGTGCAGGGAACAAATAAGGGAAAGTCTCTATTCATCTGCAGAGTAATATAAACAGCAAGTGAATAAGAAAACAAAACAAAGTGAAATGCGGTGCAAAGTGACTGGGTAGAATATCTGTTTTTCAGATTTGTTTATTTTGCTGCTATTTCTGCAGGGACTCAAAGGGGGCATCATTTGTGTTATAAGAAATCTCTGCAAAAGGAGTTATTGCAGTGAAAATGGTGTACAAGAAGACAAATCTGAGAGTGAGACTGCAATCATCCATGACTTTTATGTGGAGTAATTGCACAGCTCCAGAAATTACAGTGAAGTTGAACCTGCTGTACCATCTCTCTGGCCAGCCGGGAGAATGATGCCAGTTATATGATATGGACCCTCCACCAGTTCTGCTACCTGTCCATCCTGCAATGGGCTGAGGACAAGCCCAAGTACCCCCTCTGCAAGAGGAGCATACTGTCAGTCTTGCAATCATTTCAGCTAGACAATGACTGCTTGGAGCATGACACCACACCCCCTTATGACATGAGTCATCCACCAGGTGGATATGGATCTGGGACATCCAGCTCCCAGGACCGCCATCATCCTGGATCACCACAAAGGTGGGCTTCAAGAAGGAGTGCTCAGGTGTCCTGTGGGTGGCATCCAGCCTCCGTGTGCCCACTGAACTGCTTTCAGAACCATGCTATGCTCCTCCAAACACTGAAACCACGGATCCTTCAGGGGATGAAGATATTTGGCACCAGTGTGGGATGAGCCATGGTGGAAAACACCATCACAACCATCCCAACCAAACACAGATGAATGAAGAGCTGCTGGGCTGGATGCTGGGGGTGTCTCTCCAAAACTGCATAGTGACATTCAAGCAGCAGTGCATGTGTGACACTGTGCAATGCAGCAGCAGAAAGGCCACCTCCTCCACTGCTGTTGGTAGTGATCCTGGCAGCCACCCCTTGGCTCCCAATGCCATTCTACAGAGTAAGAAGAGCCCCACATTGAGTCAGGGAAGGCTGTGCCCAGGGCTGCCACTTCCAAATGGCACAGTAAATGCTCCCCTGAAGGGTCATCTAAAGAGAAGGGAAAGAGACTTCCAAGGCCTCTCCAGCAAACAAGAGCCCAGCACCACACCAGTAATGTTGGAAGGTGCCTTGAACATGGCTAAAGCAGGACTGGGCATCAGCTGTGGCATCTGCTAGCCCTAAAAAGCTCCCAACCCCAACTCTTGAAATAAAATAAATGCACAAATCTATAGGAAAAGCCTCAGTGTTATTAACAGTACAGATCCTGTCCTCACTCTTTTTTGCTAGGTAGGATGGAATGTTAATCCTGATGGCTCCTTCTACTTGTATCAGGTACTGTTTAATTGTTCCTCTACGTGCAAGCACTGCCCAGCTGATCCTGGGACAGGTGTTCCCAGACGGGGGTCTCCAGAGCCAGCCCATGACCCACTGCTCATCACCCCAGGCCTGTTTCCTCTTCTCTGTACCTTCTGCTCCATGTCCCTGGGCTCTGCTCTCCTACCAGCCTACACTGCCTGGTGCAGCCTTCCTACAGTGGTGCCCAAATCTCTCCTTTTGCCTGGAGTCACAATTTGGTGCTGCTCTCTACATCATGCCAGAGTCATACCCTGCCACAGCAGGAGCCCAAGAAGGGGAAGTATAAAGTCCTGCCCTTGTGAAGGGACACCATGCACATGGTGAGCAGCCTGGGAAAGGCTTCTGCCCACAACCACAGGCTTTCTTCTCTCTTTTAATATCCAGCCTTGGGGTTAGCTTTTATTCTCCTCTGCTTACAAAGAACCTACCTGTAGGTGCTCAGCAGATAGAAGCCAAGTGGCTGAGGACACTGAGTTTGCTTAGTTTGGAGAAAAGTATGATGAGGGGTGAAGTCATTACTTCCTGAGGAGGGGAAGTGGAGTGGGAGGTGCTCAGCATTTCTCCCTGGGATCCAATAACAGGACATGTGAGAATAGCTCATAGCTGTGCCAGGCGAGGTTCAGAGTGAACATCAGGAAACATTTGTTTGATCATCTCTTTACCAAGAGGGTGATCAAACACTGAAACAGGCTTCTTCAAGAGGTGGTGGATGTCCCAAGCCTGTCAGGGACATTTGAACAATGCCCTTAATATAATGTTGTAATTTCTGGTGACCCCTGCATTGCTCAGGTAGTTAAGACTATATAACTGTTGTACATCTTTTCCTACTGAAAATATTCAATTATATTTCTAATTCTAATTCTGTACTACATTGCATTATACAATACTACACTATTCTAACAATAGGAGATTGCCTGCTTGGATAGGGTGCATTTTAAGGATATAAATCCTGATTTTTCCCTCTTAATGTTTCCTAGCCTATTTTACTGTATAAACTTTTTTCATCTGCTTTACCTTCAACTGCAGAATTATTTTCATCTGTAAAACAAAGCACTCATATATCACAAGGCTTAGTGGTGGGTGAGTGAGTTATTTTACTGTTTCTGACACTGTTGCTTATTTGGTTTCATGTTTAATATGAACACAAGGATGACAATATCTCAGACATATCTGTAGTAAAACAATAAACAAGGAAATGAGTATTAATAAATGGCAGATAATACCACTACTGAGGCGAGAAGCAAATAGGCAAAAAGCACTAGCACACCTTCATTATGGTGCAGTAAAGCAAATGGGTCTTGTCTTTAGATTTTGATGGGTCAATAGTTGCCTGCTGCTCAGACAAGTTTGCTTAAACCTATGCACCTTACAAGGCTAGCAAAATCATCCTCAGGTTAATGCTTTTTTCCCGAGCTAATTCACGACCCACCAGTAAACATACTGGTGGAAATAAACTCCTCTGATGTTGTACTGGCAGGAGCTGTAAATACCCATGCTGGTGTCTATTGTTTTCAGAGGAAGCTTTTCCACAATGAAGGCAAGCAGCATTAGTCAAAGTAGTTGACTGTGCCACCACTCCACTGCCACTCAGGCCCACAAACCAAGAGACATTTAGTTGACCCAAATCCTTAGACTGAAGCTCTTCAGTACAGTGCCACTGCTGGTAATGGGCTGCAATGCTCCTCCAGAATTTTCCTTCACAATACCTGGCCTCCATAAAGTAGAGAAAATAAATAAAGCTTGCCTTTCAGCAGCACAACTGCACAGCAGCCTTTCAGTTCAGCTTGGAGAGAAAAATTCATACTTTAACAATGGTCAAGGCAATTAAAAGAGGTATTAGTGGACAACCAGCCTTGAAAGCACTGAGCTCCCCTCTATATGTTACTAAGATGATTCAGTAGACAAGCTTAGCAGATATTTTATATTACATTAATTGAGATGCTTTACTCAGTCATTTTCGCATCTGGTTTTCTCACGTACAAAAGCTGTTTCCTTATCTTTACATATGGCAGGTTAGCAATAAAATGTATAGAACTAACAAATTATTTGCCTAACTGGGAAAAAACCCACTCCATGTGTGGTTGGCATGGGACTTATTTTGTGCCTTTACAAGAAGACAAAAACATACTACAGACAGCATTTTAGCCATACAGCATGTAAACAATAATCAAGAAGAAAAGGAGACTTAGTAACATGTGAGAAATCATCACTCCCTTCTACAAAATAAAGAAGAAATTGAGTTAGTTAGGAATTAATTTCCAGAAGCATGAATCACAGGATGTATTTATGATAAACCATATACAAGAGAGAGGAAAACCACAATTACAAGAGAGAGGAAAACACCACTAAGGCAAAACAAAGCAACATACTATAAAGAAAAAGATCAGTACCTTTTTATGAAGTGCATGGAATTCACTATACCTCTTCTCCACAAAATGCTTCCTTCCACTCACCAGCACTTCTATTTTAAAGACCTGAAAATTATAAATAATAAAAAAGAGGGTAATGTTACTTGCACAAACCAGTTCAGTGACATGGCTGTGACTGCACATTTTACCACAGTCATTCTTCTAAGTAGTCCGAAAAAAACCAATGTGTCTCACGAATTGCAGAGGAACAACAGTGATTAATGGTAAATATGGCCGAATGTTCTGTTAACCTGTCCTTTCAACAAACGTATTAAAAAAACAGCTTAAGCATGGACTATATTCTTTACATTAAAAACTAAGCATTAAAATATCTTTTTTCAGAAAGATGCAATATACTTTGATCTAATGAAAATAAAAAATAATGTTAGGGACAGAAAAAAAAAGCAACAGAGAGAAAAGAAATAGAGTTTAATTCTTTTCCCCTTCTTACAATGCAATGTACTAGTACATTCACACATGTCCAATAAGAGCTGGACAATATATATATTATGCTATGCATGGAAATAGAGAAAGAAATGCAAGCACTATATTCTAAGCTAATTTCCTCCTAACCTAGAAATTCATCTATACTCTCAATTGAACTTGTGCTATATATGCTCTATGAAAAAACAAAACAAAACAAAATGCACACATGGCAAATGCTTGTTTTCTTTGTATGATACATGTGACAGCTTTTGTTGCTGCCTCTGGAAGGTTGAAAGGCCAGGAGAAGCAACTCTCTGGATCCACTAATTAGTAGTCACTAACATGACATTTTCTTGATTCTCAGGTCAGCAGGTCAGTTTTGAGGGCAAGTGATGAGAAATATTTCGAGGTACTCAAGAAAATATGGTCTATTAAATGAAGACAAAATCAGCAGAGAAGTAATACAGAAAAGGTTCTATCTAGGAGTTCTTTGTTTTCTGTTTTGCCCAGAAAATGCTGGAAATAATTATTTTCAGGACAATGAGAAACAATGTTCAGCACAGATGATCACATCACGACTCAAAACTTAGCCAAATAAAATGTTCTTTGAAATAAATTTGCAAACAGTGTTTATGCCTGAATGCAGAAAAAATGGTTTTCTGTCACAACATGCCCAGCTAGCATTGATCAGAGCAAACACTGACATACCATACTGGATAAACACTTTCTATTGTTCACTAGAACCTGCCTTTCAAACAGGTCAAAATGCAATGGTTCTCACTGGCTAGCCAAACAACATTAAGAACAGGCAGCATTTTATTTAATCCAGACTGAAATGCTGTTACCTTTGTTTGAATGCAGTATGGATAGGACCATAGTAATTTCCCACCACTATTTACATTACCAAAATTCATTTGGGTTGCTGTAATAACCTGTGCTACATTCTACATCTTTGAAGAGGACTATATCTGTGTCCTAACAGTACAAGCGTATGATCTTATTTGGGTGCATTGACTTCTTGCTCTCCCCTTCTATTTGTATTACTTTTGAAGGACAGCCAGTGGCTATTAAACAATTTTCCTCCATACATAGAACTCCAAGGCACCCCTACAACTTTAGGTTCAGAGTTGAAAAGATAATCATATGCAAAGGAAAATCAATGTAGACATTTTTCTTTAGTTAAGTCTTAACATACTAATTAAATGAGAGGAAAATATTATTTACATTTCATATTCTACACACTACATGAAAGAAATAGTTCTGCAAGGAACAATTTGTTTTGGATTGCACAAGAACAAAGGAGTTTTAAGGATAACTTGTTAGAAAGAATGGACAACAAAATATGAAAGCAGTTAAATGAAAAGTGATGATGGTTCTCTAGCTAAGGGGTTGGAACAGTTTTGTATTTACTTGATATTAAATCTTTAGGAATTACGAGGAATTTATAACACCCACTTACACCTCAGTCGGCT
The DNA here is from genome assembly GCF_963513975.1 of Fringilla coelebs. Lineage (NCBI taxonomy): Eukaryota > Metazoa > Chordata > Aves > Passeriformes > Fringillidae > Fringilla > Fringilla coelebs. Next base: position 53,911,730 of record NC_140031.1, on the reverse strand, counting down.
AAGATCTACTCACCACTTTAAGTTTAGCACTTCTTTTGGCTACAGGATTTGCCAAGCAATTTGGAGATGTCTAAGAGGCTCCTCCCTCAACTATAACCACTCACTTGGCAGGTGACTTTCTTGTGAATCAGAGGCACATGAAGTACCATTTTGATTTTATTCATATGTGTGTCTTCAGAGAAATATCGGTCCCTCTGAAATCTAAAAATTCATCTTTTCATAAAGGAGAATAGTGAAATGAAATATAAATCCTGACATGGACCTTTTCAAAGCATGTATCTATTTTGTTCTGTGTTTCATCATGGGTTAAGGAACCACATAAATGGTTTCAGAACACCAAAACTATGCTACATTTATTCTTCCTCCTGTTTTAATTACAGTTTCATAATTTTTGCCAACGTCATGACATTGAACAACGTATTTGACAGTTACTTTCACAGAAGGTGAAAGGAAGCATAGCTTCCCATGAAAAGTAATTTTATTTCAAAATACAGACACTGCCACCCTTACACCCTCAACTCCTTGCATCAGTGTAAAGGCTTTAACTTGCCCTTCACTATCCAGAGGCCCCAGATGCAGCTTTAAAAGACACCTAAAATTTACAAAACCAACAACAACTCTGCTCTGCTTGAAGTTCATATCACTGAAAACAAAACCATGCAAATGATGTTTCTAGTCTACTCCCTGTGGCACCTAGACTTTGGAAATATTAAGAAATTTGTGATAAATAAGTGGACAACCCAGAAATGTTTTTGCCTAATTTAAATCTAAACATTAAACTGATTTACAAAGTAATTTGTAAAGCAGAAATGCAAGAAATAACACAATTACGTTTATAAACTCGTATGCTTACATGACTTAACTCAACTCAGACTGCAAAAATTCCAGGTTTGCCTCATCACTATTTACCAGATCACAATTCACAAGAGCAAATTAAAAAACATATAAATTAGTTTCTGTGCCACTGCTTCATAAAATGACATGGCTTTGTGTGAAAGACAAAAAATACATTAAGTTGACAGAGAGATAGGATCTCTTCATGGATAAAAAATAGCTATAAGCAAATCTCGTGCAAATTTAACTGTGTAATTGCAGGCCCTGGCAGAAAAACAATATAAGGAAACTGGTGAACATAGATGAAAGTGCCAAAATAAAGACGGAAGAACTATGGGGGAAAAATTGCAACAGTGCTAGGAAATTACTTTTCTAGTAAAAATGTTCATGTTCCTTGAACAGATAACTCTGAAAAGATATATGACTTTTTATAAGTGTAAGATACTTAAATGAAAAATGCAAGAATTAATCTCTGAATTAGACAAGCAAAATACTTTTCCCATAGTCATGGAAATACCAGAAATTACACTGCACTGAACAATTTGCAGTTCCCCCTGACTAGAACACAAGGAACCACAGATTTTAAGACGCCAATTAGAAAACTCCAAGAGTACTTTGAAACTAGAAACATCTCACTGTTCTTGGTTGCTGCCACAATAGTTAACAGCGATGTCTGCACGTAGCTACAAGATCATATCCCTTAAAACCATTCTTCCAACAGACTTTAACACATATTAACAATGTACAGGGCAAAAATCTCTTGATTGTATATCAGTATGAATAGTGCTGATTTCTTAAACTAGCAGAATTGCAGCTCTGCCATTGTGATTTATAACCATCAAATTTGTGATTAAATTTTAAAAGAAGAATTCCTGAGGTCTTTGTTAATAAAATAGTAAAAACTTTCAGGTCTGAGTATAAAACAAATTTACACATAATTTTTTTTCCCCTCTTCACCTTGTTTCAACTATATGGATTATATTCAAATCCTGGAAACCATTTTCTTATTGTTAGCAACTATTCTTGATTTTGCCATTTTCCTGAATTTATCTGTTTCTTATCATTACCAAACAGCAAAATGACACTTTCAAGAACACTTTTGACACTTTCAAGAACATATACATTTCTCTTCTTGTTACAGAAACTTGAAAGTCCTACATAGCAACTAAACTGGATTATATATGGGCAAAAAATTGGTACTGTATCACCGTGAATTTCGAACACAGAAAGCACAAATGGAAGACAACAGGAACTAATAAGATGTACAAAAACTGCCCATGGTGCCCACAAGTGCATATCATGTATTGTGGACAACACTGACACTGCCCCCCGTCAGTTCTTACCTATGTCACATATGTACATTGGATATGTAAAAAAAGGACATATTTTATCTGATAATCTGATCCAAAAATATGCAACTCCAGTAACGTCATCTCAAAAAATCACACAATGATCAGTTTAACAAAAAAAATGCAGACAAGAATGATAAAAATGACCATGAGTAGGGATGAAAACTAACAAGTGTAGTAACATCTCAGTTTGGTCTTCTATTACACAAGAAATACACAGATGACTGTCACATTCACTCATAGAAATTATGCTGGCTATATAGTTTATTATTATGGTAAGTTAATCCTAACATGTGCATACTTATACATGAAAAAGTGAATTGCAATACTTTCGAAAAATTACAGTTGAAAAAGAGATTTGGGGCAGAGTCATTTAGAATCAGGAGATACAAAAAGCAGAAGCAGAAAAAGATAAATTTACAAAAACCAGATACATTTGTCTAACATTCACCAGGAAAGAAGACTCCACAAAATTCTAGTGTCATGTTTTTATCTCTCAAGACCAAGCTTACTGACCCTAATTCTATTTAATATATTACTTACAGAAATAAATACATCCCTTCAGATGTTTCAGTACACTTGACAGACTTTTGTCTGAGGAACAGCTAATGCATTCAAAGTGTCAAGAAAACTCAACCTTAAACCTTTGCCATGGCCATATGGAAGGAATTCCAGAGCAAATGAAATGACAGCTACGGTCCATGAAACACTAATAGGATTTCCACGTGTTTAGTGTTTCATTATTGCTCAGACAACGGCACATTTTCTGTCTCGGCTGTGCTACGATCACGACTAGAAGACCACAGAATATAGTAGAGATCAAAAGATAACTTTAAGCCTATTTCCATCCTACTGTTTCAGGGGAAAACAATATTCTACACAATCAATAAGAGCACCTGGGTGGTGGTGGTAACTGCATGTACTGCAACAGCAGTTCCACCTCTTGGGAGTGTCAGTGCCTCATGGCAATGCTCTGTACTTCTGAATGCCCTCCACAGCAGAGGCGGAGATGAGGACAGTATTCAGAGCCAACTCAAACTTCAGAGTAGCCTTGATAAAACTGAATCTCACTATTCCCCAAATGAAAACACATTAACTTATTCTGACTTCATCTTTTGGAAAGCAGGGCAGCAAAAATCAGCTCTGCAGCAGGCACAGGGCAGCTAAAGGGCATGGAGGCTGACATGGCCACAGAGGCATGAGGCAAGGGAAATCTCCCTTTGGCTCTCTAAACATATTCCCCCTAGTTCTATTTCTCCTTTGTCTAGCACCCAGTGTTTACTTTGGTTATTGCCACCATTTCAAGTTACTGAGACTTAAGACCTTCTGCTCCTTGGGTGGGTTGCTTATAGTCACATCTGTTGACTCCTCTCTTTAGAAAATGCTCTTCTACACAAGCAGCCCTTACATGAGCTCCTGTAATGTGCCTGTAAGGAAAGGGCCCCCTTTCTACTGCAAAACTGGGAAACCAGTAGGGGTACAGTAAAGCAGGAAGCAGTATAGCCCTGACGAGACCCGTTTGCTCCATGTGGTTTTGCTTTGGGCCCCAAAGAAGAGATGATAGTGTCTGCCAGAGGCAGTAAAGGAAGAGAAATGAATGCCTAAGGAATCGAGAGTGTTGGGAGGGAGTATGAACAGGCACAGAGCTGAGAGTCATCCACCTTTCTAGGTATCATCCTCATACATGCTGAACATTTTCCTGATGGCTATGAGAGCAGGCAGAATGCCAGAGCTGCAGTGGGGCAACTCAGCTGGCATTTGGGCAATGGTCCTCACAGCTTCTTCCACCTCCCTGTTGTCTGGGGCAGGTGCTCCTTGTGCCTGCGCCTTGCCTTCCAGCAGGGAAGCTCTGCTCGACACACGTTTCACTTCTACTGAGGGGCCCCAAAGAGACTCAGACCTACTGCATTATCTGTTAAAACATCTGCTTATCTCACCTTAAGTCAGCTCAAAAGTTGGGTTAAACTCAGAGTGCCTTCCCTCACCCCAAGCACTGTCATGTCTATTATATGAAATCAGACTGTTCCATTTAGTCCCAAGTACAATATACAATATTAAGTTACAGCACAAGGAAAAAAATACACAGTTTTATTGACTATGGAAATGAAAGCTTATCCAATTATGACACTGCTTTGTTCAGAGTTTGTGAGGGAGAAAAACCATGACAGAGAAGTGAAATGTTCACTGTAGGATTTCCAGAGATTATTCCCAACAGCTCCAGCCTGTGTGAAGCAGTTACATGACCCATTCTGGCCTGGGAAAGCAGCCTTACTTTTTTAACATACAAAAATAGATTTTCTACTGTGACATAAGAGAACAAGTCTGTTGTTTCACTGACTCCTTCTGTTAAATTTCATGTTAGTGCAATCTAACTTGGACTTTCATTGCTAAAAAGAATAACGAAATAAAAATACATGTACATAAGAAAAATCACTTGTTCTTATGAATGTGACTCCTAATTCAAATGCCTCCTTACCAATTTATACAACCTTCAGACACTTGTTTACTTAAAAAGTTTTCTCTTCCCTAAAAGTTACTAGTTTTACTGGTACCCGTATCTACCCAAATCAGAATACAATCTCTTCAGGAACCTCCCAGCGTGCAGTTTGTATTTTCCACCAACAATACAAAATAGTATAGGATTATTTCCTTACATGTTGTGGTGTGATGTCATAGCTTGCCTCAGTTATTCTGGTCCTTCCCCAGGTGCCAATCACCTCACCTTTCCCCCATCCTGACCCCTGCTGAGCGCTGTCTGTCAATCCTGGCATTCCAGAAGGGCGTCGAGTGATTGGCAGAGTTCAAACGATGCCCTGCATCCCTGGGGGCCATTGACCCACCCAGGTGTCCCTTGCACCTGAGACCTGCCCGCCCTGTACCTGGTTGGTGGGATCCCTACCCCTTCTCTCCCCCTCTCCCCAGCGTTAAAAGGAACAGCAACCACACGGTTCGGGAGGTTCTGTTAGAGCTGTAACTGGATTCAGAAGCTTGCAGGTCGAAATAAAGTTCTGGATCGAAACCACCACAGAATCCGACTCCTTTTCCTTCACCTCGCCCTAAAGCTACTCCATCAAGGTAAAACTGAGCTCCTGCATGTCTGGACTTGCCTCCAAGTGCCAAGCTGCAACATCCAGATAGCCAAAGGTGTCTCTGAGGTGAAAACACTGCAATTGCTGCCTTTTGGTCAAGCAGCAAGGGCCAGACAAGCCCAGGCACGTCCCATCTGGCTATATTAGTATAATTCCAATACTTACACTTCCCTTACACTCTTTTGCAGTATGAGGCTCCTCCAGTTGTAAAATGGCAGTGTTGGTAGGAATAAAGTACAAAAGGCATGCACAGGATTCAGGGATATTCTTCTTGAAGATGGCCTTTTAGAGGTGTATGTCATGTTTCTTAGGGTTTGGAGGAAGAGATAGAAAAACAATTTATACTGCAACCCAGTCAGGCAGTTTTGTAATTCTTATAACATGGGAAGCTCAAGGGAGGCTTCTACGGAGCTGTCACTGTTGAATGAAAGAGTAGCTGACATGTAAGAGTAAGTAGTTTTCTGATTTTTTCAACTCTCTTTAAACCAATCTTTTCCAAACACATGGTTCATAAAATCCCATAGGAACCTCTCTGTCATTTCCTGAAAAATAACTTACTTGGCTTTCTAAACTAAAAAACCTACCCCTTGCCAATGATACACTGGCTATGGAAATCTAATTCGTAACCAAACCAAGATGCTGCAAGATCTGATTTGGTTTTGGCATTTTTCTTTATTGGCCCTGCAGAGGACAACAGTTACACAGATGACAGACATCCTTTCAAAATCGCATTGTCATTGCGGTTGCCTATTTGGCTAACTTCCTTAGAGTCAGACTTAATGGAAAATGCGTTGATCATTTACAGAAAAAGGAAAAAGTTTACAACCCATGCTAAAGCCTATAGTTGTGCAGACAAAAAATAAAATTAGCCTAATCTGCTCTATTTTCTCATCTGGATCATCTCAATGCCTCCTATCATAGATGTTCTATTAATAGAAAAACTATGAGCATCTTTATGGAAAATATTAGCTTTCCAACAGAAACAGTAAATTGGGATAAAATACTTGAACACTGCAAAAAAAAAAAAAAACCTGATACCAGAAGTATATTTACAAGAAACAGCTTAACTCTAATTTGGATAAAATATAAGGAATCTTCTATTTTGTCACAAAATCCTTTGCTATTTTCTCTGGAGAGTGTGTAATGAATCCTCTCACTTTCCAAGGCAGGACGCAATTCCTAACCACAATGAAAGTACCTTCATATTGCAGCCAACTAGCAGCAAAAAGCACCTTTTTGTGAGAGGTTAGACACAACATTAAGTTTTTTCCTAGAAACATTGAGTCTGTGTTATTCTGTTTGCACTTGAATTTGCTGTCTGGAGTGAATGCACCTGGGTGACCTAATCCCTCCAAAGCACAGATATTTTGTTTACAAACAGAAATGTAAATGGTGCCAAAGAACACATAAAAAGATATACAAGCAGCAGGGTAATAAACATTTCAAAGGAACTGAGTTCCCACTGTCTCATTTTCCATGGTATGTCTACCACAGTATATGAATTTAGTCTTTTTCTCTCCTGGTGACTAACACAACACACATGGATACAAAACACAACAGGATTTAGTCAAGATACCATACACACAAGCTATTAAAGTCAGCTCCACATTCATCATGGTGATTAAATACCAGGGAAAAAAAATAATGTATATCCACTTAGCAACATTTCTTATTAGGGTCTCCACAGTAATCCATCTAAGAAGCCTCAGCTCCTCTTTATCACATTTCATGAAGGAGTTAATCCAAGCAAATTTTTAAGAGCAGTAGTCAAAGGAGGTTGTTTTTCTAAATGTCTGTGCAACTTAGCAAATATCCTTCGTGTATTATAATTATATACTGTGATTATCATATTTTCAGACCCAAAATGGGGGACTCAAATGTTATTCTGTTAATAACAAGATGAGCAATCAGGATCCACATAACACCTTCAGGCACTTACTTTCACTGAGTTAAATCATCCAAACTTCAACTAAGTTGGCATTGGCCTGTCTTCCAAAATGGAAACCTCATTACCTCTGCAATTGCCTGCCACCTGTGTTACTCTTACACACAACTAACAACACTGTTTCAAACATCAGCACTCATTCCTGGAAAGACAAGTCACTGCACCAATTTATTAAAGAATGCCATCCTGCTCACCAAAGGTTTCCCTTGCCAGGTCAATCTCTTTGGAATGGTAATTCAAAGTGGGACACAGAAACAAGCTCAAATAGATATAAGACAGTTTTGTTACTGGACTAAGCCTGCTGTGACTGAGACAAGACCTAAAACAGGTTACCAGGATGTGGTTATCGATGTATCCAGCTGCAGAAAATCAAATGCTTCTTCATGTGCAAGGAAGGTAGAGAGAATAGAAGCGACAAACTCTGCACAACTACTGAAGAAAATGCAACAGCAGCTACCACAAACAGTGCTCAAAAATCATAACATATTGCACCCAAATTGAGATTTAAGTTTTTGAGCTTCTGAATTTACATGCTGTGACTAAAAAAGTATTTATATAGTTGGCCTGCTGGACACAGTGAATGCAAATATTCCTGAGCCAGATTCAAACTGGCTCAGGGACTGGTGACAGCATTAACAGCAGCAGCAGCATGGGCAGCATACACTGCAGAACTCATTGTAAAGTTTGGACAAAGCTCAGTGACAAGAGGGTCTGTTCAAAGTATGTCTATGGAAACTGCAGTCAGCAAGGTACAGGCATACCACAAAAGGGAGCAGGTGAGCATGAAGTTCAGAGCAGGGTATGCATTTTACTGGAACATAAAAAGAAACCACAGGCAAGAGAAACAAATATTTCCTAACTTGCTTTCTTTATGACAGAAAACACAGCAAATACATAAATCAAAGACACTTCAAATTGACATTGGCAGAAGAGTAAAGGCAGCACAGATTTTGACTCAAACAGCCATGTGTGAGAAAAGGCAACATCTAAACCAATTATGGGAACTACTTCCGGTACAATCGTGTCAACAGATTCTATAGCTTCAAAGGCAGTAAAAATACTAATACAAACCAATATCTACCATAATATATATAATAAAAATATCCTATTAGTAATTTTGCGATACAAGATTGAAGCTATCCAAGAACACCGGATGTATAGTCATGTATTTATCATTTCAGACATGAAAATTGACTCAGTGAATATTATATTATTTTGCAACTGGTCTCTCAATCACTTGGAAGATGGTGAGGCAAATATCAGCTAATTACATGCCTGCACAAGTATTCAGTCAGATAAGGTTTTACATAACCAGCACATTTCTGAGAGTTTTTAAATAAGTTAAAAATGGAGTCTGATGCATGAAATATGTAAAAAAAAAGAATACATACTGCAAACAAAACAACAGGATGTGGATGACTGAAAATTGTGCTGGTTTTAACTGTCTGTTGCAATGATAATACAATGTGGCAGTCTCCTCAAATGTTAACTCAAAGCATCAAACAGTACTATTCACAGGCCTAAAAATCCTCAACTGCCTTGTCCTCAATGAAGATAAAAATAGAAGACACAGCCCAGCACAGACTACCAAAGAACTAACTTGACTTGAACACTTTCATAACAAAAGCCAGTATCTACCTAAAAACAGCATTAGGAGGAAACAGAATCCATAGACTCGTTTAAGGTCAAATATGAGTTCCATTTCATGTCCTGGGTTCTTGGGTGTGAAAGAAATCTTTCACACCCAAGAGCTTGATGTTCATCACCAGCAGATACCAACCAAGTTCCCTATTTAAATACATACAGACTAAAAACCCTAAATTCAGTTGGACAAAAATACTACTAAGAAAATATTAGAGATACCACTAGGAACTCGTACAGGTACAACAGGATACTGTCACGGGTATCACTCCTTAGTTCATTCTGAGGCTTCAAATTTTCTTCTTGTCTTATTAGGTGCTTAGTGAAAACTTTACTCACCTATCCAAACCTCTGAATCTTGGCATTTTCCTGAGTTTTACCTTTTGTACTGAATAGAAAAATTTATGTCATTTTTATTCACACAAAATGCTGCCATAAATAACTTTTTCAAATATTTTTTCTGTTACAAATGCTCTATTATTATGAAATTGCAGTGTGCCCCTGCAGAAGGCATGCAAATGCCTTGTTAACTTTAAGTCCTTATTTGCAGCAAAAGTTGGATTCTTCCACATATTTAGATGAAGTGTTACTTTTCTATTTACAGGGGAAAAAAAAGCAACCTACCCTATCCAACATGTGACTGAGAAGTCATCTCCAACTGCCTCAGCAAGAAAATACTCATCTTTCTGTACATCCTCTGTCCCTCCCTACCTTTTCTTTCACCTGAATGTTTTTCATGGGTAAGAATTCTAAAGGGGTAATGAAGGGGGACATTCATCCTGCATCAACTAATTCCTGACCCTCTTGTTTCATGCTGCAGCTCAGACACACTGCTGCTATTTTTCTTTTTACAATCTCAGTAACATCTGAAGAGGACCTGAGATGGAAGTAATTTAATAAAATGCATTATAGAATTCAATGGCAGAGCCAGGAGCAATTAGAATAATCTAATATTTTCCATTACAAGACCGTTCTCGGTTACTTATAGTTTTGCCAACCTTTAATTTCTGGGCTTAGATTTTCTGTATCAGGTATGTGATTCAGACAGAAAATATTTTTAGAAAGTTACAGCTGAGACAATCCAAATACATACTTAAAGAAAAATAGATTTTACATTATCCATGCCAAAAAAACCCAATCAAAACCCCAAAACCCAATCCAAAACAAAACCCAAACTGCTTCACTCAAATTTCTCCAAGATGTGGACAAGAAGACCAGGAAGACATCTGGGAGGAAAATTTGGCCAAGTCATAAACTTCTGGAAAACTGCCTAACTACTAACAAAACTCTGCACTAAGTATGTTCATAATGTAGTTTTTCCAACAGGATAGGCACTGCTGGTGCTCTGTTATTTTCACAGCATGTCTGATCTGATTGAAAGCTTATGGCTTCTCAAAAAAGTTAGGATAAATTTCAGGCCTATAGAACACTTTTCTATTCAGGCGCAGCTATAATGTTAGGAAGCAGAAAAGCAATTGGAGGACATTTTAAAGTTTTGTGTAAGAGATAGTGGACAGGAAAGTATGCCACAGGGAAACAACACCTAAGGAGACCATACTGCTGTTATATGTTACTGCTAAAATAAGGTGGCCAAGGAAGAGTAGGAAAAGGGGCTTGTAGTCTGAAATACGCCCACTCCTGTATTTTTAAAGGGAATGCACAATTCCACTGTGTATGAATCAGAAGTATGTATCACTGCACCTGCTTGCTCTGAAAACCCACTGGTAACACATGGTACTCCTCTCCCTCCCTGCACAGCTGGTGGGGCAGCTGGATGACAAAAACCCAAGCGTCTCTTAGTCAAGGTTTTGGGGACCTCAAGGGTTGACATCAACCTATGTCTGGGGCAGTACCTATACAAACGATCTACTCCCATCTCTTCCCTTAATTCCCAGATACCTGGTCAGGGATGAAAGAAGTAAAAGGGTAAGCAAAAGAAGTAAACTGCTAAGGAACAAGGGTTGTGAACTTAAATGCTCACAGTGCCATTTAAGCTTTTCACACAATGCAGCCCACAGTGCTGCACATACCTACTTGCAGCACTCAGTCACATGCTCCTTTTCCCCACTGAGTGTCCACTTGGCTCAGCATGCATGACCAACTGTGGCGGGAACAAATGAACAAAGGACAACGTCCTTATGGGATCCTTCCATGTAAGAACAACAACAATAAAAAACATTTAACAAGGAAAACCACACATACAGAAAAGTATGGCAAATAGTAACATCATGGTTACTTTGGAAACTTTAGATCTAAAATCCAAGTGCTTCTGCAATGCTGAACAACTTATTTCATGTTTGTTCTTAGAAAAACCTTCTTAGATCATCCAGATTTGGCACAATTCAGAGGCCTGAAGTTAAAAGTCCAAGCCCTAAACAAATATCTTTCTATTATATTAGGATAGTCTGTTATAACTCTATTCCCACATCTTTCTTTCTACTGAAAACATTTTCTATCAAATCTTCTATCCGTTCTTTTTAAAGAACCAATGAAAAATTACTGCATGCAAAGATCACTCAATTTTTCTGGAAAAATAAGACCAGATTAGTGCCAAATCTGGTTTATTAAATAGTTTCATTGGAAAGCGTATATTAGATAAACACTGGAGCTGAGGCCCAGAGAAGTAGTGGAGAAAGCCAAAACATGATAGGATATGACCCTGTGGAATCTGATCTACATTGGCCCTGTGTGGAACAGGGGTGCGTGGGGGGTGTGCCTGGACCTCCATGGGCCCCTGCCAATCCAAATGACCCTATGATCCTATGAAAGCTCCTTCCAAGGCAGGAGGAAAAGAAAAAAAGATGAAAAAAATTGCTTCTTTTTCTATGCTCATTTTTTTTTGGAAGACACTTAGAAGACCCAGTTATATATTCACAACTGTCATGAATTTTACATTTTTTTGGGTTTTTTGTTATCAAGCTGTAATTTGCTCTTCAGGTTTGCAAAGTTTCTCTGAAGATCCTGTTGCAATATTTTGAAGAAGGTGAATGGGATGGAAGATTATAGATATTCCCATTAGCTTCACACTATTTATCTTTTTAAGAGTCTTTCATCTTTCCCAGAAGGTACAGGGAAAAAAAAACACCTTAGGTCCAAAAGATACTATCAAAACAGCAATTTATTTGCAACTGACAAATTCCTTCCAAATTACAAAGAATGCTTGTTTGCTCTTATGGGAATTCCAGTGACACAGGAAGGAATCTCAAGCATGCCTCACCTTTCTGGTTCCTTCCATTTCCTCTGCGACTTCTGAAGTGCTTTCTTATACATTTATTATTTCAATTCAAAAGAAGGAAAATATTAGCTTTTATGGGTTCTACAAACAGAAGTGAAATGTGTCAGACTGCTGGTGGATCTAACAGTGGCTTCACTGCTACTATTACCACACTGTACAGTACACTGCCTGTAATGCTCGCAACAACTGGAATTTTCCATATGTCATTAAAGTTGCTGGATTAGTGATGAAGTCTATCAGATTACCAACAGTTACTATTAATTAACTTAAAATTACACACTGATACACATGTATAACACAATGGAAGTTACTATTTAATCCTATGCTATGTGATTAGGACTTAAGGCGAAGTTTCTAGATGAAGCCTCTTTTACATTCAGAAACCTTCAAACCATCAACCTATGTTCAATGAGACATAATAAAAATTGAAAGTTCAGCAACATTTCACAGTAAAATGAGTTTAATATCTTACATAATAAAACCTCTTTTTTCATGCTTATCAAAACTGATCCACAGTGTAATAAAAATTACAAGATATATGCTGCACTAATTTACACCAATTCAAATCACACATGCAAAATGTGCCTAATTCTGTGTATACATTCTAAAATGCAGCAGAAGAAAGCGTTATGCTGTCAAAGCAAACTATTATTTAATGTGCAGCATGTAAGAGGAATTGTACTGTTGGTACAAATAAGGGTCTCCAAAAATACTAAAAGTGTCAACATTTTTTTAGGCCTGGTGTCTGTTTAGCAGATAACTGAAGCAAAGACCAATCTCAAAATGCTACAAAAGACTAAAGACACCCAAATAATCTCTATCAACTAAAACCAGCTCAGTTACTAAATGAAAAAGGAAAGCATGTAAGAGACAGAACAGTAAAAAAAAAAAACAGGAAAAAACAAATCTTTGTAAGCACAAGCTTTTGCATCCAACTAAGAATACACAACCATGAAATGATCTTTTTACACTGCCAGATCTATATACATTTCTAAGTTGTTTAGGTTTTGGGGCATTTTTTAAATTTTGAGGTAACACAAAACATCTAGTAATTAATGAACACATTGAGCTTAATACATCAATCAATCAATCAATCAATCAATCAATCAATCAATCACGCAATCCCCTGCCTGCTTGTAATAAGAGGCATTTAAAATATTAGCATATCAGGGATGGAAGCTGAAAAGTTTTCATGTTTTCCCTTGTTCTTAAAATGGGAATTCAAATGCCTTAAATTTTTAGTGAAAAGTCCCACTACTGACTAAATGCTGATACAATACCTCCTCTCCTCTATCCTCTTCACACAAGCTGACTCACAGTGCCGTGATATCACCCTCAACAAATATTCTTCCACAGATCTAAAACAAGAAATTAAAACATGTTTCCTCTTTTGCCACCTTGCCTATAAGGTATTTTAATCAGTGAAAAGTTAGCACTTTCTAGACTTTTGTTAAAGTGAAGAAAAAGGTTCTCTGACTAAAAAAACCTCAGGTGACTTGCTTCCAAACCAGATTTCTACTGTCCCCTCTCAAGACACCTATTTACATGAAATCTCGTATAGTTTCTCTGCTGGTATAAAATGCAGATGCCACTGCACATCAGGCCTGTGTTTGCCTCTTTGCACAGACAGTCCAAAACAGTTTTCCTGATCTGTTTCAACTTGAAATGTTGTCAATATATGGATTGTCTTGCTTTCTAATTCAGTGAAAAATCTAGTTTTCCATTAGTCTCTGCCTTTCTAATTTTCGATACAGCTTTACTAAATGTAATTATTAAAGGCAGATTCAAGAAAGCAATTACTGAGCTACTGGTTTGTATCTCTGAAGTCTTAATAAGGAACAAGAAGTTGAAGTGACAGAAACACTGCAAAAATCTGTAAATTAAAAAAAAAAAGTGCCAAACCAAAACAAACCAGGTTATGTGCTTACTTTATGATGCACAATAAAACAGAGAGAAAAATAATAGTATGGAAAATCGCTATATGTTTGGGACAACCACAGAACCATCTGTTACCACAAATGATTTTTAATCTTTTTTATCACTGGGTCATACATTATAATCACAAGTGTATTTCAAAACTACAGCAGAAATAGCTCTAGAAAGTATCTTACAAATATCAGATCCAGAATGGGACTGAGAACAATGGAAAGTAGCAATGTGTTCTGGAGGTTACAGTATTTGGAGGTGTTTTATTGGGCTATGAGATATCTAACCTCACTTGCCAGTATAAGGAACTAAGAAAAAAAAAAAGGAGACAATTACATTAGATTGGTCTAAACCTATAAAGTATCTTAAAGCACAGGCAGGGGCTAAGTTGAAGCAGATCCCTAGAGACCTCTTGCTAGTTTCTAGAGAACTTGAATAATTCTCAAGATTTGACTTCAGACATAAAAGACTATACAGATAAAAGAATACTATAAGATATAGAATATCTTCCTGCTGTGTAATGACCTCATCCACAAGCCAATCACTTCCCTTTCTACCCCCCACAAAAAAGTGGATAATATCCTGGTCACAATGAATTTAGTTACCAAAGTCCTGCTTAACAGCTACAACATGGCATCACTCTTTTTGTTACCATTATCGTATGCACACTAAGACTGGTTATTTTTGTATCAGAAAAATTGACATTTTTTACCTGCAAGACCACACTATTTCTTCTGAGTGACTTCATAAGATAAATTAGAAATAAGCTAAAAACAATTTTCCTATTTGAAATAAACATCAGCCTACACAGAGCTGTCCAGCAGTGTAGTGTCTCTTTCATAGCAATAGTTCATAATTCACAGTAAATTAACTGAAATATGCTAGCAGAGTAACAATTGATGACTTAGCATCACATACTTTGCAGTTCATTGTGCTCCTTACAAATTTGTAATTGCAGATGAGCACCTGGTCATTACCTGTATACAACACAAAGCACCAAATAATTGACAATATAAAGAAAAGGTAGAGGTATGATCTGATGTCTGAGAAAACAGGGAATGCATGTAATTTAGGGTGGTTATGCTTGGCTATTCTTAAACAAGTTTCATGCCAGTCTCAAGAAACCTGTTCTAAATGTTCTAGGTGAGGACAACTATTGCCTGTGTTGAAAGCCCTGCAGAAAAACACTTAGAAGCGATGGAAATCTGAGAGGCCAAACTAAGAACTCCAGAAGTTAACAGGAATCATGACACCTGCTCGGAATCTGGGCTTCTTAGCTTAGACATCCTGGTGTATATGAACAGTATGGCCAGTGACTGTTGAAGACCCAATCTCCAACATTTAAGCACTGACCTCATGGCACATGCCCAAAACCAGGCCTAGCAGAAGCATGGGCTTTTCTCCATACAAGTTATACTTCAGTGTAGTGGATAAGAACATTAAAGCATGACAACATTATTAAGGCAGCAAAGATATTGAAGAAACACAAAAGGGTTTTCGCTGTAAAGCAGAATAAAGATCATGTAGTTCTAAGTCCTCTGCCATGGGCAGGGACGCCTTCCACTAGCCAAGGCTGCTCAGAGCCCCATTCAAGCTGGCCTTGAACACTTCCAGGGACAGAGCATTCATAGCCTCTCTGGACAACCGGTTCTAGTACCTTACCACACTCACAGCAAAAAATTTCTTTCTTATGTCTAATTTAAATCTACCCTTTTTCAGTTTAATTCCATTGCCCCTTGTTTTATCGCTACACACCCTTGTTAAAAGTCCCTCTTCATCTTTCTTGTAGACTCTTATTGTATGCTGCCTAGGTGAACATTTCTAATATTTACTTATTCTTCCTTCGTTTTAGCATCAAAGACCCAAGAATCAGTACCAAAAGGCAAGAATAAAAATAAAGGTAATTTGTAAGTGGGCCATTCTGTTCAGTGCTGTCTTGCAATATAAAAATCCTTTTTATTCTCTTTGGTCTTTTTGAATGATTTGACTTGTACAAGCCAGAACCATTTTGTTGCATGCTTATGGAAAATGAAAAATGTTGTCTGTAGCAATATCAAATCATTTATACACAGCAGACATCAGCTGTCATTTCTGTCTATCCCAGCAGTACACCCCCTCCCACACTTCTCTCTTTAGTCTAGGTGAGCTGTCAAGTTTCTAGTTTCTGATGTGTATTTACATCACTCAATGACATCTGACAGTAGTGAAAGGCCACAGAAAACTGCTTATTGATCAGAGCAAAACTAGTTGACGGAACAGATGAGGTTGTATCACAGAAATGCAGCCACACTCAGGTGATGACATTTTGCTCCCTTGTATACAAGTGCTTAATGGAATACAACTTCATTATATCATGCCACTAGTGTTTAAAGAATTGCACAGCTCTCATGAGTGTTTTGTCTATGTGGTGATGAGGACAATCTATTTGTACTGGTACCAATATATTACTAACCTGTTTTGCTCATGAACACTTGCAAACTACCAGCCAATGTGTCCTGATGAATATAATAAGAGACACTGAAGACTCAATCTTGCCAAAATCTAATTGAGCTGACCTTTTAAAAAAAGATGGAATTACCATTTAGGGAGCCAGTTCTACTTGAAGTTTAGTTCTGCAGAATACTGTGCTGCTTAGTAAAGACATTTTAAATGACCACTTTTATGCTTGGGACCGGTACAGTTTCCCAGTGGAAGTGATAACTCATCATTAGTATTTCAGAGGTTATTATATCAACTTGTATGAGAGTCTTTCAAACTGTATTGATTTAAACGCTGAGGCATTCATGAGCAGATGCTCTCCATACAAAATATCCTCCAGCTAAAATATTAATTTTCTTATTTTCATTACTTTCTTCTTTTGTTATCTTGGACAGAAAACTCATTTTCCACCAGAGTAACCTGTCAGAGTATAATTACACTATACAACCATTTCTTACAGAATCTATGTTTGCATTATCAGTCTAACTGGAAAGCTCAGGACAATGTTAGCACTAAGTAAATGGCAGTGATTCAAAAAAAGCCAGTACGCTACAAGTAGTACCTGAAGGGCTTGAAACCATTAAACTTCTAGGGGTACAGCACAGACATCAGAATTTGCTTTCCATTTCATATCTTACAGAAGGCAGCAGCAGTAGGTTTTTGTTTCCAAGAAAAAATCCAGAAGAAGATGCTGATGGTCCAAAAGTTGCTCTTTACAGTAGGTAAGTGATGATTAACCCTTTGAAGTTATGCCTTGCATTTAGGCTAACTGCTTATAAATGAATACAGTGAATATAAATGAATCAGTCTTCTGATTCAAAACAAAATTATTCACCACCTCAGACACAGAAATTTCTTTCCATTTCAACGGGAAAGAGATAAAAGACTCAGTTCTCAGAGAAGGCATTTCCTATACCTTGATTTAGGCAAGCAGCATGAAACCAGAGATTGACTAAATCCAAATCTCATAATACTAGAGAAATCCAAGCTTTGAAAATAACAGAGAAATGCATGTGAATAATGTCTTAAACAAGCAGAATACATCTGTTATTCCACACTAGAAACAATATGGACTAATCTGTACAAACTCATGAACAACAAAGGAAAATGTGAAAGCAGTCATGCTAATTTTCAGTCGAGTTGTTATCACCAAAACTTCTTTCAGACAAAAACAATAATGGTTAGAAGTCTTTTTTCTTTTCTTGGGATTCTTGTTATGCACTTTCTGCAAAAAAACTAGATGAATTTTGCTTTCAGACTCAAAAAAACTTGGAGTAAACTTACATTTTCAGAGGTCATCTGGCTAAGACTGGTACAGAGCAATTACTTTTCCCACTCTAATAAAACTTTTTAATTCCCACTCCAAAAAGGGGAAAAATAAGGTAACACAACAGATACATGATCAAATTTATTTTATTAATTCTGGCAAAACAATTTCCTCATCTTGTTGGGGGTTGTTGTCATTTTTTTTCTGCTCAGAAGCAGACGCATTATCTCACTGAATCTTAAGAATTTCAATGTGTACTAATCATTTGTGAGGAAAAATTTCAGTCCAGAAGCCAATATTTTAAATTATTCACATAAGTGAAACCAAGAACTCATTCATAGCAAACAGCTTTCAAATACATCTTTAACATTTTTCACAGCTAGTTCAGTCTGCATCTAAAAGAAAATGTGCCATCTCAGATGATGTGGCTAGTTGTCAGCATTTATTTGCACATATACAAAACCATGCATATTTAATATATACAGATCTAAGTGGAAAATGGAAGATAAAGAAACATTCAATGCATATGATGCCAAATGTCTAAAAAGCAAACTGCCTGTAATCTTGAAGTAGTGGGAAGGAAAGAGGAAGTACCCCAGACAATGGAAAAGTATAGATAGGATGCTATTTTAGGTGTATTTATGAAACTTATTTTAGCCCTGAGGTTTTTTTAAACAAAGAAAACAAAGACATGTTCTGTATTCTTCTGTAAAATCTTCTACTGCATACACTTTTACTCATAAGTACTCAAAATTATTGAGAAGAATAGAAGAGTGTCTTTAGACAAGAAGTTGAAGACAAATTACATTTTGTTCTTTCCTAGTCTGGTCTTTGTACTTTGTGCTTATACAGAAAACAGGAAATTCTCTTCATCTGAGTTGTCTGATACGCATAAATATCTGGGCTGAAAGCTTGACACTGATATTGGTGACAGCAGCAATTCCTAACCAATTAAGAAAAACAAAAAATCCGTATGTGAACCTACTTCTAATTTAACCCTGGATCTAAAACAATTTGTTTTATTTGAAATTCAAAGTATCTGTCCAAAGCACAAGAAACATCTACCTTCCTTCAATGAAGTCACCCTGAAAATTAAGGAACCACTATTCAGTATTAATAATTCCCAAACTGCACTAGTACCCTGGAGTCAGTTCTCTCAAGAAAAATATGAAGCCATACATGCCCACCCTATTAGAGCAGAAGCTAAGAGAAACGGAAAGAGAAACTGTATAATGGCTGCTGACATAAAGATGTATAGAGGATGTGCAGAATTTGAAAGTGATTTACGATGAACACACTTCACTCTTTCAGTCTTTAAAAATCTAAAACAACTTTACATCTGATAATGCTATTACTTAACTTCTTTAAGATTCAGCTTTTTTTTTTTTGATGGCTGATCCTAACTGTACCATGGAATAATACAAATGGCTTGCTTACATTTAGGTCACCATTCTAATATTTCTTGATTTCCTTACACTAAATCATATCACAGGCATTTGTTTCTGTTTTAGATGGCACAGAAGACCTTTTCTTCCCTGTGAATAATTCACAGAAAGCTACATCACTTCAAAAGAACAGAAACTGAGTCTTTATGACAGGGATATATGAACTGGGTAAATGCCCAAGCCATTGCTCAAAGCATGCCTGTAGCAGTATCATCACTTCTTCCTGGACAGGCACACTTAGCTGAAGCAATGACTTTTCTGTTTTCTTAGTTAAACTCAGTGGAGTTAAAGTCAAAGTCAAAAGAAAAAAACTAATACTTGGATTCATTATGCATTAGAGGCATCTTCCTTTGTTAGTGAATAAGTATAGATTGTTATGCCATAGACTGTTGTCTCAAAAAAGGTTCACAGTACGCCAAGAACCCAACATTTCTAAAAGGAATCCTGAAAGCCTAAGGAAAACAAATGCATGGAGTTACAAACATTACAATATTTACTGTTTTGCAATAATTTACAGTTCTTGCTGTAATTTTGAATTCCAAATCATGAAACAGTACAACCTGTATCAACCATATAATTACATCTTCCCACTGGCAAGCATCACTTAGGAGGGCTCTTTAAAGAAGGGATTCATCTTTGCACTGAAGGCACGCCACTCAAAAGGAATCCACATTGAGCATCTCTGACAACTTCAGCAGTGTCACTTTCTCATACCTCCTTTAGGATCAGTCTACTTACTCTGCTCCTAGACAAAACTATCAATTTTTGTTCTGTACAAAGCTCAGTGTACAAGAAGTAACTTCCAAAACCGGTATGACATTTAATACTATATGATCTAACATGTTTTTTCACTGCCTTTAGGTGGCCTGACTGACCAATTCTCAGTTACATTACTGCTTGGGCTTTTGAAATCTTTTTCCTTTTAAAATTTTTTGGTACTATTTTTTCCTTTTTTTAAAGTTAAATTTTAAGCTTTTTATGTTAACTACAAGTATACTTGAAAATGAGATTGAGTTTAAAAAAGGTAAATTGATGCATCTGTGATTTAAGAAAAGCCTAAATAGATTCAAAATTTAACAGAAATACTGTTTCAGTCAATAAAGTTATAAAATATTTTTAACTTCTCAGATCTTATAACCTGTTCCCTTTATCTGGTCCAAACGTACAACTCTGGTGATTTTGTCAACATTCTTTAAAAAACACTTTTTGGATATATTTTGAAAAAAGTCCATCTTTTCCCTATGGATGAAGAAGCAAAGGAATGGTTTGGTTGGGTTTTATTCTGTTATGTCATCCACCAGGCTGCCATGTGAAAATATAGTTCAGTATGTTGATATTTGTCCTATTCCTACTTCATAGCAAACCCCTGAACTCTCCAAGTCTTATTTCACTCTGATGCCAAATAGATAGCTTTTATCAAGAAAAAGGTGCATAAATTAATACAAGTAATCACTGACACAACCATTTGCTGTAACCAAATCCTACCTTAAAAAAATCCAATCAGACAAACAAACAAAAAACAAAACAAAACCCCAAACAAACAACAAAAAAAACCCAACAAACCAAAAAAGCCACAAAAAAATCCCCCAAACCCCTATCATCTCCCAATTATCACTACTCATTTACCATTAATTAATGAAATAAATCATCTGTGGTCATGTTAAGTAATGTGGTGTGGTAAGTATTAGCTTTACCTAACCGAAACTAATGAATCTCTGCCGTTATCATGTTAGCAACAATACTGTAACGCTACTGTAGAATTTTGCTACATGCATCAACCTAAGAGGTGGAAATGCTCACATGTTCACTCTTTAAAAGTTACAATAAACATAATAAAACATAATAAAGTATTTGAAATTAATTTGAAATTAATTTTTGTGGGGATCTGGAGTTAGACAAGCAGCCATATAATGATACACTGGGCCAAAAGGAACTGTGCTTGATCCCCACTACTGCCTCTGGAATCCTCAGCATAACAGAGACATGGAACTCCTGGGGTAGGGCTAACAGAGGGCTTCAAAGTTTTTTAGGGGAGAACGTCTCTTACAAGGAAGGCTGAGGGAGCTGGGACTGTTTAGCCCTGAGAAGAGACAGCTAAGAGGGGATCTTATCAATGTCCATGAGTATCTGAAGGGAGGGTGCCAAGAGGATGGCCCAGGCTCTTCTTGGGGATGGCAAGCAACAGAATGAGGCAACAGGCAGAAAGTGATGCACTGGAAGTTTCACCTGAATATGTGGAAGAACTTCACTGTGAGAGTGACTGAGCACTGGAAAAATTGCCCAGAGAGGTTTTGGAGTCTCCCTCACTGCAGGATATTCAAAAGCCATCTGGACACAACCCTGAATAATGTAATCTATGGGGCTCTCTTTGAATAGGGAGACTGGCGAAAGTTACCTCCAGTGGTCCCTTCCAACCTTTAACATTCTCTGATTCTGTGATAAGGAGAGCAAGCTTTTCTTCCAAAGATCAGCTTTGGAGAAATAAGGGCAACATATAAAGGCATTAAAATATGTTAGGCTTAGATGACCAGAATGACCAGTATACCTGGGGGCATAGAGAAAATAAAGAAAAGCTATGATTTATTTAAGCCATTATGACCTCACTGGAAATGCAGAGAAAAAATACTGCAAGAAGGAAAAGCAAGCAGTCTCACTGAAAAAAGCACACTAAAGTTGAATTAATTTGTGAATTCAAGCAACATTTGCTGGAAAGATACTAATAGTTTTTATGTTACAGGATTACAAAATTTGTTTTTCCATTCCGATTAAAAATGCAGCATTGTCATTTAAAGACCCTGCTTGTAAGATACAAATTTTTGGACTACTTAAAGAAATAAAGTATCAGTTTTATGAACTAAGAGTACAAGGAAAAGATCAATAGTCTTATTTCTTCACCTTTCCCTTTCTTCCGATAAACACCTTTAAGTAAAGAGACAACACTTTTAAATAAAGAAGAAACAATACTCTTTACTATAATAAAAAAATTACCACATAAATAGAATTTCAACCACTTCACTGAAAAACGGAGACAGACACACACCTGAGCTGATCTTTTGTTTTCTTGTCAAAGTGCAATGTATGCAAAAGCGATCAGCACAAGTTTTCAGATACCCTTATCAATCAAATTAAGCAAATCTCATCAGGCACAAAAAACCCAAGCAAATGCTGGTCCTTATTACCTTGCTATTACTTTTTTTCTGCTCCCAACTGCTCTTGTGCCATTATTACTGAAATTAATCACCTTATCCTTTCAGACAGCCTCTGAAG
This sequence comes from Fringilla coelebs, assembly GCF_963513975.1. Lineage (NCBI taxonomy): Eukaryota > Metazoa > Chordata > Aves > Passeriformes > Fringillidae > Fringilla > Fringilla coelebs. The sequence goes on along the minus strand of NC_140031.1, from coordinate 53,889,254 downwards.
CAAAGGCCATGACTATCACAAATATGCCCTTCCTCTCTATCTGTCTCACCTGACTCCACGTGGATATCCATGCTTTTATGAAGCAAACTACCAGACTATTTTGACTTGTCTGAGTCAGAAACTGAACTCTCAGGTCCTGGATTTCAGCTAAGCCACCAGACTGGAGTGATTTTTGCTGGGCTTTTTCCACAGACCACTTGCACTGAAGATTCTCTGTGGCTTCCAGCTCTTTTGAAATAAGAGCTGAGCTGCTGCACAAAACTGTGGCACAGAAAAACACAAGTACATAAACTACTGCAGTAAGTGTGGAAGAGGAGGTCATGGTAAGGATAGGAATATAAATAGCATAGCTAGTTCCATCAAAATATGCAATGTATCCCTCATTAGGAAATCTTAGTAAAGAAAGTATTATGAATTACAAATCTCAGTCTTTAATTTAAAACTGGATAAATGCCCCATTTAAGAAAGGATTATGTCTTTTCACAAGCATTAAGATGCTTTCAGCTTTCTCCAATCTTATATGGAAAACATTTTAAATCCTGAGATATACACTTTAGAAGACAGCAGGAGGGAAAGATATATTTCACAACACTGCCACTACAGAAAAACTGGAAACAGATGGATCTTATATATTGGTTTGAAGTGACTGCATTGATCATCAACTAGTTGCACAATTAACTGCCAGACTTAGAAGACCAGGATATCTTTATCCATCTCTTTTATTTAACAGATGAACACACGTTTGATATCCTTCTGCTAGAGTTTTAAAATCGGCCTTAAGTTTGCCTTTGAGAGAAATGGAAGAATACATCACTGAAACATTTATGTGGCACATTGACCTGCCTCACCAGACTTTCCAGCCTTTTTTATTGAGTTGGGGCATGGAAATACAGCAACCCCAATCAGAATAACTTTTTCTGCATGCTCTCTTCTAGCAAACTGTGAAGACTCTTTCAAAAACTCTGAAATTTTATCATGAGATATCCAGTCTGTGATACAGCCATGCTTCATAGTTAGTTTATAAAACATTAACTATTGTACATTCTTTGTACAGATACTGTTTTTCCTTTGAGCTGGGAGTAGCGTAATAAACAATTAGTAGAATTCTCCTCTAGCATTTCTTCTTTTCAAGAGTGCTAGCATATGCAATTAAAAAGAGTAATTAAAATTACCAACATGTTCCCTAAATTCAATGCATAGAGTGACCCCTACTGGTCTGTTAGGCACCCCAGCAAAGACGCAAACACACAAGAGCCATCACTCCAAGGACTGAACCAGAGCTAAAAAACTTACATGGACAACCCTCAGGCTGAGCACACACACCTTATTCAAGCTACAGAATGACTAATACTAGTAACTTAGTAGAGGCAAAAATATTACAGTACTTCCTATGGTCTTTTAAACTTTAATTCCTCTTGTAATTATAAACATCCAAAATTATCAAGTAGATAGCTTGTAAAACACCACCTATATACCAGTATCTATAGCTGAAAACCATATTACTATGAAGAATTTTAATTAAAGAAAAAAAGCAACTTAAAAACCACCCACAAGAAACCAACTTTAGTGTACTAAATGTTTCTAAATGAGAAAAATGTATACTTTCTGTACATTCACAACTGAACATTAATGCGAATTACAACAAGCCTCCATGATTCAGATTTTGATAGCTACTCTTTTATTTTATACATAAAAAGCAAGTCACAAGAGCATTTTATTATTTGTCTTAAAACTGTCTGCTTTAATGCCCAACTAATAAGTGAGATAATCAACACTGCTCCATAACACACACAATTTATCAAGTAATATATTCTTTTATTATTTTAATGCTGTAGGAGAATCTATTCAAGATCTTAGCACTAATATGAGTACATTAACAGGAAAGTAAAAGAAGGGTATGGCAGTTTATTTGAACTGCTGAATGTTCTCCTATATTTCTAAATAGACAGACACGCATACACATACTTGGATCAGAACCAAGCTAGAATCAAGAACTAGAAAACAGCAAAATCAAGCTAAGTGTGAATTCTAAATCCATTTCTTTGACCACTGGACTTTGTAATAACAAACACAGGATTATAACATAATGTGCAGGAGACAGAACAAATAAAATATTTGCCTCTGACTTCACTTAATCTAGGAGTAATCCCAACAACCTAGTAAGACAAAACAGTACCGATTTCCTCTTCTGAGGAAAACCTTTGCTTAAAAAGCTTAAGCAATTTCTCTGCTTCGAAATTTCTGCTGATTAAAAAGGAATATTCTGGAGTGACTGCAATTTTCCATTGCATCTAAACCAACTCAGTCCAATATTACTCAATATGTGCTCGTACTGGGAGCTTACAAAAAAGGCTGCTCAGGAGTAGCTGAGTTAGCCTCCAGGTCCAGAGGCAAAAACTGGACCTCCAGCTATTTCATTGGCCACCAGCAGGCTGACCTGCACCCTGGCTCCTATTTCTGACCACTAGTCAAGCTGTTGAAGCAAATAATTACAGCCACAAGTTATTTTTAAAATGCATTCAACCAGTTCTAACTTAGTACACCAAATCCCTAGGGCTTTCAACAGGAGCTCAGCATTTTAGAGAGATTTTATTTTTGGGAGCCATATTTAAATATTTACAGTGTTACACAAAGGAGAATAAAAAGAAAAAAAAAAAAAGGAACCAACAGTGACATGTTATAAAACATTTAAGAAGCCTGTAACTCAGCTATTTTTTGCCCCAAACTATATAGTGAACTTTTCTATTGTTTTCACTGAAATACTGAGTACTACAGTAAAGTATAAATTCAGACATTATTCCAACAAAAGAAATACAACAAAACCATTGAGGTTAAAAGAACTTCAAAGTCACGGAATTCAAGAAATAATCCTATCCATGTACAATTTAATCAATCCCACTGGGGTTGCCTCAAGTGATAATTAAAAAATTACTCAAGATCTTTGCATTATTCATCAAGCAAGTGATCTACCATTGTTGTGGTTGGTCTTGCTCATGTTTGATCCCAGGCCTTGTAAGTGCCCTCTAAACACAAAACTGAGCCAAACACCAAGCTGAGCGGAGCAGTTCATTCGCTGAAGAGAAGGGATGTCATCCAGAGGGACCTTCACGGGCTTGACAAGTTGAGCCCATACAAATGTCATGAAATTCAACCTGGCCAAGTGCAAACATGGGTTGGGTTAACCCTAAGTATCAACACAGGCTAGAGTATGAATGGGTTGAGAGCAGCCCAGCAGAAAAGGATTTGGGCTACTGGTGAATGAAAAGTTGGGCACGATGCAGCAATGTGGGCTCACAGCCCAGAGAGCCAACTGCATTCTGGGCAGCATGAAAAGCAGCATGGTCAGCGGGGAGAAGGAGGAGATTTTCCCTCTCTGCTCTAATGAGATTTCACCTGAAGTGCTTGGGACCTTAGTAACATTAAAGACATGGATCTGTTGGAGCAAGTCAAGAGAAGGGACACAGAATTGACAAGACAGCTGAAACATCCCTGCTGTGACGAGTTGTAAAGGAAAATAGTTGTGGCTGTTCAGTGCAAGATGAGAAGGGTTCAGGGAGACTTTGTGGCCTTCCAGTACATAATGGGGCTTACAGGGAAGATGGAGACAGGCTAATTTTTACCGAGGTTTGTAGTGATAGGACAAGTGGCAACGTTTACTCATAAATTAAGAGGGTAGATTTAGACTGGAAACAAGGAAGAGTTTTTTTATGATGAGGGTGGTGAGACACTGGAACAGGTTGACCAGAGAAGCTGGGGATATGCCACCACTGAAAGTGCCAAAAGGTCAGGCTGAATCTAACCAGGAACATGATCTAGTGAAAGGGGTCCATGTCCATGGTAAAGAGTAGGTAATTTTTAAATCCAGTCTTTCCAATCCAAACAACTTCATGATTCTATGCAAGAATACATTTTACATTTCCAAGCTGTCTATTCCAGAAAAGGGCTCCAAGTCTATTGGGAGACTCATTTCCCTTCCTGTGGTAGTAAAAAGTAGTGCAATGCCAAGCCAGCTTCACTACCAAACATACTACCAGGACAGAAGGCTATCTGATCTAACCACCACTTTTTACCTGTTTTACTCTTAAACCCCATACCTCTGTACAGCAGTGCAAAGCTATGGTTTTACTGCATGAGTACAAAACCAAATTTGGCTGACTTGGAGATTTCCCTCTTCAGCTGTTTTTCCGAGTATGCTCTCATGGCACCTTGTCTCATCTGCTCTCCACTAGTAGGTAAGCAGTCCACGCATGCACAGAGCTCTCAGATTAAAAACACCTAGAAAGAAGTTAGTCAGTAATCAAAGTGAAATCTTGTATCTCTAGAGCTTGCAGGATCCAGCACTGGGGCCTCTGAAAGGCTGACAGTCAATACATGCCCACTTACCTGGTATCAAACGTGCATTCTCTGGGGAATGAAAAATTAGTTCTCAACGCTCTTCTGCAAGTCTGCTCACAATTTGTATGGAATTATGTTTTACTGTCTACAAACAAGAAATTAAAAACTTTTGTAATGCAGGAGGTAAAAATGGGTTTATAACTGGGGAGTCATTAAATGTTGACTCGTGTTGCCTACTTATCATGCTGCTCAGCATGATTCCACCCTGTTACTTTGAGAAGCATAGAAATAGCCTATTTGAGCTATGAGGAGTAAAAAAAAAAATCACTGTAATCATATTCCTTGTCAGGGACCATGATTCTTGCATACTAGGGATATTTAAATCACTTATCATCAAACCCCGACTAATGAGAAAGACAGCAGTGAAATATGAGAGGTTTCTATTTAGTGTTCAGGACAGTGGCACATCACCATACTGCTGCGCATCCAATATTTCGCATCAAGCCTTCTGTTTTTAAGTACTATTCTTGCTGAAACTGCAGAAGATTTTTTGATGATTTCCATGGTGTGAAGGGTGAAAAGCTACATCTACACATGAGCAATAAACAGATTACATACATCAAGAATTAAGTGAAGCTGAACTACCTGTGTATGTCCTTGGCTAAGAGTAGCAAGAGAGAACTAGAATGGCAAGTGGCAGAGCAGTATTCTTTGCTCTGACTTTGACTTCTGACAAGGCACAAGATCACATCATGGAATGGATCATAGCAGTGCCTAAAAGAAAGCACATGAGAACAAGCAAACAAGAACTTACTACTGAGAAGCATCACAGCATGCCTCCTGCACCAGAGCAGAGACAAGGTCTGCATTACCGTTGAACATGCAAGAAACGGAGATAATGCTGATGTTTGGGCAAACACTGGCAAAGCAACAACTCTTCCCATGAAATTAAAAATAGTATATAATTCATTAATCAAATGAAAGACTAGGTGATACCTACAGCAATTTCCCCACATAAGGTATATAATTTGGCAAAAAATTGTTGCCCTACAAATCCCTCTGAAATAATATTTTAAAAATACAATTTTTTTCATCAGGTCCTGAAAATACTTAGGAGTAAATGGCAAAAATTGCTTGCTCTTCTGTTATTTCTGTCATTTAGTAAACCTGAAGAGCCTTCTAACTTGTACAGTCTATCTTCATACCCTTCAAATGAGACAAGATTGAGGTGAAACATATCTGTGAGCAGGACAGGGATTAGAGACTCAGACCTCTGACTGGACTCCTAATCCTCCTGTCCCCACACTGCTTTTTGCTTCATAGCTAAGCCACCAATCTAGTCACCTCTTAAAACACCACACATCCAGCAATTTAAATACTTAGACAGTTTTCATTTGGTGATAAATACTATAAACAGGAAGAAGCATACTGACTGAAGTAAGAATAGCACTGAATTTTTGCATTTTCTTGACTAGCTTATAGAGAGAGATGTCAGCCCTGATGTTCTGCACCTCCCTGCATTGCTATGTACATTTACAATTATGGAACCAGATACATACTAGCACAAAAGCAGGAAAAATACCAAACACAAATGTTTTGTTGAATAATATTAGCTAAAAATGGGGAATTCTTACCTCCCAGGAAGATCCTGAAAAAGGCTTACTTGGGCAATTAACAAATTACATTTTTTCTCAGGCGTGAAGAATCAGAGTTGGAAAAGTTCATTATTGTTTCAGCAACTGTTCCATTACGAGATGCTTCCACATTCCTCAGGAAAAGAGACAGAACTACTCTGTGTGGACTCTTATATATGAGTTTTAGAAAGCAAAAGAATTTGTAAGAGATAAAAGATTAGGACTTAGATACAAACAACATTTTTGAAATTATGCAAAGGATGACAGCCAAGTGTTAATGGGTGGCTCACAAAAAGGATCCTGAAGTGTAATCTGGCTCTATATTTCTTGGAGTTACCTGGCTCTTCCTGCTGTCTCCAAGCTGTACTTCTTACCAACTGTACTTCTTACTCTTAACAGAAGCCAGTTAAGCTTACTCTTAACTGTAAGCCTCATACAGACCAAGTTTCCTGCTCCTGAAGAGTGTTCTGGTGCTGTAGTATCTTTAGGATTTGGGATCATTTCATAATTAGCCCTGTACTTTTGGTGGATAGGACAGATAACTGTGCAGCAGAAGACCACAACACTGTCAATATACAGAACAACTGCCTCTGTTATTCAACAGCTTTTTGTTGCTAGGGATAGTCATGTGGCTCCTACCCACTGTTTTGTTTTCAATCTAAAGAGCTCCTGATCTAAAGAGCTCCTTCACATTGATCAGAGATCCAGAAAGCAATGTAACTTGTTCTAAGTGCTCCTACACTGCCTTTTTTTATCCACAATTTTTCTCATTCACTCATGTTTCTTAGCAAGCACTACTTAAAACTGGACACAGTACTCCTTAGTATATACTCACTTAGTATACACTTCACATCACTGACCTTTTTGTTATGTTCATCTTTTGAAACCCCAATTGGCATTTGTCTTGTGACATGGCCACCTTGCGATGCATGATAACCCCCAGATCCTTTCAGGAATATCTATTGCTTAATCTTTTGGATGTTACTCCACGTAACTGATTTTTTTTTTATAAATATAACACTTGACACCAGTTCCTATTGAGTTAGCACCTCATTTTCCTTTCTTAAATAAACTTTCCAACTTATGAAAATTATTTTAAACTCTACTCTTGCTCTCCAGCATGATCACAGCCACTTCCACCTTGGTGTCAATGGCAAACTTAAATAAGTACATTCTCATTCTATCATTCATATCGCTAAAACATCAAGTCATACTCGAACTCAAACAGACCCTTCAGCAATACAACCCAACAAATCCTTCCAATGCTGACACATGCATGTGCTTCTGCATATCTGCACCCACAAACATGTGTGTGCATGTCCATCTACATTCTGAGTACAAGAATATTACACTGACCGCAATACTTTGCTGGATTTGATGTTGGTGTAGAGGCAACTGATTTAGGTTGCCTTCTGTACAAACAAAGCCTATGAACACAGCATGCTCACTGGACTTAACTAACTTGCACACTCCACAACCATCCCTAGGAAATCAGGCAGAGAAGTTTTACTGATGCACAGTAAGCATACACAAAGTCTAGCACACTGTAAAAATCTATGTTCTTTTAAGATGTCATCCTACAAAAAACTCCACCAAGAAATAAAAGCAAAAAGAAATAAAAGCAAAAAAATGCTTTCAAAAGTTAATATCAAGCTTAAAAAGAAACTTTACTTCTTTTTTCTTTTTTACTTCTTTTTCACCATTCATACTGAATGGTGATATTCTGGTCATAACACAGAACTACTCTGAGGAATTGTATAAAACAACATGATTTTTCTGAACATATTCAGAAGAAAAAGGGAAAAATAAATGTAGGCTCATTTTAAAATTTTGCTTAGCTACGCAAAGCTGCTAAGCAAATGTGGAAGTTACTGCAGAAAAGAAAGTGGCAGACTTGCGCAGACTTGCTAGCGGGGTGCTCAGAGTTACACTGCTGTCAATAAGTCTCCCGGTAAACATAAGAAGAAATAGTTTGTGCTGAAGCATTTTTACAAATTCCTCAGAGATACCTTAAATATTAATAAGAACATATTTTAAAACAGTCTTTTAATTATTAATGTGTGTGCACGTATACTATATTAATGTACAACTGAATAAAGTCTGCTCTTCCCACAAGAGCCACAAGAGTCACTTCAAGGTGTGGGGATTTTTTTTTTTTTTTTTGGGGGGGGGGAGGGAAAGGGTTTTTTTTATTGTTGGTTTGGTTTTTTTGGGGTTTTTTTGTTGACTTTGTGTTTTGTTGGGTTTTTTGTTGTTGTTGTTGTCTCTCCAGAGAAATCCTTGTTAACCCAAACGAACATGTTCAAACTAACAAAATCCAGTGATCTGGCAGTTTTTAAGAACCGATTACTGACATGGTTTTGAATGTTTCTTAGATGAAATCACTAACTAACACCTTCACATTAATCGATTGGTGTCAGCAGAATTCTGGAGAGCTATGCTGCAGGCTCCAACACCAAAGTAGTAATCAATTAAGGAAGTCAGCTGAAAAAAATGATGCAAAGATCAGAGTTGTCAATGGCAAAATAATCTCATCTCAGTAGTGTCAAAGGAAGAGTAAAAAAATGCCACATACTTACTTCACAGTGTAAGAAAACAACTTCAAACAAAGATTTAGTAATCAAATCGTTGTCAAATAAATATATTAATTAAAATCTATGAAGAAATTCTTCAGGAATTTATACTTTGGGCCATATTTATATAATTTTATAAAATATACATGTTAGTATAAATTGCACAAGCCTTTTAAAAGATTTTTATGGTAGTATATAATATACTTGCTAAAAAAACCAGGGATTTTTATTTAGAGAGTACTAATACTTAAAACAAATAATAAAAAGGTAAACACCGAGACAAATATATATCCAGTTTACTTCTTCAAAATGAATTAACATTTTTACACATTTACACACTTTTTGAATAGAGACAAAAAAGCCACTGGTTTTCTGCTGTATCCTCTCATCCATAAATAAGTCTGAAGCACAAATAACCCTGCTTTGCTGAGCTGCTAAGTTCTTGGACCTGCTGAGTTAGCAAGGATGTCCACAGCAAGGTGCTGAGAAGGGCAGTGTTAAATACCATTCAAAATAGGGTTCTCATTTCTCCATACTCTTTGTTTGGCTATCACCATCATGAGGGCCTCCACCAAACTACATGCCATAGAAAGCTACCTGACACAATCTGTAGTGCATTCTTTACCTTCCACAAGCAAACCATCAGAATCTATTAAAATTACTTTACGCCGATAGCACTAGAGACATGACAAATCACAGGCCAAGAGTCAGATACCAAAGAATGTGTCTCAGGGCGTTGGGGCCAGGCCCATTTGCAAGCAAATGATATTGTGCGAAGCTGGCATGCTCAGTGCATGACAAACTGATGCAATTTCAGTACTGTCGGAGAAGCTGGGTGAGATTTCTCTGATGCTGGCTATGGTTAGTGTACAGAATTGTGCAGAGTTCCCAGATTTGAATCACTTGGGGCCTGAAAGGGCTTCACTTGACAAGCCACAAATAATTACACTACACTCTTTCTATTGTACTCTATTACTTTGCCTCTTATCTCTATGCTTTGAGCACTCATGAACAAGCAAGGTCGCTTCTATTTTGACCATGATGCAACAAAACATTGTTCTTTTGTGATATGATAAATAAAACACAGCCCTGCAGACTAAACATTTTTATCAGGTCCATTTTCCACTTTTATAAGCAACAACAACTTTGGGAGCTTGTTAGAAGAGTGGAGGTTGGAAATAACCATGCAGGAAAGTTCATGAGCTTTTCACTTAGGAGTGTGATATAGCTATCTCGTTATTGTAAAAACTCATTTGAGCAATAGGGCATTAAGTTCTTAGCCTGTAACAGATAACAGTTGTATCTGTGATTACTTTAAGCAGGTTTTTACCCCCTTTCAAATCAGCAATTTTTGACAATTTACAGTAGCAAAAAAAAAGCTTTGAATGTGCAGCATGTTACCATTTCTTTCCCACACACCAAACACACTTCAAAACTAACCTTTTCTTTATCACTTCACAAAATGTATTATTTAAATACTAAGTCAATTAGGAAAGTTTTGTGTTAGTGATATTATCCTGGCCACTGCATTCAAGGAAAGTAATGCTAACATTCACAATTTATAAAAAAAAAAAACCAACAAAAAAAGCAAGGAAAATAAAAAGCAAACAGCAATGACTTTCATGATTTAAGTAACTAACTTCAAGTCATCTTTTCTTAGTACACAGAACAATTTATTTCAGGAGAAATTTCCTTCTTTCTCCCACTGGCTAGCCAAAAAAAAAAATCACTCTTTTAATTTAAAGTTCTATACTATGAACTAGATGGTACCAGGTTTCTTCACCCTTAAAACTCTGTTTAGAGGTTTTCTAAAGCTGCAATTATGTAACTGTAATAACAAGCCAGGAAAGGAAAAATTCAAATATGAAGACTAAATGTATGTAGAGAAAAAATTATTCTAAAAAGAACCCTCATACTGCTTTTGATCCCCATTATCATATTCTCCTTATTTTCCAGATAAACACATAGTAGCAAGTAGGTAGCAAAAGATAAAATGTTAAAAGACTTCTTAGCTGCAAGCACTGAACTTCTAACAAAGTATATTTTCCTACTTTGCCTCTAATTCAGGCCAACATCAGGACTGGTTATTTGAGAGAAGAAAATTACTACCCCAAAAATAACATGCTCATCAAGCTCTTACTGAATTGTTTCAAAAAATATTGTCTTCCTCTTCCCCAATGGCAAAAGGAATCCATGGCAAAACTTGGATATCTGATATTGAAACATTTCTAACAAGGGAAGGTAAAACCAAAATTAAGAATGGATTTTGATAGAGAGGACAAATATGAAAAGGAAATTAATAAATAAAAAACCCCAACAAAACCCACCAACCCTCCTTCCCCCAAAAAACAAACACTAAACCTAACAAAACAAAAAAAATCCACCCCAAACTCAACCATATTTCAGAATCTACTTGAACTTTCTAGTCACCGCGTCAGAGGCAATGGTGCAAAAATACTATTCCTACCAATCACACAGTCACATCCACATTCTGAACACTCAGCAAAGGAAAGGCCTTTAACATTTCTATTCAACACCAAAAATAGATATTGCCACTAATTACTGACTTTTTATGCTCTCTCACTAGAACGTAAACCTGGAAGGGAGGTCTTTGACTTTCAGTGAGAGAATGAATCTCTAATTAGAAAACAGTTTTCAAATGTTATCCATCGTGTTTGTAAGAATGAAGCATTTCAAAATTTTATAGGAAGTATGTCATCACAGGAGATAATTTTTCTTAAAATTTGGAACGAATAAGAAAAATAGGCTAATATATTTTCTGATTCTGTAATGACATAACTTGCAAATCCAATGTGGATGTGCATTTTTTCTTGAATATCCATTTCTTCACATATTTAAAGTAAAGCTAATATTTTTATTACATTCCCTGACATTACCATAAATTTACTAGTCCATTAATTTACTATTAAACTGAAGACATATTCCCTTTTTTCTTTCTCCACATCTTAAAAGAACAAGAAAGTCAGACTGTAATCACCATCACAGCTCAGCTGCAAAGAAAACACATGATCAGTCCTATTCCTGGTAAGTGCCTGATTACTAAATAAAGAGTAGAGAAGGGAATCTATACACAAAGAAAGAGTCCTGTGCAAAACCAGAAGTAGAGGCAGTTAGCTGTATTTCTCAACACATATGGTCCTTTTTCATAAAAGCAGTGTATTGTCATCAATGCAGACTTGCTGCTGAACAATTGATTATTTCATTACCTAATCAAGACTTTGTTTATCCTTTGGTAAAAGATTACAAGGAAAGCTTTAGATTTCATTATTTTCCAATCTGAAGATACTGCAGCACTTGAATACCTTCTGCTCTGGTATAAAAAGGGGGTCCATTTTTAAAAAACTAATCAATTACAGGAGAGACAAGATACATAAAAAATAAAAGAATGAAAATTGGTAATTCAAGGTAACCTAGTGGGACAGAAGATTTTCACAGAAGTTTTACACTGTTTACACTCTGTTAAAGAATTAAGTATTCAAAGAGTAAGAATATCTTTTTTGATATGCAATGCTTTTCACAGCATCTCATCAGGAAACAACTATTATCAAGTGGATGCAACTCCTTTCAAGAGTGACTTTGGAAACTCTGTGTAGCATGTACATCATTCCACAACTGTCTCACAGAGGCCCTGGACTGAACTGGGTCCCACAAACATCTAAATAAATAATACACTAGATGGAGGTTCCAGTGGAGGTTTGGCTGTCACTTCTCATAAATTACTTAGAATCACCAGTACCCTACACTGAGAGCAAATTCAACATCCAAAATCATCTTCTCAGATTTCCTACGTATATACTCCTAGAACCAAAGGTTTTTTTTGAACGAGAGGTGGAGCTCTCACTGCACCAACAGAGGAGGAATGAGAAGAAACATACTTTGTTTTGAACCTGGCATGGATATGGGCTCCTTACTCATGGTATATTCCTTCTGTCTCATCTTATTTCAATGCCTGAAAGTATCCAAGCCTGTCTGCTGTGCCCCAACCACTTTATTAAAAAAAAAAAAAACAAAAAACAAATAACCAAGATTCTACAACATTTATTGGTTTATGAAATGCAAAATTTATAACACAATATATAGGTTGAAATAATAATTTTAAAAAGACTGTTTACAGGAAGAGGGTATTTATGCTCTAGCTCTAAGACTTATCATGACACCTCAGAATAAGTTTATTAACAGAAACATATACTTCTTTAGTTTTCTATTAAAAATACAACGCCACTTTCAAAGGGAACAACAACACGTCTACTTTTCTTTAAAATCCTCTCACAGAACATTCTCCAAATTGCTGTTTTTGTCTTCCCCAAGCCACAAAAACTTCAGGCTTATAGAAAACAGAAAATGAAAAGTTGATACAATTTCTCATATAACTCCTGTAAACACAAAAATATAATGGCTACTGATAACAAGAGTATTCATAATACAGTGGCTTGAAAGCCCTCATTAGCACACTTCCATGGTGCATACCAAAACAAAGTATTTCCACTCTACCCAAATGCAACACTGAAGTTATCCCACCAAGCACTCTGCACAGAAGCACCTCTCCCATAACAATGGTGACTATCAATTAAACCTGGAATTAATCATATCCAGTGCTGAAAAATTCAAAGACCAATGAAAAATGCATTGAAGTAAGAAAAAGGGAGAAATCTATTCTATTTTTCCCTCATGTTGTATTTTAAGGCCTGGTGTGTTCTCACTCCTGGCTAGTGAAGAATGTACTATGTACTTGTTTAACCATACCTTTGTGGACAAGATCTTGCAATTATCATGACTTGATGCTATCTGGAAACATCACCAGGAGCAGTTAAGCATAATCCTCTGATGAAATAATTCCACTGATAATATTACATTTTTACCAAAATCTTGTCACCAATACCTCCCAAAGATACAGTGGAATTCAAATACATCTTTATTGTGATGCATGTCTGAATGCCCTGCTACCTCCAATCTTTCTGAAAATGTAAATTCCTCATTTAAACTGCAAACCAGTGGATATTGGGAGATGAATGGATAATACATGCTTTGCAGTTGTAGTGTACTGATAGAATGTGTCAACTTTTGCTCTTTCAGATGGAAAATTGATAGAGGCAATCACGCTGCTGCTTCTCTACTCAGCTGTCAACCCTCACATGACAAATAAAGCAAAAGGTATTTCCTGCTCAGAGAAATCTTACATGGCCCTTTCCAATAAGATTCTATGACTGTGAATCAGGGGCCTTCAGGCAATTGACCAGCAATTGGAGATCACTGGAGCTACGCGTTTCTGTCTAATCTGTCCACAGCTCTAACTGATCGCTGTATATAAATTCAGCCAGTTTTCGCTTTGGCTTTACCTTTTCCTGTTTTCTTCTTTAGCTGCCATCGTATGCACTGCAAAATTCTTTGTGTCTTACTTTACACTCTTCAAGTTCCCACTGCATACCAAATGGTCAGTTTCATGCCACTGACAAAGTCTGTCAAACTGGAAAACTGACTGGAGGAAAGAAATTTAATCACCACTGCTGACAAATGCAGAAGTTATTCACTAAAATAAAATAGGAAAAAAAGATATTTTTAGAAACAGCAACATGGCTTAAATTACCTAGTCTATTTCCTCCCCTAATATGCTCCACCTTCATTGGAACATCAAACCCACAAAAACCAATGATCAAAATAGCATTTTTCTGACATTACAGAATCATTGACATCTTTTATCGTCTTCACCATCCCTGTAGGAGAGAAATGCATCCTTCCAGACCTACCCTGACTCCTTTGTAGAGAAACCAGGACATTTGAAAACCCTCTAAGAAGACACTAAGACTGTAGGACTAATTAGATCTAATAGATTGAATACTTCTGTTTAACTTCCTTGAACTTGGAGTGACTGCTGTGTCACTGATTGCAAGCTGTGACACAAGGTTAATACGTGGTGAGCTTTCAAAAGCCCAACTGGTATGCAAGCGGTCTTCATGCTGGTAAATTTCATATTCAAGGCACTCAAAATCTGTTCAGATTTTTTAAAACTACCAAGTTTACACAGTCTAGAAAAGTGCAAGTGAAGGGGCTAGAACACTAATACTTTGAAATCTTTTTACAAAAACTCATAATTACTCCTGCTATACTTTATAATTTAAAAAATGAATAAATATTGCCCCTTTATAACCTGCTATAGTGGCTTATTCTAGGCTTTCATGGAAAAATTACTAAAAACTTCCTTTTTTGACTCTATGTACATTATTTTAACAGCAAAGAATGCTGAAATACATAAACTATACCAAACTTTAGATCCTTGTGATTTTATACTTCCATAAAGAGAAGTACAGCCTTGTAATTAAACTGCTGCTGCCATGGAGGTAAAGCCAATGAACTTTCAAAAAACCCACATTAGTTTATGCTCTTACATGTCAGATGTTGCTTCTACAATTGCAACTCCAGGACCAATTTGGAGAGTCGTATTGGAAGTGTTAATTAAAAATGCAGTAAGCACTTGTGTCAGTCAAGTATGCCCTCTGCTCTACAACACATTTAAATGTATGTCACCTTGACCTGCAATATACCACTGTAAAATTTTTTTGGTCAATATAAATCAAATGTACACTAATTTATTCAGTAAGTTTCCTGGGATCTGAATCAACATTAGAAATCTAACTAGTATTTATTATTCTGTTATTGACAAAGGGAGCATATTTAAATGACAACAAGAACACGTGGGTGTCATTTCGAAGTTGAATTGTTCTCTAGGGACATCCTTAGTAAGCGCCTACATTTAAAGGTCATTCACTGCCAAATTATGAACAACTGTTGCATTTATTAGCACAGGCTCAATAGTTTAGAAGCTAGTGTCATCAATTTAAACTGACAATGAAATTTAATTGTCCACCAAGAAAACTGACATTTCCCATATTCTGTGTTTCATCATTTTATGTACACTCCAAACAGAACTGGAACAAGTACAAGTTTACTCTGGGGTCTTTGGGTTTTTTTGTGTAACAGATGAGGGAAAAGATTTCAAGACTTTCAAGACTTTCCAAATTTTATATCTGGCACAGTGCTTTAGAAAAGCTGAGCCCCTGAAACAAACACTTTTCAAAGAACTGTTTCCCACTTACTTTATTGACAGAACCCAATCTCAAGCATTGTATAATAATATTTTTCTCTAATTTTTCTTTCTAATTTTTTACACCCCTAGTATTTTATTTCCCTGGTCAAGACCTCCCTTTCTATTTCATAATTTCACTGTAGTTTTCCTTCTGAAGCTAGACAGAAATTTCCACTTTCTCTGGCAAGTCATTTTCCTCCCTTTCCACAGAACTGATGGATCTCTGGCCATTACACTTTCCAAGTGCTAGCCACACCAGGGAAGAAAATAAAATAATCTAAAACAACAGGCTTAAGCTGAAAACAAACCAATAAGTTGGTAATGAATTCCCATAAAGAAAAGGACAAATACTGCTTTTGTGTCCTTTTCTTTCCAGAAAGTAAGAACACACAGTAGCAGCCTACATCCAGGGGAACTGAATTTGGTTCTGCTGAAGATAAGGAACTAGAAACACAGGGATGTCAGGGAAGCATGCTATGGTTGCAATGCAGAGCCACCATAGAGAGGAACAACTCTCCCTTCAGTCCTTCATTTCATGCAGGTCATCACCATCACTGTTTCTATCAAAGACATTAGGACAACCATCACCACTCCTCTCAGAAAACCATCCTTGCTGCTGCATGTCTGCAATGGCCCCGGCAGTCACAGTGCAGAAGGCACCCTCTGTAACCCCCTGGCATGTGACTGGGCTGGTGGGCAGTCTGCAAGTCAGCAATCTTCTATCCGCTTCCATCATCCTTTTCTGCTATTCTCAGTTGCATAAGCTCTGATAGTTCCTTGTTCCAGCTACTCCAGTCCAACAAAACACTTTCATTTTGAGCAAGTTAGCACTTGTGGGAAAGACAACAGTAAAATTATCAACTTTTTGAAGTGGTACTTCTGTGATCACAGAATTGTGTAATAGTTTGGGTAGGAAGGGACTTTTAAAAGTCCCTAATCCACCATCTAATCCACTCCTTCTGCAATGAGCAGGGACATCTTCATCTAAGTCAGGTTGCTGAGAGTCCCATCCAGACTGGCCTTAAACGTTTCCAGGGACGGGCCATTTGAAACCTCTCTGAGCAACCTGTGCAGGGCTTCCCTATGCTCACTGTAAAAGCTGTGATCCTTACGTCTAATCTGAATCTACCCTCTTATAGTTTAAAAGCACTCTCCTTGTTCCACTGAAAAAGACCTACTGCAAAGCCGGTCCTCACCTATCTTAAAAGCCCTGTTTATTGCAAAAATGGAGCACCAGAATCCTCTCTTCTCCAGGCTGGACACACGAACTCTCTTAGCCTTTCCTCACTGAAAGAGGAAAGCAGAGGTGCTCCATGCCTCTGAATAATTTTTTGTGGCCTTTTTCTGGACTGATTCCAACAGTTCTCTTTCTTATGCGAGGGACCCCAGAGCTGGATGCAGCAGACCCCTTCCAATTGGGGTCTCACCAGAGCAGAGGGGCAGAATCCCCTCCTCCACCCTGCTGCCCACACTGCTTTGGATGCAGCCCAGCACACATTTGGCTTTCCAGGCTGTGAGTGCCCATGTCTGGGTCATGTCCAGCCTCTCATCCACCAGCACTCCCAAGTCCTTCTCACAGGGCTGCTCTCGATCCTTTCATCACCCAGCCTGGACTGATAACAGAGGTTGTCCAAACCCAGGTGCAGCACCTTGCACTTGGCCTTTCTGAATCTCATAAGGTCCCACAGACACGCTTCTGGAGCTTATGCAGGTCCCTCTGGATGGCATCCTGTCTTCAGTAGAGTCACCACACCACTCAGCTTGGTGTCATCTGCAAATTTGCTGAGGGTACACTTGTTCCTTTTGTCTATGTTATTGAAGATATTAAATCATACCAGCCCCAGTGCCCTGAGGGCACCGCTTGCCACTGACATCCACTGGGACTCTGAGCCATTGCCCTCTGGATGTCATGCTCCAACAAATTCTTGTCCATCTAACAGCTGATCTGCAGAATCCATATCTGTCCAATTTCGAGAGAAGGAGGTTATGGGGGACCATGTCAAAGGCCTTACTGAAGTCCAGGTAAGTGACACCTGCAGCCCTTCCCTTACGCACTGATGTAGCCACTCCATCACAGAAGGCCACCAGGCTGGTCGGGCAGCACTCACCCTTGGTGCAGCTGTCCTGGCTCCCTGTGCTCCCCGTGCCTTAGCAGAGCTTCTAGCAGGATCTGCCCCATGATCTTCCCAGGCACGGAGGTAACACTGACAGGTCGGTAGTCTGAAAGGTCCTCCTTTCTCTGCTCTTTAAAGATGGGAACTCCTTTTTCCAGTCACCTGGGATTTCATATGAGTTTTAAATATCGAGGAGAGTGGCTTGGCAACCACATCAGCCTACTCCCTCAGGACTCTGGCATGCATCTCATCAGCATCCATAGTCTTAGGTATGTCCAGGTTCTTCATGACCCTTATCATCTCTTACAACTTATTTCCCCATTCCCTGCCTTGCAGTCCATCCATTCAAGAACTGTGGGAAAAAGAGACCCACAAATGAAGACTGAAGCAAAAAAAGTTAAGTAGCTCAGCCTTTTCTTGTCTTTTGTTACCAGTTTGCCAGTAGTGCTCATTAGGAATACACTTTCTTTGACCTTTAAACCACACTGTTTTAAATGCTAATATTGTAAAGCTGCTGATGAAAACTAACATAAAGGGGATTGTCTGTATAATATCATAGCTAGTACAGAGCAATGGTAAGCTTTGACTGACCTCAGTTTTGCTGTAAGGAGGACATATAATACACCTCTTTGGATTTCTGTACTTGGAACAATACTTATGCAAATTATTTATATAATCACAAACTGGCAATTAGACTGGCATAAGTTTTTCTCATGAATAGTCCATAAGCCCTTTAAAACACAAAGAAAAGACACAATGTTATTATCAGGGCAGTTTTTCATATCCTCTCCTAATAAGCATGCCCAACTCAGATAAACTTTAGCTACAATTCCTCATACAGTTTCATGGTCAGCATAAAGTATGATCATGTTTCATATGGGATGTAGAATAGAATGCCCTCACCTGACTAAAATGGCAAAATAATCATGCAAGAAAAACGACCAAAATCTACTGAACTACAGCAACTTCCAGATCCATGAAACTGATGCACCACCAGTAAATGATTCAAGAGGAAAAGTGCTGTAACAATCAACAGTATTGTCAGAGAGCATGTTTGCTCTCTGGATCATTTTCCTGGAAGACTCCTAGAATCATATAGTTTAATTTCTGATTTCTTTGAAGCTTACACAGCTTAACATTTATGAAATTTAAAAAACCCATATCCTCTAGATAGCAGGAGTCATAGAAAGTATTACATTTAAAGAAATAGAAACTCACGAAACCCAAAGACTAAAAATAAACATTAATATGAAAAATCCTACTTGTGCAACATGCACATCTTAGAAATCACTCTGTCATTTCAACTATCCTGCTCAACTAGGATGTGGTGGAATCAATCTGTGCTATTGTAATTACACTCAATCATATTCAAAATGTTTGAAAGCCAAGTCCCCAAAACCACACAGGTGGCTTGTAGAGTCACTTACATTTAAGTTCATCCAAGAGGCAAAAGTATTAATGCTTCTGTACTCCCACATTAACACAAATAAAGTGGTTTACCTTTTGCAAGGCCTGCAAACACCTGCTAGTAGTGTGTTGGGTATAAATAATATACAGCATTAAGCATAAGGAAGATGAACTTGCTTCATGGAACTATGCCTACCTACATGGATTGACCTTCTAGAAGTTCTACAGGATTCACTTTTTTTTTTTCCTAAGCTACTAAATGAATTTATTTAATAGAGGAAGCAAGCTTTGAATATCCACTTTCAGATAAATACCTTGGGTTTTGGTTCACCTGTCTCCATCCAGTATCATGTGAATGTGCTACTGTCCAACAGTTTTGTGAGGTGGGAAAACTACTGAGAACAAAAAGAACCTCTAAAAACTGTGCAACTAACCTGCCTGTTTAAGGAGAGCCAGTTATACAGCTGTCTACCCAGGATAGTGTCCAGGCAAGTTTTGAGAACCTGCAAAGATGGAGACTTCACAGTCCTCTGGCCAACTTATGCCAGTGCTCGATCACCCTCATGATAACAAACCAGCCATGTCTTATGTTTAAAGAGCGTTCCCTGTGTTCTGGTGTTTGCCTACTGCCACCTCTCCTGTCACTGGGCACCAACACGAAGAGTCTGGCCCCCTCACTCTGGCTATTCAGATCATCTGTACCTATGGAAAAGATGCCCCTGCCCCTTTTCTTCTCGAGGATGAGCAGTCCCGGCTCTCTGAGCCTTTCCACATGCAAGGGATACTCCAGCCCCTCCACCGTGTTTGGCCCTGCACGGGACCTGGACCCCGCAGGGCGGAGCGGCGAGGGAGCAGCTGCCTCCCCTGCCTTGCCACTCACGCTGCACCCGCCACTGTCGCTGCTGCCCCGCAGAACAGCGCCCGTGTGAGGCAGCAGGTGTCCGGCGGGCTGAGGCCATCCTTCCCGTGCTGAGCGGGCCAGAGCAGGGATGGGCTGCGCTGGGTAGGGCACGGCTCCGTCCAGGCCCGGACAAGGAGGACACGGCTAGGGTGTACAGAGCAGGACTGGGATGGCTCTACAGGACACGGTTAGCAGGGCGGGGCAAGAGCCGGGCAGAGATGGGGAGAGGGCAAGGCTGGGCAGAGCTGGAGAAGGCTGGCTAGGCAAGGACGGGCTGCGCTGGGCAGGGCAAGGCTGGGCAGGGCAGGTCGGGGCTGGCCTGGGCACGGAGGGCAGGACGGCCCCGGCACGTTGATGTCTGCCCAGCGCCCCAGCACAGCCCCCGCTAGCTGCCGGCACATGGCCTCCCCGAGCGCGGGCGTGCCCCGCCCCGGCGCACCTCACCGTGTATCCCCGCTCCAGCTCGCTCTCCTCGTATCGGAAGGACGGGATGAACACCTCCATGCCGGCTCTCCTCAGCGCGGCGGCAGCCCCGCCGCCATCTGCGCGCTCGTCACGTGACCATGCGACACGTGACAGGGGCGGGGCGGGAGCCGGGCTCGGCCCCGCCCCCGCGGCCCTCGCGCTGCCGGGGTGAGGCGGGAGAGCTTTCCTCTGGAAAAAGCGTGCTTTAAAACAAACGGCGCTCGACAATGTGGGCTTCTGGTTCAGCCAGAGCTGAGCTCTACTGCGGAGCGCACAAAAAGCGGAGGGGAAAAGAAAATAGCTTCCAGAGGGATGAATTTATGCAGTCCTAAATTCACACTGCAGCTCAAACCTGAATCATAGAATCGTTAGGGTGGAAGGGACCTTTGGAGATCACCAAGACCAGCCCCATGCCAAGGCAGGGTCACCAGGAGCAGGTGACACAGGAGCACATGCAGATGGGTTTGGAGAGAGGGAGAGAGGAAGACTCAGGCTCCCCTGAGCAGCCTGTTCCCTCAGCGTAAAGTTTTTCCTCAGGTTGAGGTGGAATTTCTTGTGTTGTAGTTTATGGCTATTACTCCTCGTACTACTGCTGGGCATTACTGAAAAGAATCTGGCACCATCCTCTTGGCACCCGACTTTGAGATATTTGTATGCATTAATGAGAACCCCTCTCAGTCTTCTCCAGACTAAACAGGCCGAGCTCCCACACAGTCTCTCCTCGTAAGAGAGATGCTCCAGATCCCTTATCATTTTTTGGCCTCCACCAGACCCTCTTCAGCAGTACCTTGTCTTTCTAGTACCAAGACTAGAATTGAACACAACACTCCAGATGTGGAGTCACTGGAGCTCCCTCCACCTGCTACCACACTCTTCTCAATGCACCCCAGGACACCACGGGCCCTCCTGGCCACAAAGGGCACTGCCAGCTCATGGTCAGCTCGTCATCCACAAAGACTCCCAGGTGCTTCTCCACAGAGCTGCTCTCCATCAGGTCAGCCCCCAACCCGTGCTGGTACTTGGGGTTATTCCTCCCCAGGTGCATGACCCTACATTTGCTCTCAATGAACCTCATACCACTTCTTGACACTCAACGCTGCAGTCCACCAAGCCCACTGAATGGCAGCACAGACTTCTGCTATGACTCGGTCAGTCAATAAACAAATGCAGCACCTTTAGTATTGCCTGTTATGAACAGACATGAAATTAAGAGGGGATAAAAAAGTGGCACTCAGGAAAGTTCCCTGTGTTATGCATGTTCCCAAGAAACCACCTCTTAACTTTGTTATTTAGCAGAGAAAACCATACCATTTCAGAGAACTGTAGGTGATTCCTTACCACTGGAGAAATTAAATAATACTCCAAAATATGCACCTGTTTTGACGGCTTAAAGAGTAATGGAGGCAGAAACAGAAGGTTTATAAATGCACACCAAGTGCATTTAGAAGGCCATGCTGTTAGCACAGGCAACTGCTTTGACTTCACACAAATTTGCCAATTCCAAGCTTCAAACCGTTTGGAAGCCCTGCAAAATGTCAACAAACTGCCACTGTGTTAGACAGTCATATCTTAAAACTCACCTTGTGAGTCTGGAGAGTCTCAGGCACTGCCTGAGACAACCTCACACTCTCACTGATCTTTTAGAGTAACTACTGTGATAAATCCATGACCATAGAGGGTTTGATCTTCATAAATAGATTCAAGTATCAAAACATACTTCAAAAATGGGCAGAAAACAAATTTATCTGATGTCTGTGGTCTATGAGCATTTTGAAATTTCTTTTGAAAACTAACTTGTTTCTTTCTAGATTAATAGCACGGGAGAGGGAGAGGGAGAGGGAGAGGGGAACATTACTGTGGTGGTGAAACAGCAGGCCAGAGGCCTAAAAGCTGAATTCTGACTCGAGCCAACAGAAGCCATGAGAAAGCTGACAGCTCTTCGTGAGAACAGAGTTCTGTAGCAGTGAAAAACAACTTGTTTTCCCTGAGAAAGGGCTCTAAGTCTGTGGGAAACAACCTGCTTCCCCTGAGAAAGAACTCAAAGACTGATAAACACTAGCCACCTGTATAAACTGTTTTACACCGTTAGACAGAAAAATGAAAACTATCTCTCACAAATAACTTTTCCAGTGCATACAGACCGGGAGTTTGAGTGACCTATAAATACAGGGTAACAACTTGTTACTGACCATTCGGGGATAGACATGGGATGTTCTTTAAAAACTCTATAAAAAGAGGCACATGAAATAAGCTGAGATTGATCCTTTTCTTCTTTGCACCATAAAAGCGTGTCCTGCCTCTTTATTGAGCACCACAGGGACACATTAGAGGCTCATTTTCCCTCCATTTCTCTTGATTTTACTGAAAGGTAAACTTAATTATATTTTGCTCCAAACAAAGAACTGTGACTTGAAGGATGCAATACAAAGTAGACATCATTTGACTTAAACCAAGAAGACTTAACCAAACTAACACTATTTTACTTTGTTAAGCTAAAGTGAAGTAACAAACCAAAATTTAAAAAAAATTACCAGAAATCAAAGCCAGATATTTCTCAAGCATCTGTTTCTGCACAACACTGCTCCTGGGCCAGTGTCCTCAACTGCTGACAACCAGCAGGACAGTCTCAGCACCGCTCTGTGGTAGTAGTTAAAAGAGCAACGTTTCCAGCCCCAGTGTGCTCTCCATCATGCCCTTCTACTGAAAGGTGTGTATGAAATCTCATTCCCCACAAAGCACCTTCTGATAAAGATATTACAGTAGTCCTGAGGAAAGATTAGCCATATGATAATAGTCTTATCACTCTACTAAATGTGGGCATACTAGGTAAAAATTATCATGCTATCATTACTGTTACTTTCTTGCTAAGAATCCAATCTTTAGATGTAGTTTCTGTTCTCCCTCTAATAAAAACCAGAGGGATAAGTCTTAGGACACCACTTGTGCCATAATGCATTTACACTGAGAAGTCAGTAGAAGAATTTTATAGGAGCACTGTTTGTGGCTGATTGCAACCTAATAAGCAGTAATTTCGAAAAGCTACTTTTCTGTTTAAGATCATATAACTTATTAACAAAGAAAAGTTTTAGACATTAATCTGGTTTCAAATTCAATAGAATATAATGAAACTTTTGACTACGCATCAGCCAAGAGGAACAAGGAAGATTACATGGTGAGCTGAATTCAAATACGTCAATATGTTTTGGAATGCTAAATACTTAATTTACACAATATATCATCATTAGTTGGCTAATCTTTAAAGTTACATCTGAAGAAAGAAAAAGGATTTCTCCCCATGGCTGGCTGGCCAAGATTGTCTTTCTGTCTAATACACCGAAGATCAAAAACTTAAGAAACGTTAGTTCATAGAATGCTATCAAAGTGCGTTCAAAACCATCCAGGTCTTTATAAGCTAACTGCACAAATGTTACAATAATTGTTCCCACAGAACACAAAGCAAGGTGAAAATACTTCAAATGTAGCTTGACTTGAAATGGCATAACGTGTATTAAAGTTATGTTAGTAATACTAAAAGTGAAACTGTAAAATGGTTGAACTCTACTGCTAACAGTGACGTAGACTGTCTTCAAATTCATCTGCTGAGCGGACTCTCAAAAGTACTCTAGGAAATGTTGGTCTTCAGTGCTGGGTGTTGTTGCACCTATCAATATCTTGGATTTTGTTCTTAAATTACCTTGATCCAGAATATAAAACTAATTAATATTATATTGTATTCAGCTGTAATATTCAGCTGTAACTGTTCCCTGTCATCAGATTCTACCAAACTGTCCATAATTACAGAACCTAGGAATCATCAATCTGACCCTTTACTGGCCACTTCTGTGTTTATTTTTTTTTTCCAAAATAATCACTGTGCAATTCCTCATAGAGGGAGTGGGAATTTAGCATCCATCATGTTAGAAGGATTCACAGGAGAGAAACAGGAATAATTACAGGCAAATCTGAAAGATCACTTTCTGCTAATTCTCATGATTCAAGGACTTTCTGAATGGCTAATTTCCAGAATAGGAGCAGGCAAAGAAACCCATACAAACATTCTAATCTAAGTGATAAGTGAAATACATCAAAACAAGAGGCCAGATCAAAAAAACAGTCCTTAATTAGATCACAATCTAAGTTTGTCAATTTTTCAATTACTAAAAAACTAATTTTAAGTCAACTCACAAAATTCAACCACAGATAAATTATCTCTAGTCTTTTCTTGCCCTTCCATTTCCACTGCATATTTCTTTAACTTTAGTTTGCATATGAATATCCTAGGACAGGTTGGCTACACTGCTTTGTGTACTCTTCTTTCTTAATGACACAAAAAATATTTGGATTATTTTATACCCCTCCCCTTTGTTAATAATCATTGATCTGGGGTGGGGGATGGCGATGGGAAGGAACGACTTCACCAGTAAAGTCAGAAGATTGATAGCAAGTTACAACCACTGCAATTACTATCATAGATTCAACTATGGAGACTAGATTTTTTAAAAAAGGAAGAATTGTCTTAGCAGGTAACAAGGAACATTCTGAGCAACCTGAAAATTCAACTTCTAACCTGTTAAAATATTGGCTTTGTTTCCTCATATTTGTAAAGTACTCATATTTTGCCACAAATTAAGATTATGACATAGACTGTTCTTCTCTGAAGTGGAACGAGAGAAAAAAATATAACCCACAAGGGGTTTTTTTTTCTATTTTTGTTTTCCTTGAGACAATCATTTCACTGTACACATAATTTTAGTGGATGCTGCCTGTTCTCTTAAATGTACAGGACCCACCAGCTAGCAGCTCATCTCCACAATTTGAAAGAAACTGACATATTTGGGGCATGAACTCCACAGAAGCTGACACAAACTCCCATGAGGCTTTTGAAGGGAAATAACTTAGGAGAGGTAGAAGAAAAAATAATTGATAGAGAAACATGTTTTAAAAGGGACAGTGATGAAACAATTACAGACTTACTGTACACTGAACATCCACTGAAGAAAGAAATAACAATGCCTTCAATTTGAGTCACTTTATTTCATTTATATTTAATTAAAAAAGGACCATGGACACGATGAATGTAAGAATTTGTTGCAAATATCTGCATTCTATTTTAACCTAAAAGGTAAACTAGAATTCAGTAGCACCTTGTCTTTCATACAGCATTCCAAATGCAGTTCATCGTTTTGCAGACATTTACGTTTTGCTTATGCTAGTGATTCTTCAGCAGTACATTGGCTTGAAGTTTTAATGAAATGCACACTTAAATTTAGTACAATACCTAGTAGTGAGATCCAGAGAGGAAAGAGTTCAGTAATACCTCCATTCACTTGGGTTGAGAAATTTTTCTGCTAACATGGATGTTAATTACACGAGGAAAGACAGTAACCAAATTTCCAATCTTCACAATGCAGGGGAAGAAAAACAAAATAAATCTCCAAATCACAGGATATTTTGAGTTGAAAGGGAACCACAAAGATCATGAAGTCTAACTCTTAAAGGAATCACCCATGTGGGGCTTGAACCCAGAGCCTTGGCATTATCACCCAATTGAGCTAATCTCAGGATCGTTAATGGCTTCTTGAAACAGCAGGAGTTTTATGCTAGCCAAATGTAACAGCTGATCTGGATATTCTGCTCAAGCTAACCTTGTGATGCAAAAAACCCCCTATAATCTTTTGTATTCACAGCCAGCCCTGTGTGACAGTGAACTCCAGAAACGCCATTATCCTTTTTTTCCCCAAAAGGCTTCTGGTTTTGAGAAAAAACCTGCACAACTCATTCTTGTTTTCAATTGACTGGTATGGATGGCCACACTAATCCTTGCTAGCAGACTTTCTCATTCTCTTGTCACAAGAGAAGAAAAGTGATCCATCATTCAAATGAATTCTAACCCTGATAGAAGCAAAAAGAGATCAAGAGCTAAGAAAGCTGGGCACTTACAGAAAAAAATAAAAAATAAATAAAGAAAAAAGAAAAAGAAATCGTGAAAGGATATGTTCACCCATTTTGACCTCGACATGTCCAAACTGAGTCTTTTAGTTCTGGAAATATCAATTTCAGTGTGAGCAGTATATATCTGAAGTTTAATACTGAGCTGTTGGTCAATTTTAATTAGCAGCAAGTAAGCCAACATTAAGTACATTGTAACCCTTTACAGAGTCTTATGCCTAGATCAGTTTCTTCATCATAAATCTCCTGCATACTTGAGCTCTTCAAAAGGCAGTTTTAAGATCAAAGACTGAACAAACACTGATGCATAAGGTATTATTTGCTTAAGGCTTTGGCATTTAACCTTTTAAAAAGAAGCTTGATTGAGGCTTGATAAATTTTGGTGAGGGTTTTTCTGTTCTAGTTTCCTTGAAAACTCCTCAAAATACTGAGTTAAGAGATCTATGTAGAGAAACAATAGCAAATACTAATCTGTCAAGTTTACACTAACTTTGATGTAAAAATAGAGTATGACCTTCTAGTTGAATGGAGGTTTCCATTCTGTTCAGAAATGGTATTATGTGGTCTTTTATATTTGACTCCAAACAATACAAATTCATGGGTTTATCCTGCAGTCTTATGATTAGCTGAAAGCAACAGCTTCTCTTGCTTTTTTGTGATTGATATTTGCCTAAAATTTGTTAACTTTAATACTAATATATCAACAAGCTCAATATGTCATTAAAATAACAGGACAACACATCTTATGGTTAATATTGTGTATTTCAGAAAAATGTTTACATTCTCTGATTTCTTGCAAAAGGTATAACCAGTCCCTTCAAATATATTTTCTACTGAAGAAAATCAAAACAGAATACTCGCTCTTACAACTATCAAGCACTCACCTGAATTACCCACTTTTCTTCCTCAACCATTACCAGAAGATGCAAGATGTTTTTTGGGTTTTTTTTGTATTCTGAGATGACCACTGAATACAACTGATGCAGTGTGTCAGTCCAGTAAGACATCAGTATTTGACCATGCAGGTGATTTTAATTCTGCAGAAGCTTTGTAGAAACTTGAAGAAGATTTCAGTGTACATGTGTCTGTTGCCCAAGCATGTATTTTGACCCTATGAGTACTAACACAGTAGACTTTGCCAAGGCAGTGATAACTTCAAGTGAAAAGAACACCTATAATGAAGAGATTTAGAATTTAAAACCAGAACAGTTTACCACAGTTAATTTTTTGTGCATCTTTAATACCTTCTCCAGCACTCTTTGTAAAATGTTGGGTTTGCCCTGGATACATCTTAATTTGTTCTAGACAGTACTCCTAAGAACACCAGTAAGTACTGAAAGACACCAGACAGAGTGCTTCATGTTTCACAAGGTACATCCCTTTATTATTGTAATCACAAAAACATGATTTTGTACAGGAATGTTTAAGTGAACATTAATCGATGCAATTAAATTTGTTTCATAAAGATCAGGTAAACATACTACAGAACATTGTGTTGTAGAGAACAAAAATATCAGCTTTCTGGCCTTGCAGTGCACATTTTAGTGCAAGTATTAAGACACAATAGTGTTCAATTCAGCAATGTATTGCAGAACATCATGCCACAGTCCACTTCAAACAGGGTCAGGACATGCAGCTTGTTAATAAAATGCTGTGGTATATAAAAAAAAGCCACATGTTAATTCATAAAATATATAGTGGTTTATTTGGATGATTTAAAGTGATTTCACTGTGGAATTTAGTTTTATCCAGGACAAACATCCAGAGTGTCTTGCCATTTGGAATATTCTTCTTTTAGGCAATGGCTTTGGCTTCAGGTAGGAATGCCTCCCAGTATTTTATTAGCTTGAAGAGAAGGGAAAATCAATCATTAGGTACTAAATGTTGAAAACCACAATGCATACTTACTTCCTCTTGCAGTAAACTTGCCTCCACAAGACAAAGTAAAAACGTAGGTACTTATTCATTATTATTTTTAAATAGTGCAAGAAAAAAACACAAGTAAAAAATACACAAATCTGCTCATAACTATAGACATGTTGCCACATGTTGAAGACAATGCTATAGAATAAAATGATACAGATTTTTTTAAAGATCAGTCACTTACTTTTACCACTAAAGATACTGTTTTTTCAGGTTTTTTAAATTAAACAAAGCTGGAGGGTTCTTTTCCTGCCATGAGCAGAAGAAAGCGCCTGTACTTTTTCTAGTAACAAGACCTACTTCTCAGACACTGAAAACTGTTTTAATGCTTTCCAATATTCAAGAATATTCTGTACTTTTTAAAAAGAGCAATAAACATTTAAGAATCCAAGTCTCTTCAGGAAGTGTAAGCATATACTGATTACAATTTACTCCAATCTCTAAGTAAAAGTACTAATTCAGTTTGAGAAGATAACAAGACTCTCTGCTTGCCTATATCCCTTCTCCATTGCTTCCATGAATTACAGTTCTGCATGGGCTGGGAAACTGCAATCATCATGTCATTCACCAGTACAGTACAGACTAGTGGCTCTTAATGTTTTAGAGACAGCTGTGCTTAAAGCACATATTTTTCTAACTAACCTAATACAGAATATATTATTTATTAACTTATACAAAGCTTAAAATTTATCTTACCTGCTGTTGTGTTTGCACTAACGACTCTAAGTACTCGATAATAACAGTTTTAAAGTCTTTCACTCGTTCCTTCTGTTAATAAATAAATTATGGCGTATTAACTTCTTAACAAATTTTACTTGTAATGTCAATATTATGTAAAGTAGAACTGTCATTTACTTGGAAAAAAATTATACATGCCTCAAATCTTCCCACTTCCTTGCGAATGGTTTTGGAGATCTGCTCAAAATCTTTTTCCCCTTGCTGAACTTTTGTCTCCCACTGGCAAAGGAAAGACATACAGAGTTAAGATTTTGTGTTATCCATTCAGTCTACCTGTAATTTTTTTAGCACACTGATAGTCGCTTAAGAGCTAAAAGGTCCTATTTGATTGTTTTGGCCTATTTAAAAGAAAATCTTACAATAAAAATTTCAGATTTGTGTTACAGGACGTCATCAGATCAGTTACAACAAAAGTATCTTTAAGCCAATGCTATCTGTAGATAAAATGTAAAAATATCTTTGTACTGCTATTAAGAACATTTAACAACCTTTAAAAAATATTTTTTAGAAAACAAAATGTATCTCAAAGGCTTTAATTACTATTCCCTTTACAAGTTTCATACAAAGGAATCTAAACCTGTCCAATCAAGCTTGGAAGAGTCTAAAGTTAGTTACTTATACTTCCCTAATTCCAGAAGAGATGAGTAAACCTTCATGTCTGCCTCTGGTCAAGTATTTGATTATCACTATCATATTTCTGTTGCAAATGACAAGCCTCTGAGGATATGTTTATCTGCTTTCCAAAGCACAAGCCTTCTTTTTCAGTGGCAACTGTTTTCACAGAAAGCTGGACTAGAAACGTTACTGCAGGTAACAAGATCACTAGAGGAAAATTCAGAGGAAGAGATGTTTCTTATGGGGTTATGCCACATTGGGAACACTGTATTTGTGTAACAATATATGACACCAGATTGTTTCTCCTAGTTTCTGTGAAAAGAATCCAGCTAGACAAGAAGGGATCATTAGCATCTACATGGCCCTGTAGCTGTTTTTACACACCTATTACATTGTTATTAAATTTAAGATGATTGTGTAGATAAACGGAGAGCCCCACTGCAGGAGAGCAGTTCTTTGAAATGCAACCATATCTGTTCATCTTAACTGAGAACAAATACATTCAGTCACATTTATCTTCATCAGGAAAAAAACAGCAGGGAAGCAACATGCTCCAAGTAGCATCTTGCTGTTAGCAATCCAGTGGTGCTACTTATTTCACAAAAGCATTTTGTGATGCAGTGTCAAGTTTCTGCTGTGGTATGAGATAAACATAATCTATGTTCCAATAAACATCTCCATATTTATATTTTTCATATATATTTATCACAGTTCCCTGACTGCCCTTATGGAAATTCATGATGCTTTTTAGTAAGTCATAATGGTATTTTCTTCATGGAAGATCGGCCTGAACAGTTAGCTAGTAACTGAAATAGTATAAAACACAGCTGAGGAAAAGTAGATTAGGATTGCCCATACCTTCCTACCACATCAAACAGAGGTGCTTGACATTTCTGTGAAAGCTTCTACAGGCCTAATGAATTCAACATTTCAGTTTTATCATGCCCAGATCCTATGTGAATTATCATTGGGTAACAGTTTGCCATTTTATACTGTATGACAAGGAGAAAAATTCTCATTCAATAAGGTATCTCTAGGACCATCCATTGTCCCTTTATCCGCAAAAAACAACCGAGTAATGGATGATGCTCAAGCTGCTTAGGCTTCCACTTTCCAATTCCTCTGCCAGAGGGTCCACTATTACAGAATTCAGCAATTCTGAACACATTTCAGTGGCAGTGAGAATTTTCAATTGGCACACTTAAACTGTGGGTTTACTAAAAATGTTCTCTAGTTATCCAATAATGCAGGAAAAAGAATTCCTTGAGAAGAAAGTAATTGCTTTAATACTGGGACTGGGAAACGACCACTATTTCCCACTACTACCAGTAATCAGGAAATGTATTGTGCATGGTGACATCAGTAGAGGCAATCGACAAGAATGTGGTCACACAAGAGTAATTGTAGGGTTTCTCAGTAAACAAAAGACTTCTTTAAGGAAAAGAAAATCAAGTTAATGAGTAATTTAAATACTGTATGTACCAAAGGGCAAAAAGAACAAAGGAGCATGTGTTAGTGACCAATGACGAAGCCAAACAAAGCAACGGTGTAAAAGAGCTTGAAATCTGCAATAACATTCTTCCATTATTTAATGGGAGGGCACTAGAGCATACTCAGAATGCATTAGTGTTAAATAATTAAGTTGTCCTACCTCTTCAATTTCCTTAGTGAAGCATGATAGAAAAAGTGTATAAATTATGACACTTCAACATGTTAGATTTATTTTCACTGAAATTACACCATATATACATGCACATATATATGGGTAGAAAAGCTGCATATTTAAGCAAAACATGGTAATAGCTCTCTATTAATTGTCTTTGCTGGATTTACCCAAGTCAGCTTTAGAAACCAAGAAATTCTCCTCTGCCTATCCAAGTGAGCTGTTAGCAGTTAAAAGCACCAACTGGTCCATATTCCCTCCCTCCCATCTCCCAGATTCTGTAGAGACAGTATTAACTGTCTTACTATGAGTTAAAATTGCACACATTTAGTGCTTTAAGTAAATTCCTTTTAAAAATTTCAGTAAATATGGGAAACAGTAAGTGATTTGTAAACAAAAATGGTATAAAGCAGCATTAATGCAGAATGAATGAGCCAATGCAGAAAGTCTGACCTCCAAAATAATGTTTGATAACATTACCTCTTTTATCTCATCTTTAGCTTGCTGTAACTTATCAGGTTTGTTGGCTAGTTGGAGCTTTGCTTCAGCTTCACGTTTTTTTTGTAAAGTGACCTGAGCATCTTGCCACTTCTGCCAGCATTTCATTCGATGGTCAAACACACCCTGTGAGAACAGACAAACTTATTGAACAACTGGAATGGTTAGGCCCATCCAAATTCCAGTAGGAAAAATTAATTCTAGGATAAAGTTGAAACAAGTACTATACTCAAAGAAACCTTAGTGGGTCTACTATGTATTGCATTTCAGTTGACATCATACTTGCACAGTTCAATACCTTCCACAAATGACAGGCTGTTCAAGAACCCTTTTCAGAGCAGACACTTCAGTGCTCCAAATTATTTTATGCCCCTCATTTTAAAAAAACACTACCAAAACAACCATAGTAAGTGCTCTATCATGCAGACAATTCTCTAACTGCAGATACTAGCAAACTGTTCATGCATATGTATTACATGTATTTTCAGCAACACATTTATGTTAGCAACAGACTGAGGGAGCAGAAGTGAAGTACACATATGGGAAAAAAAAAAAAGAGAAACAAAGTCAAAAGAAAAATATGTACTTCCAATAACCTGGTAAGTTCGGAGGTATTTCTCGAAGGAATTCAGAGATACCTGTTCCCATGTCTAAACCTAATCATGCTGTGCAGCATAGCTTACACTTAAATTGAATATTTCTTTAATGAGATGTAGATCCACAAATTGAGTTTTTTTCTTATTTAAAGACATGATTGGCTATCTACTAAATATAGAATACCAAATTACATTCTTCCATATTTATGTAACAGTTAGTAATCTGAAATAAACAGATGCTGTATGCTTAGACACAGTACAGTACAGTATCCCCAAATACTGTACACAATCAATACTGCTCAAAGTAGATTTGCATTTTTTTTGGATCTAACCACTCCATTCACATCTGTGATCACAGCCATTTTTATCATTGGAATAACCCATGAATGCTTTCACTTTACCCTGCTAGAACATCAGGCAAACATCATGAGCAAATGCACACATTCATTTACCCTAAACCTATTTGCTGAGGAATGTGACTTTAAATGCTAAATCAGTATTTTTCCTAGTAGTACTCACTTTTACTGCAGCAATCAGACGAATGTAATCACCAAGCAGTTCGGAGAACACATAGAAATCAGCAAAAGCTTGTTCTTGATGCAACTGATCTATCTTCTCCTCAACCTCTGCAAGCTGAGACAAAGCTCTAGATAGAGCAGTGTGGTCCTCCGAGTTACCTAACATGGCAGCACTTTTAGCAAAGGCAGCGGTGTTGGCTGAAAGCTCTGAAACACAGGAGTAATGTTCAGCATGATTTAGTTAATTTTTTGTATTACTCTGCAGCATAAATCAGTGGAGCAGAGGTTTAACTTAACCAACTGAAATGAAGGTAAAGATCACAGTAAGATACACAAGGACATCACAATGAAACCACATTTAGGAGACAGACTCCTGTGCAAAAGAACTTTCAGTCAGTAAATGCTTTGCCAAATCTGTTAATGTCATGCTTACTCTGTTCAGCAAAAGATATGAAAAAAAAGTCACTTAAGTATTATCCAATTTCCTATTCCAGAGAAAATGCAAACTGACAAAACAAAAGCAAAGTCACCTACAGAGCAAAATTTCAGAACAATTTTAACAGGTTTTCAGCACGTATTTCCATTTAGTTCCGCATAGAAACAAAACCAACCCTTTCACAAAATCACCACTCCCATGAGTGGAATTTATTTCTGTTGGGCTGTTTATTGACTCTTAAGTAACTTTTACATGTGCATACTGTAATGTATTGTCACATTCTGATATGCCTTACAATAAAAAACCAAAGCTCACATATTATCAGTACCTGTGCAAGTGAAGTTTTTGAGCTTATTTATTAACAAATACTGGTGCAATTGTCTCAAATCCCATGTAAGTAATCCTGTACAAAGTTTAGTTCCATGAAGGACCTTTGAACAAATGTTTGGTCCAAATTACTTCAGGTCAGTTTGCAATTTTGCTCCACCTGCAGAACCATCAGATCACCAGAAGTGATTGCAGAAGGAAGCTGTCTTCAGATATTTAAAACTGTAACTATTTGAACACAACTCTTAGAAAAACCCCAATGATCCAACACTTCTTCAAATCTATAAGGCGTCAAATCAACCGTAAACAAAGATTTCCACTTTCCATTACTTATTAAATATTTCTTAGCCTTGTGGATAGGTTGCTAAAGGTTTTTTTTACTACAGAGAGTAATTCTTGATTAGAATTATGAGAAAGCTACTTATGACATTTTCACATACTTTTGGAAACACTCAAAGGTAACACCATATTTTAACATTCTACAATATTGTCAGAAAACACACTTACGGTCTTCTTGAGCTACAAATTCATAATTGTGACTTGTTTAGGGTTTTGTCTGGTTTGCTTTGGTTTTTATTATGTTTGTTCTTTTTTTAATTATCTGATAGAAATCCATCACTGACAAAGACCATCACAGGTTATTAGAATATAAGCTTACAGGTTTTGCTTCTATCTGAAATAAGCAAACAAAAAATTGATACTCTGTGACTACTTATCTTCCCAGAAAAGTTTACCCTAACAGTAGCTTGAGGGTATATCATTATGCAGACTAAATTAAGAATAAGATATTCCCATGTAAGCACTTAAACTCAATTAACAGAGCAATACTAAACCAAAAGATGTTTAGATGGATTTAGGCAGCCACTTTTTGTTCAGAAAGAAATTACTCTTGCCATGAGACCTGAAGATAAATTTATGGATGTCTACTGTAGTAGGAATCACTTGCTAGGTGTGATAATGACACAGTACAAGGGAAAAAAATATGCTAGATCATTATAGTGACTCTAGGAATGTCAGATGGTTAAATTTAAAATTAAAGGCAGGTATACAAAAATACTAGAGCAGCTTAAAATAGAAGATACAAGTAGAAAATTTTTGCACTAAAATACGTTGTGTAACTATTTTAGTTAAGAGTTCTGACATGCTGAGCTCTTGTTTCATCACCATTTCCTAAGGTTCATGTAAAAGTAAAGTTACCTTTTCTGTGGCAGACTAATGCTTCAACACTGGCATGAAGCTTCCTAAGTTGCTGATCCAGATTCTCAAATTGCTGCTGTTTTTCTTCAAACCACTGACAAAAGATGAAAGAGTCAAGCATTACAAATTAGATTACCAAAAACATTTCTGGTTCTAAAGAAGCAAATTATCCAGGTACTTCCAGGGTGGTCAACTGATACGGCTAAGAATTCAAGCCAATAAGGAAATTAATAACCCATTTTCTACTTCTACAGCTTTAAAATGCAATTGTTGAGGCTCATTAATTCATCTCATTATTCAAGCCGAAAAATCAGCTCTTACTGCATCCGATTCATTCATCTTGATTGTCATTTTGTTGACAGCGTCGGCAGCCTTGTTCACCATTCTCAATATTCCTGCTCCACTCAGAGCCTGGGTGTTAACTGCTCTCGGCAGCTGGAATTGAATGACAAATAAGGGCAAAGAGACTGGTTAAAAGGATGGAGGTTTAACTGGGCACAAGGGGGAAAGAAAAGGATATAGTGTTTTCTTTAGTCCTGTGTGTTTCAATATAGTGGAATCTAATTTCTCAAATTTACTACTTCTACATTCTCAAGAGGAAAACTTAAAAATATAGACTATTTACTTTTCTTCTACATCTTTACATTTAAATGGAACAAACAAACCACTTGTCCAAAGCTGTTATGAACTAGCCAAATGTCCTAAATGGCCACCTATATGCTACAATAAACAAACTGCCACTACAGGAACAGAAAAGCTTAGATTTATAACAAATTAGACAAAGGAAATTCTGTTACACATTTAATTGTAATGCAACACATGCACTGCATGCTGATAATAAAAGGTTAATGACTTTTTACTTTTCAATATAAGGGTATAAACATACCTCAAGTATGTTATCTGCTTAGGTACTGAGAAACACTTGGAGTTAAATTAACAAACCTTAAATTTAATTGATATTACTATGCAGGCTAGACTGTAAATGCTATACAAGGTGGCCCCTATGTCAGACCATTTACCCTTCATGTAATGTTTTGTCTGTCAGTAGCATTGACAAACGCACTGTAAGTTATCTACTGATGCTTTTGTCAGTAGGGAGGCCTCTGTGACTTATTAGTATAACTAAGATACTGACACTAACCAAAACACAGTTCAGTATTAGAGTGAAACCACTAGGCACATTTATAAAGAGATACATTGTATCTTTAACAATGTATTAATTATTGTGGAAGGTACCAGATTAATGGTATAGGGGATTGAAATCCTTATTCACAAAAATACCTAGCCTGGTCAGCAGCATTGCCAGCATTTTCACATTATCCTTCCAATATACCTCAAGCTGGATTCCTAGAGGCAAGAGAGCTGCTTCCAAGCCAGTTTAATTTTAGATCTTACTTAACAAGCATCAGAACTGAAAAGACTGATTCACTTGAGAAGTCACTATACAGCAAATAGCTTTCTGTCACTAGCACTGTAAGTTTTACCAGAGCCTGAGGCACACCATTACCTAAGTAGCCCGTGCCATTTTACCCATGAAGGGCATGGTCCAATTTGATTTCATGTTAATTTAGGGGATTAGGTCTCAATAAAAAGTGAATATATTGCTTGGTAGGTTACCATATCTAGAAATAAATAAGAGAAGTTAAAGAAACATAAATACCTCAGAACTTTCCAAGAATTGTCTCAAATCTGGATCCTGTAGCAAGGTTGGGTGCTTTACTGTTCGCTGTAAATACCTATGATTTTAAAAATTAAAATATCAGGTAATAGAACAGATTTAAGGTGCCTGACTGAACATAATACAGTACCATGCACTCCATACCACAATGTAACATACTAAAGGTTGGGTAGTGTTTCACAACACAGTTTGTTTACACCAGAATTACATCCCTCCTTAAGGTGGGGCCTGCCACATCTGTGGCGCACACTAGTAAAATAATATGCTTCTTATTTTAAACAGCTGAGTGAAGACTCCTTTATTAATCTGTTTATGCCAGAAAAAAAATGAACTCGTTTAAACATTTTTGTACACTGCAGTGAACAGGCTTTTTGTTACAGGTAATTCTGGCCGATTTATTTTAGAATTATAGGGAATCTTGGACAAATTAGTTGATTCTAGTCTAGGTGTGAACTATTCATGTGCTGGATAGACAAGAGTCTTCAATCCATTTAGTTCTCATACACACACAAGTACAATTCAATGTAACTCATTCCTTTTTCTTTTCTGCACTTCTGCTTAGACCTCAAGTGTAATTTTTTTATCCACCCTCCATTAGGTATGTTTACCAGATCCTCATCTGTTTTTTCCTGAAGAGGGTAAGGATTGCAGTTAAACTATTTTGCACATTAGATTGCTCAACTTTTTTCCCTTATTCCATATCCATATTCTGTATGAAGTACAAGTTAACCTTAAGGTGACAGTATACCAGGGACAGGACCCTTCCCTGACAAAGATACTTTTGACAGTATCAGCTGTATATCAGTGCTGGGTGACAGAGATCCAGTATCACTTATGCCAAAATTCAGCAAGTCACATCGATGTCATCAACACACATGATCAGAAGCCCATTTTACTTTCAAGTGATTGAAGGCCTCCTCACCTGCCTTCCTGCCCAACAGGTGATTTGCTATGGAATAAATACATTACTGTAATTGTCTTAATTCTTTCAACCCTAAATGTCTACATGAGATGGTAATGGTAGTTTTACTTACTGAACCTCTACAATCTTAATTTTAAGCTTGAAACAAGTCAGCTATAATCATTTTTATGAATAGGGCTACTCTTCCTATTATTAATGGGAATTAGTCCATATCTACTCAAAAATTTGACAGTTGTATACAGTCTCCAGAATTCACTTAAGTACAGATCACCAGTGTTGCAATTACAGAACCCATATAGTATACTGCAAGTAATTCTGAGCCTAAATAAATTTTAGTTAGATACACACATTACCTTTCTAGAGCGGCTCTTCTTTTCTCCACAAATTCAGTAGATGAAGAATCTTCTTTGCCTACTTTAACCTTGGTCATGCCTTGAAGGAAACAGCATCATATTGATTTTATTTTATCACAGATAAATCATTAACATAACTGATGTGATTAAAATATAAGGCCCACCTAAGTTTACATGTTTAAATCAAATTACAGTGAAAAACATAGGACCATTAAAAAAATCAACTGCATGCTGCATAGTTTTGTGAAACTAGCTCTGTGAAATTAACTAATGCAAACTAACAAGTTCTGAAAATTCTGAACTGAACTGCATGGAGAACAGAATCAGCAGAATAAAATGTATATAGCCTTATAGTGCTTTCTCTGATCAAGACAAGAGTGGCAACTAGTTATTGATGTGTCCTGGCATAGGAAATAAATTCAACCTCAGCAACAGAAGAACTCTAAAATAGTCAGACTGAACTCACTATTTGTCATGCTAAAGGTCCAAACTTGGAATTTAGCAACCTAAGTACCATCAAAACCACCATGAAACACTGGACATCAATAATTATTCTTATTTCCTGAAAAACAGGAAAGATGTTTTTTTGTTATACAATCCAGATGTCTGATTTCTAGCCCTAGTATATTTCTTATCTGTTACTTTTGTGCGTCTTTAGCGAAAAGTTTTGAGATTCTGATGATGTACTCACTGATCTGCCAGGTCAACAGTTCCCTAAGTTCCTCACACAATCTCCCTCCTGGACATAGAAGTTTCACACAGTAACCCCTGGAGGACACAAGTAGCAAAGCCTTACAGGAACAAGACTGAATCCTTAACCTCTCAGCCTTAGTTTTTCCCTCCTCTGCAACATGATGAAAATAAATCTGATAAAGACTTTTTTCCAAAAGTATTCTACACAGCGTAACGTAACTAAATCCGTAAGTTTGTCAGTAAAATTAAGTATGTCTTCAAATAGAAGTGATTCAAGTATTCAAGGGAAGTTGAGGTAATTCACATGCCTCATCTTTATACATTTAGTATTACTATACAATAATATTTTACGACAGAAAGAAGGAAATCCTGTGGCTTAATAAAAAAGAGCCTCCATAGATGAACTGTGAACAGAAGTTCATAGGGAAAAACTGAATACCCAAACAAATTACCCATATGAGGAATTCCTACCCTGTAAAAATGACAGTTATTTTTTAAGTATCTTGCCACATTTTTTTCTCTCCTAATACAAGCCTATTTAAATGCCAGTGCAAAGACTGTTTCTGTAGACCAAGCACTCCTCCTTCACCAGAAAAGATCAATGACATAACAAATCATTTTCTTTAAAAATGAAAATGTGATTTTCATACACAGTTATGTAAATAGTGAAGCATCTTAATGAATGTCCAATTCCAGTTCACTCATTTTTATCCTTTTGTTCCACAGTCAGTAATTGATGGACTTGAATTTGTAGCTAAGATCTAAAATTACAGCCCCTACTGCTCATCAGCACAATAAAACTGGAGCTTTAAACTCCAGGTGTTACCAACAGTGTAACAGAATTAACAGACCAGGGACTTCTTTACAACACACACTGCATAACACTGAATGTATGACATTATGTATTAAGGCTTTAAACATAAACATGCATAAGGTAAAGACTATAATCTTACTTTCAGCTGTTTTCTCAGCTCTCTGCTTTAAGATGCATTATTTCAAAACACACCAGAATCAACTTCTCCTTCGCTCCAGAACTAGAAACGTACTGGCTACATGCTCTTGAGCAGAACTAAGTAACACCTGTAAAGTTCAACTTTAAAGAGGAAGTTTCAACCTCTTTTGAAAACATTCTACAGAGTCTGAGTTTTCCCAATCTACCTGTAACTTAAAGTCTCTACACAAGGCTTTGAAGCGCCAGCCAGTGCTTGCTTGCACTGCAGTATGTCCCGCCATTTTACCGTCCTCCAGGTGTACAAATTTTTATGCTGGTTTTGTTCAAGTGGTAGCTGAAATCCAGTCTAAGCTGAATTTGACTGTGATGCAAGCACTACATTTTCATGTAAATGCACACTGTCATAAGTGCCTTAAATTTTGTATCATCCAAAGGACATGATCAGAAACCTTATTCCATTTCCATAAGCCCTGTCAGCATTTGGAATTAAACTTATTTTTGTTACAGGAAAAACTGATTATTACAGAATTACCCATAAATTTCAATAACTACCAAAAACTCAGGTCTAATTTTCAGCCTCAGGCTTAAAAACACAGTGCTTTTCCATAGAAATAAAATCATGAATTTTCCAAGCCTCTGTTGCCCACATTGACTCAATCTGCCTACTCCTACTTACATGAAAAACTGCTGCTCTGATTATTTTTATAGACTAAACTACTGAAAAGAAGTTCTGCCATTGCCTACATATCAAACAACATTCTAGATTTGAATCACTTATTTATATGAGTAACACAAAAGTCTTTAACTAGCTTTACTGTTTTAACTATTTATCTATTTTGAAAGAACCTCTCCTCCTTAG
Source organism: Fringilla coelebs (assembly GCF_963513975.1). Taxonomy (NCBI): domain Eukaryota; kingdom Metazoa; phylum Chordata; class Aves; order Passeriformes; family Fringillidae; genus Fringilla; species Fringilla coelebs. The sequence goes on along the minus strand of NC_140031.1, from coordinate 53,848,806 downwards.
AGATCACAAAACTGAAGATTGTTTTAATGCACCAGGCATGCTTCTTAGATCATGGAGAAAGGATCTGATCCTTTAAGGTATTCAACCCAAAAGTCTTTTTTTGCATTAAAACCTTGCAAAATTTATGACAGGTTTTGCATTCACCATCATCAAAAGAAACAAAAAGAGGTATCAGAGATCTAAAGTATGTATGAAGCTCTATATATTGCAAGCAATTGAGAACAGCTCAACTTAAAAATAAACTCTCTTTTAACATTCTTGTTTTGGTAGACTAATCAACTCTTGAAGGGTAACAGCAAAGGAAGAATCATAGATAAGAAACACAAGGTCATGCATTAAGAGATATCCTTTTTATTATCAACATTAGTCTGAGTTTGGAAGAGGCCATTACATTCTTTCTAATTTAACATGAACTTTTAGAAAATACAGAACACAAAGAGTATTTGGACAACCTGAGAAGAAAGCAGTATTCATGCAGAAGAGTAATTTGTATTCAGTACTTAAGTGTCACCTTATTGGAACTGCACTTACCTACAATACTTTTTTCTGGAGCTGGAGGCACAATATAACCAATATGCATGTATTTTGTTGCTAATTTGCTGTGCAGGCCAAGAAAATCACTGAATCTTCTTTTAACAGAGAATTCATTTTTGTGGAATATTGAAAGTGATGTCTTAAAAAAAATAAAATCGTTGTGAATTACTGATCCATCTCAGCTACAATACAAAGTATTGACATATTTTTGTTGCACTACCTACCTTTGTTGTTACTCTGTATGCCATATAAGCATTCATGCCATCTCCTGTAAGAAAATTAAAATAATTATCCCAGGGCAAGGTAGTGTAATCCTGCCATACACTTTTCAGTCCAAAAAATACATTAAATAGATTTCCATTTAGATACTAAAAATGGCCCAAGGAAAACTAAAGAGGAAATCATGCTAAAATCTAGGAATAGTCTTCAAGGAATAAGACAGTCTACAATGTGAATTTTTAGGCTCAATGAACTTACCAACTTTCTCTGGGTCTGATACATTGATTTCTATATCAAACAAATCTCCATTTGCTTCCTCTTCAATCTAGGAAAAGGATATACCACATTTTACAAAGTAATGGACATCCATATTATCTATAGGTACAAGAATATAGAGGTATAAGAATATAGAGGAAGAAGGAGAAAAAGTCAGTATGTTTGTGTAATTATGAAACATTTCCAGTCCCCAATGTTAATATACTTTCTAACACTGACTGTGACTGCAACCAAAGTTCTGGAGGAAAACTTGGTAGTGCTAAGTTTACAGTTGGACTCAAATGATCCTAAGGGTCCTTTCCAAACTAAATGGTCCTGTAATTTCAGTTTTAAGACCTATTGCAAAAGCTTTCAGTATGGAGATTTAGGGGTCTGTTCATTGTACCACCTGCAATGCCAGCAGACACTGTGGTTCACAACCACTCTCATTTGCAATGCTTCCATGTGCCTGCAATCAAAGAACATGCATTCCTTTTCATTAACAGTATCTGTAGCAGAAGAGCTTGGGAAGGGAAAAGCAACAGATAAAAAATACTTGTCTGAGTTCCAGAATTTCATAATCCTTCATGTACTATACCTAAGTTTGATAAAAAGAGAGATCTTAAGAAATGCTGTGGCAGAAGGGACAGTACCAGGGCTGAAGGGGGCAAACTCAGAATCAAATGCCATCATGTGGTATCTGGGGAAGCAGGCATCATTGAGTCATGGGTAGGTCTTGTATGCAAAGTCACTGTTTGGTAAGAGAACTCTCTAGAATAAATGGCATTCAGCAATGACCACGCTTTGACTGGAACACCAAATGTAAATAGAAATGTTAAGAATACAATTACCCTCAACTGTTTGTTTGCATGCAGGATAATTCTAAAAACTGCTTGTTCCATTTCCCGATTAGGAACAGCTTCAGAAATGCAAGTTGAAACTGTAACATGCTAGTGAGAGTTACTTAAATTAATAACATTTCTTATGTATCAAGTTCACAGCTTACTCCTACACACACTTTTAAAGTATCTATTCTGAAGGAATAGAACTTCATACTCCTAATACTACATATCTCAAATATAATCACCTTAGTAGTGAATTCTTACAGTATTTCCATGAGTCAAATTAATACTAAACTTTTTTTACAAAACAAACAACAAGGTATAATGGAGGCACCAATGTTTAGGAACTGGCATTTTAAAACACGGTAAAACTTAAAAATCTAAATGAAACATTTCCATAGTTTAGAGTTTACAGCATACCTCTTCTCTGGATCTATCAAAAATCACTGGGGCTGTTACGCTTTTTGATTCCATTCTGGGAGCTATTAATGTGGTGGGTGTTACAGGAGTGACTGCAGGAGTAGGTTCTGGTGAAAGTATTGGATCCCTCTCCGGACTGTCCAATGAAACTTCTTCTGTTGCTTCTAGAGAAACATACTGAGTTAGCAATAAATTTCCTGTGCAACACAGATGGACATGCATCATAAAGACAACAAACATGCATGATGACAAAATAAATAGCACCCATTGTGCAGGATAATCTTTTTCAATACACAGCTAAAACCAGATATGACATATGGACTTGTAGTGCAGAATGGGTTAAATTAAGACCAATATCCCCTTTTTTTTGTATACTGTTCAGTAAAGAGTATTTTAAAGCAGTCACAAGCTACAAATAATTTATTTCTGTACGACATATTGTTAATTAACTTTTTTGACTACAGGAGCAGCTCTTTTTCATCACCTGTTTCGCACTCGGAGCAACAGCTGATTTAGTCATGTAGGATGATAACTAAGCCGACTAAGCCATATAACAAATGAAGTTACACACCCCCACCTGTGCCAAATACCCCACAAGCTGAAAAGTAGCAGTATTAGCAGGTGAGACATTAAGATTATCTTTAGTCTATCTCCATGCTCTTTGGAGCTTAAAACAGCTCACAAGAAACTGAGTACTTCCTTTAAACTATGAAGAGTTCACCTACGTTTAAAGACAATGCAAACTGCTGCTCTACAAATCTCACTAACCAGTTCTGACGACTGACAAGCCACACATTTTCTGGGTATACAGAAGTTCCTGTTCTAGCTCAAATAAACAAACAATGTTGTGTTCTCACCAGACATGCATATTCAAGAATTCCAGTTTCTTAAAAGATAACATGGACCACAGAATAGTAATTTGATACCAAAACTGACTTTCCAATAGACCTCAAGTCCTTTCACAAACTAGACTTTAGTGGGTAGTACTTACCAAACAGGCAAAAAGGCATTAAACCAAAGCAGGCACTCATTCTGGCTTGAGGCTAACAAAGTTTACTGTCATCATTTTATTTTGGAGCATATCACTCAGAATTGCTGAGTTTGCAAAAGACTTTTGAAATCACCTAACCTGTCTGTTCAAGCAGGGCTCTAGCTAGAGCAGGCTCAACTGAATCACATCCAGACGAATTATGAGCATCTCCCAGGAGGAGAATCTACCTCTTCCTTGGATAACTTGGAACACTGTGGCAGTGTTTGACCACCCTAAACAACAATGAAAAAAACCCCAAAGCCAGCATCATCCCGTCACCCCCACCAAAGACAAGCAAACAAAACCATAAGATTTGTCTTATATATTTCTGGTTTTTAGTGTGTAGCCATTGCCTCCTGTTCTGTCAGTGGAGAAGTGAGGCTTCCCTTTCTCCATTCCCTACCATAAAGTATTCATACCCACTATATGATGCTCCCGATCCCAAGCCCCTACTCCAGGATGAACAGCACTAGCTTTCTCAATCTCATCTCTTATGCCATACATTTCATCTCCTCAATCATTTTCATGGCCCTGCACCGGACTCACTCCCATCTGTCCATGTCTCCCTCATATTGGATAGCTCAGACCTGGACTCAGCACCCCAGGTGTGGCTTTAGCAGGGCTGAGCCAAATGGAACGATCAATTCCCCCAGCCTGCTGGCATTGTTTTTCCTAATTTCAAATTACATACTATTTTCATAGTATTTTCAAACTAAGTTAAAACCAAGCACCTCATTATATTTTCCATTTTTAATATGAATGAAGAATCTACAGCCATTCTTTGAAGATAATTATTTTCAAAGCATTGCTTTATTCTTACTGTTAAATCTTAAAGTATTAGCATCTGCTAATGCTTCCTTTTCTCAAATGCCACAGGAAGGACACTGAGTCTTAAATCAATAAGGAATTTTAATTCAGAACCTAAGATCAGGTCAGAAGTCATGCTGAGGCAGTTGCAAAAGAGCTTTTAGATTGGCAGAATAGGAACATTTCAACAAGAGGCAGTTCTCTCCTTTGATGGCTAACAGCATTCAACATATAAGTTATACAAATGAGTATTTCACAGAAACATTTCTCAGAAAAATATGCACATACATATGTAACACTGTATACTATATACATGATGAAATGTAAAACACAAAATATTTCTGAAATAAAGCAATTGCACTTCAGTTCTTCCTCTTTTCTATCACTAGCTGTATTCCAGCACATTCAGAAAACAAATCATTAACCACCACTATCTACTTCTCTACTTTAAATTTTAGACGGGTTAATAAACAATTCAATCATTAGCTGAGAACACAATCCTCTTTCTGTAAAGTATAACTTCAAAAAAAACCTGAATTTAATGTAAGAAAGCAGCACTGCTATCAGATGAAACAGAAGCACACTTCTTCTCCAGGACTCCACTTTTTCAGACTTGTATCCACACACTTGTTAGTGATCTAGGTTATGCATCAAATGAATTACAAGAAGGATTAGCAAATTTTTAAAGCTGCTGTCTGGTGTTTCTATTTTATTTTTGTGAAGGAATTTACCCACAGAAAATAGTATCTGTTTGTTTGATAGCACCAAGTCAGCTATTTTAGGAAGAATTGGGAATTTACGCCTTTCTCTCTCTTGTTACCTCTCACCCCAGGTTTGGCATGCTACCAGACACTATGCAAATCTAGAAGAATGACATGGAAAAGATATGGGAAGGGGGATGATGGGACTGAGTTGGACAGGGAGAAAGTTTGTTTAAAACAAAAATATTTAAGGATTCTGAAAGGAAAAAGAAGCATTAGCTTTATATAAAACAGCAGGCTCTTCTAGTTATTTTTGCCCCTCAGAAAAGCAGCCTTCAAGTAGTACATGAGCTGAAGATCTATTTCTCATGAAATAGAGATGAACTCTGACATTTACTTCTTACATATGTCCCTTTACTGATTACTTGAGTAATCAGGTCACATAATCTGATGAAAAGGTTTTACTTATAATTCTTCAGCTTGTTTTACAGGTGAGCTTTTTTTCCCCATGGAAACATTAATATAGCAGGCTTCACAGTAGAAACGATGGCACTTCCAGAAACATTTGTTTAATCTATTAATTTTAGATCCTCACCTGAAAACTTAGTATAAAGTTGTGGTTTTGAGGCGTAGTTTATTGTTGGTTTGGGGTTTGAGAGGTTTTGTGCGCTTGTGTGGGTTTTCCTTGGTTTTAAAAATATCCAGTATCTATATTAGAATGAAAAATGAAATCTAGAGGTCTTCTTTTCCAAGATAGTTCTCAAGAGCTTAAGTTCCCACTTCAAGAGGCAAGCAACTGCTTTGTCCAACTTTTGGGAGAAAAATGCTGAGATCCAACACTTAGTATCAGTTTATGGGAGTTACCACAACATATTAAGAACTTCCACCAACCTAATAGTGTAGACTGCTAGACAAATACATACTTTACAATCTATAAACAGTCTTTGTTAGGGATCACTGTCAAGTTGCTTAGCTCCAAAAAAACATGAAGACATCATTCTGCTGTGGGACACAACTACATGTGCTAAATTAACATTCTACAGCCAACCACAAGTTTCTATCAACACTCAAGCACAGGCCTCAATCTCAGCATTACACAGATCTTGTTTCTTTATTTTTCACCAGCAGTTTTTGTGAAATATCATTTTAGAAAATGCAAGTTTGCAATTCTTTGGCAGCTTACTTTGGTCACAAGTTTTTACTAGTCACACTTTCAAATATCAGATCTTTAATATTCTGACATAGCTCGAATGATTAAATTGGCTTATTATCTTTGAAAGTTTGTTCATGTTAACATATAAATCTGGAAGTAAACTTAAGCAGAAGCTGTTATGTAGAACAGAGGACAAGCTATTAAAAAAGGCTTCTCTGGGCACTGCAATATTTCAGAGACTTTATTGAACTGAACTGTCTGTAAGAACTACTACACCTAAGTCATAGCCCATGGTCATTATTATTATATCAGAAGTACTAAATATAGCCTTAGTGAGAACAGAAATAGTTTTAATGCAACAGTTGCACACTAATATGACCACCTTCTGACTTCAAAACTGTAGGTTCATATGCTTTTATGCATTTATTTCTTGCAAAATAACTGAACAAGCAGATTCTAAAAACAGCAAGGCATTTGCACAAACTCTTCATATCAGACACATTATATGACAACGGTCTGACAGACACCATCAGGTAGAAGCTTTTCTGTTCAGGTGCACCTGAAGAACATATCTTGACTAGATCAGAGAATTATCACCTCCTTTTCTGTCTCAAATCCCAAGAAAAAAGCCTAAAGGGAAAAAAAATCACCACAAAACCAAACAACACAAAACCCTACTGAGCAAAAAAACAACCCAATAAAAACAAACATCACCCCAGCCCCAACGCAGTGACTTTTCCTCAAGACACAATAGCTAGACACTTTCATAACATGATCCATTCCCAAATGCATTTCAGAGCTGAAAAAACAAAATAACAGTAATCTTTTACCCAACAGAGAAGAGGAAAAATTATAGTTTTCCACTTTTTTGAAGAAGGTGATAGAACACTGATAAAACTTCTCAGATGAGTTCACCCTCTTGTGCTCTTCTGTGAGCACCAGAGGTAGAAGGCACAGACAATGGTGCCCTTCATGGGCAGTCCATGGCATATTTGTGCAGCTTAACATTGAATTTTAGGTCAACATTTTGGAAGACTAGTTCAATATGTAGCTCTTCACTGTACAATAGCAGATTATTGACAACTAAGCTTTAAGATGTATCTCCAAATTCCTTAAGATACACCTAATACTGCCTCATTTGAAGCACTGACCATTAAGGTCTCTGCATGTAAGAGGTCTGTGAGGCAAGATAAAGTAATTCTTCTAGCCAAATAATCAACATAGTGACTTTTATTCTAAGGGTGAAAGCTTTTAAGTGGGTTTAGCAAGTGGGTTTAGCTTGCTTTGTTACAGAACGAAGAACTACAACAAAGCAGAAAAATTTTCTCATCTCCAATGACTCAGGAAAACTAATTTCTTCAATTCTTGACACCCTGTTTTAATAGTTATAAGTTGCCAGAGAAAAGGTAATAAATATCTATATTGCACATATTATTTTGTAGCTGCCACATAAACATAATAGCAAAGAGGTTTTAAGCATAATAAAAAAAGCCTAAACCATTTCCCAGGTTCTGTCCTGCATTAAAGCCATACAGAAAATTTGTGCTGCTTCACCCTCTTTTCCATTAGGCAACGGAAAAGTTCTATTCAATCTACAATAGTTACAGAGGCATATAATCACAATTTTTTACAAGTCTGAAAAACTATCATTATTTCTGACCCTGAAAAATGGCGATCACTCCTCTCAGAAACACGATTTCGTTTACCTAGATTTTAAAGCATCTAGTAGTTCAATATGAAGGAACAACAGAAGCTACAAAGCTGTGGAGCTTCATTTTTTTCTCCTCTCCACTTAAGTGTTCCTATAAGATGTGCCAAGTTAAGATTCTTTGGAATTTCAACATGTCAAAGAAAAACCCTGTCACAATCACTTTTAAATTAAATTCTGCTTTCCTAGAAAGCCAGACTTTCGCAATCATGCTGGAAGCAAGAGATTAGGCATCTCATCTTGCCCTCCTCACGCTGTTTCTATACTGTCTAGCAAAACAGTCCTAAGAAAGAAAATAATAGTTATACTTGTGAGTGCACAGCACTGAAACACAAATTCAACACAGTTTTTCAGAATGTCATTTCAGAATGGCAGTGACACAAACACTGAAGTTCATAACTTGGGTTCAACAGCTTTATACAAACTTTTTGCTTAGAACAGGAAACTGTGAAAAACATTTTATCTCATGCTCCATAAATCACATTTGTTTTTTCCTCTATTTGAGAGTATTAGACTCACTCTGTACTATAAATTGAACTTCAAAAGACCAGTCTCAGCTGAGGTAGATGTGCAATGTTAGATGCCTCCAGTCCAGTGCTGCAAGCACTTAAGAGAATGTCCAACATGGCAAAACCCACACTCATTAAATCAATTCCTTGTCTTAGTCTCACAGCATTCATTTCAGTTGAAACAATCTGGCTGCAAACATTTGTTCATTCTGTCTGACTCCCCTCAATATTTACTCCAGCCTCCCTTTTCTTTTCTTAATATTATCTTAAAATATCCACTCCAGATGGCTCTATGGTTATAAAAAGCTGGCTTTTTATACTGAAGCTAAATAACCAAATTACTGACTAGTACTAGAAAGCTGCATTGCTAAAGCACTTACTTTGTAAGTTATAAGGCAAAAAAAATGCAGAAAAAGAGTAAGAATACCCCTTTATCCTTTATTCCTTTTTTCTCTTAAACCACCTTCAGAGAAGTACTGAATTTGTCAATACATTCTAACAGTGTAATGAACAAACAAGTTCAAATACATGGAAATACAAATTATGGAAGTTGAGAACAAATGTAATGGGCATATGTGTATATATGCATTTATGCAAAATAACCCAGAAATAAAGGTTATAAAGTTTCTTTTTGAATGATTACATCAGGTAATCAGTGAGGATGAGATTACTGCATTCAAAGCGGACTATCAGCTGACTAACTCAATATGAAGTAATAGGGAAAATTATAGTTTTGAGAGGTAACATTCAGAACCATCTTATGCACATAATATATTCCAAATATTCCAGCTCCTTTCTTGAATAGTTAGTGCTCCTACAACTGCAATTGACAGTGACAATAACCCATGTTAGGATAGCTGAAAACTGATACTGAAGTAGCAATTGACTTATGAACCTTGAGAAACGTTCTGTCTATTAACAGATCACTTATGAGAACTTTCACATCTTTTTCTAAAGCATGCAATACTGTCAACTGTCAGAGACATAACCATGTACCAGTAAAATGATAGGACTGGTCCCATACACCAGTTTGTTACCTTTCCATTAAAACAAGAATATTAAGAAGCAAATACTTGCAATACAGTCTGAATTACCTCTCTCTTTATAACTGGAAAAAAAAAAAACAACTGGGACAGCTTATGCATGACTATTAAGTAGAAAACAAGACAGTAACTCAAGTCATGCATTTCCACAGATCTGAATTTTGGATCACAAAATTATAAAGACTATTCTTACTGTCAGCAAACATGTCAGTGACCAGCTTAACACTCCCACCCTACACACTGACTGAACATATCACAGAGAAACTTATAAACAAGCTCACAACAATTCACAACTCAACTAACAACATTTTTCACAAGAAAAGATCTGCACAACACTGTAAAACTACTTATAAGGTTTTAATCCTCCTTCTCAGAAAAGCACATTTCTTTCAGTCCAAGGTGAAATCGTTTGTGCAGGCATGCTAGAAGAAAATAGTCATTACCAGCAAAGAGGTCTTCTCTGTCACCATCCAGCATGATCTCTGCTGGCTTTGGACCATTGGAGTTTGTGCTGAGGTCTTCTGCAGGAAGACTTGCTGGCTCTGGAGATGAAGGACTTGACTGTGTTTAAAAAAAAAGTAAAATGATTACAAGAGAACAAGTTGCCATGTATCAGTAAATAAGAATTTTTGCAACATTGTTGCATTGCAAAGAAACAAAAGAAGTTTCACAGAAAGGGAACTCTGTCAGCTATTTCCATTTCCTATTCCTAGCACAGCAACAATGAATAGAAGATACGAGCTAGTCAAGAGCTCTTAATTTCTTTGTTTGAGAGAAAAAAGTCAACAATTTCTATAGGTTTGAATAATGTGAAACAAAATCTGCTACAGAATGATCTAGAATAAATTTTTAGTAATGCCAAATGTAACTTGATAGTTAGGTTCCTCCTGGAAAGGCTTGGATTTAAATCTGGATTTGTAGATAGCCAAAAATCAATAAAGAAATCTCCAAGTGCTCTGTGATTGAAAAGAATGTATTAATGCCATCCAAATAATTAAAGGCTGCTTGGAGCTGCAAGAAATTTTGTTAGCTTTGCAACAGGATTACTGCCACAGAGGATCAGAGGATCACACTGTATTTTACATGGAAGCTGGGCTAGCCATAGATACAATTTTTTAATTCACTGGAGACTAGAACTTTCCCTGTTGAAGACACCAAGGAAAACTAAAGCAATATTGAAACTGGGCCACAAATGAGTATGTGTTACACCTAATGGCCAAAGGTTTTAAGCAATTTCATAACTCAGAAGTAGCATATTTCATAAGAAATGGTCTGTCTCTCCAGCCAGTGCTGTGTAGAAGTGCAAGTTCAATTCCAACTAGAATAGAAAAACATGGAAATGCTTGATTTCTCAATGCCTGAGGTTCAAAAAGGTTAAAGTTTTATCAGCAAAAGCAGTTCTTCACTGAAACATTGTAGGTACTCATTTCAAACTAGTTTTGCTGCTATTCAACTTTGAACAGCAATCCATTTACATTTTGATAGACTGTAGTTTTAGAACACTGTGGGAGTCCCACACTGCCACAGATGCAGAATGCATGTAGGTTTGTGCTTGTCAAGTCTTCTCGCTTTCAAGCAAGTTGCATGAAAAACAACTATTGGGAAGAAAAGCCCTCCTGAACCTTTATAGCACATCCGCAGAGAGCTTTCTGCTTTATCACTTAATTATGCTCTTGCCTAATGAATGGTGGAAGAGAGCCCTTGGAGAATGCTTATACCTTCAAGCTATTCCTTCAGTCTATCTTCTCAGTTTTATTGGAAGTAGCTATTTTGGTTACTAATGGTTATTTTGACTATATCTGGCTTCTAATCACAAAACTATTCTATCAGACACAACATTCACTTTGAACACTCAAATCTGATGAACCCATGGAAAATATCTGCATGCCTAAAGCTACAAGTTACCAAAGGTCAATACAGAGGTATTCCCACTTTAAAGAAAGATACAGATTCCTTTAAGAATAGCTATAAATACACGCCACCAAGTCTCTGTTACTGAGACGGGAAAGATCCTGCCCAATGGCACAGCCAATATTTCTGCACTGGACACCAGGCTTCATAGCTGTAGTTAGCAGAGTAGTTACAGGCAGCTCTCTCCAAACTCTTTATGAGAATATTTGCAAATGGGAGAGACCTTATGGGCACCTCAGAAATCTGAAGAGCAAAGCCGACCAGATGGATATTCCATACCATGTAAAACCATGCTCAGCAAAGCTATGGTGAAGGAGGACAGAGAGGATATCTGGAGTTAGAACATTTGTCTAAGTCACCAGTACACTTCTCTCTTCCTGGAGATGGCTAAGGACAGGTCTGCCCATGGAAGAGGTGAATAAATGCAACTTTTACTCTACCCATCAAATTCTCTTCATCTCTGTCCACTGGTCTTCTCATTTTTACCCTTCCAATTCTTCTCTCCCATGCCAGGGGGAATTCAACAAGCTGACAGGTGAATAAGATGCCTATTGGTCCATTAATCTGACTGTGGCTCTTTGGTCCTTTTAAATGGCTGTGTTCTCAAACAAGAGAATTAAGGATGGGATTAAATATATTCACTAAGAGTTGTGACTTTATAGAAAAAAATGTGTAGAAGCATCTTAAAAATTATTCATGGTCTAAACACTGCATCAGCTTGTTCAAGAATTTTGCAATGAAGTATAGTTTCTTCACTTCTAAATAGTTCACAGGGAACTACAAAAACCCAGCAAGGCACAGCCCATATGTATCAAAAACTGAGTCAATAATTTCTAATAACCTGATTATTTTGCCCAGCCAATGGGTCAGAAAGTGCCTCTCAAAAACCAAAGAAGCACCCATGCCTGCGAACAACATATTAAGCTGTTTCAGTTATAGTCTCCTATGGATGAGAGCTAGAAGGCAGGATCCCAGCTTTGCTTTTTTATCTCTACAAAATACAGCTCAAATGGCCAATGCCTGTCAAAGGAGTCAGTAGTTAGTGCAATGAAAATCTCTTTATCAGACAAGACATGGAGATGAGACTAACGAAAACCTCATGGCCCAGACAAATAGCATAGCTGTTTAGAAACTTTAAATTTACTCAATGCCAAGGATTCACAAAATGCCATAAACACACCCATTTCCTGAAATGTACACAGACGTGAAATTTCTGAATGAGTCCTGAGCTGAAGGTCTGGTGAAGCCTCAAATAACGAAGATACTCAATGGCCAGGACATCCAGGTATGCAGGACAGTCAGGATCCTGCTACATTTTTCTTGAAAACAACTTTCTGGTAAGATGCCCATGGGCCCATTCCAATTTACAACGTCAGTAACATGCTCTGTTTTCTGTTCTTTTATTGTTCATAACATCTGGAAGCAATAAACAAGTATTTTACAGCTCTGACTTACGAAGAAACAAGAACAAGATCTTGCATTTTCTGCTGGTTGAAATTATAGCTCTAGACATTTGGACATCATCCTTTCTCTTAATAGCAAGGTACCCCCCTAACTAGTTTTGCTTGCTTAAGCCCCTCCTAGCTTCCCTTGGTCAAAACACAGAAGGCTGACAGAAGGTGGCCATCATAATATTCTAGTTGTTCAGCTCACTGTCTGAAACAGGGTTAACCCAGCTCACTGTCTGAAACAGGGTTACTGGAGCTCACAAATCACAGCATGGACAGAGACAATACACTCAACGGCAGGACAGCGTCATTTGCAGCAGAAAGGAAGACATAAACAGCCACACTGGAATGAATTTCCACAATACTTCCATCATAGCCTGGATTTAACATCAAACAATGAGACACACTTGACTGTAGAATCTTCAGTAGAATTACACCAATTGATCCTGGATACAGACTTAGCTTTCTGCAAAGGTACAGTACAGTATTGAAGGACTCAGTGCTTTTCTCTCTGATATTCCAATGGGAGCTTTACTGCTTCCACAGTAATTGCTACTGTTAAACTGAAAGGATATTATTAAAGCCATCTGGACTTCTGTGGTTATCTAGTGTTTTGCCTCATGTACAAAAACCAAATAGATACTGCAGATCTTTGACATAAACTGATCAACAGGCAATGAAACTATTACACACCCTGCCCTAAATTACAGTCCTTGATAAATTACCACATCTACTGCTTACTGATTATTTTCAAGATTCTCTGCGTACTTTTCCATTTTAAAAAACCCCACACCAACAAACAGGAGTATGGGAATGTAAATATATTCTTGAATTAGTAGATGGCAGCCTAGGTTCCTGCATTCACATGGCACCTTCAGGAAAGACAGGCCGTCAATACAGAGATAAGTGAGAAGTTTAGGGAAAATGAAATAAGAAATGGTGCAACATATAAACAAGGAAGATGACAAAGACATGGAATGGTGCATGAAGAAGGAAGAAGGTAGAAATGGTGAAAAGAGAGTAACAGTGACCATTTTTTCAGAAAATCTAACGTATATCTTACACATACGTCACTAAATTTGACTTTCATACAATTGTTTGTGGACACTTCCAATGGGAGCAGAAGACAGTAAATTAGCAGTTTGTTGATTAAACTTATAATACAGAGTGATTCTTCTCATAATGCACAACCAACCTCCAGAACTTCTTGCTGTGTAAATCATGGACACTCATTAAAAAAACAAAATCCAACAACAGCTAAAAAACAAAACAAAACCAAAACCAAACCTCAAAAAAAAACCCCACATCACAAAAAAACCCCAAAAAAACCAACCAAAAAAATAAAACAGCCAAACAAAAACAAAACAAAACCCCACCAAAATCCATGCACTTGAAATTTTACCAAGTAAATAAGTCTACCTAGACCTCAGGAAGACATTCAGCTACAAAAACCTGATACCTAGGAGAGCACTGCAGATGCAGACCAGCAGATATGTATAATAACCAGGAATATTATTCACATGAAACTCACCACTGATTATCACTGTAAATGCAGTTTTGGCTTAAACCATTTACATGACTCATCCTGGCTGTTCTCACTAATGAAAGCTACTCTGGCAGCTAAAGGGAAACCTCTCAGTAACCATAAATGCAAGAGAGGCAGTTGTCCAGACTCACAGTACGGTGGCACATTGAAAACGAAACAACCATTCTAATTCTACTACTCATAGGCACTGTTGATACCTGACAATAAAATGAGCATCCCATCAGCTCAGACAAATTGCTGCCCAACCTGATTCCCAGTTCATTGGTGTCCGAAGACCACAGGAAGGAAGAGTTCTCATTCTCTGCCATACAGCAAATTTTCAAATCCTAAAATGTGTTTCCACTGCACCCCAGAAATCCCAGGTGTTAGAGTTCACTGTTTTATTTTCTACAATTGAGAGAGTCCAATTCAAGATTTTAACTTTTTACAACATGCACAAAGAAAATATTCTCCATTTGAAGCCACTGAAGTAATTAAGCCACTCTGCACTTAAATGCTGCATATTTGCCAGTCGCAACATACATTGAATGTATATTTTGTCAAAAGTAACTTAGCTTGTGTTTTCCAAATGGAGACTTGCTAATATGTGAAAGACGTATTAGAAAACAGACAGCTTTTCCATTGCACAATCAAATTATAGACAGGAAAGGCGCAGCACACATTTTGTGAACTGCAAAGAGAATGAGAGCAAGATAAAATAGGAAGGAACTGAAATTAATCATGCTAAAAGCAAGTAGACAGCTCCAAGACAAAGCTGTTGGGAACTCTTTCAAAGTACCAAAGTCCCCATGTAAGTTGGGTTTGGACCTCAGTGTCCCTTGCCACACTCTCACTTCTGGTATCAGCAACCAAATACATGATTAACTACAAAAAGCATGACACCATTCTGCTGTTACTATACAACTCCCACTGCCATTTATAATCAGTTTGTCCATGAATATTTACCAGATTAAAGTAACACTCAAGACAAAAGTTTAACTAGGCCTACATCCTCAGACAATCATTCTTCTCTGGACTATGGTACCCTACACTGAATCCACCAATTTATGTTCAAGCTAGTAAGAAGTCCAAAGTCAATTTTTATTACCTCTTCCTTCCAAATTTGCAGGAAAATCACAAGATTAAGGCATTGCCCTAAATGCTGATGTCAGAAAAAGCTTACTGACACAGCTTTTAAAAGCTTCTCTTTAAGCAACAAGGCTTCCCCTTTCCACTTGGAGACTCTATCCCAAACAGACTGTGTACACAAACAAAGCAGCAGAGTGGAATTGTCAGCAATTGATACAAAGCCCATTTCTTTGCCAACGTCTGCAGTTAGAGGAGTTTCAGTAACTTTTTTATCTCATGTGATTTGGACACTAAATCTATCTTATCTCCTGCAGCTTTAGTTTCAGACCACATCAATAAAAACATTGTTTGTGTTGTGCAGTCTTTCTCCGTGGACTGAAAAAGACTCCAGTAATACACACTGTGTCACACAGAGATGCACAGAAGCCTACTCATGCAGTTCTTGTCAACTGCAGATTCACATCATTTCTTATTCCTTCAGCGCATTTTTTCCACAGATATTTTTCTATCAATGCACAGATTATGCATCTATAAAAAGAAAGAAAAAAAGAAAGTAGCTTGAGAAAAGGCAAGTGACTTTAAAATACATTTAAAACCTCCTTTGTATACTGCAGGGTTTTTTGATAAGGACAGACAACAGCCAGAGCAAAACCAAAGAAACAGGCACCAATCCTATTTCTGTAAAGGTCAGGGACAGAAAACTCTTCAGGAAAAGAGGAACAGAGCAATTATCTTTTCAAATGGGCATCTATGCACAGGAAGAATAAAGTATCCGGAAGATACTGGCAAGACACGTAGGTGGAACGTGACCACAACAACGTGCCAAAAAGGCTCCCGCTATAACGAATGAACACATATGCATTTCTCATGTCTCCTCGTGCTTCTTTCCCGGCAGGTCCCAGCAGCCGCCGCAGCCCAGCACTGCGTCGGCTCCCTTGGAAGAAACCTCAGAGACAAATAAGTTTCTACAAGGTTTGCAAACTGAAATGGAGTGACGCCTCGGAAAGAGGCCAAACAAAGAAAATGGGTCGTTATTAATCCACTCAAAGTCTACGGCGGAGACACACACACCCACACTCACACACCCACACACACATACCCGAGCGAAACTGAAAGAGGTAAGGTGAGAATATTCCCCTGGCAGCACAAGAAGAGGGTAAAAAAAGGTGAAACGGCGGTAATTGGAGAAAAGAGTTTTGAGCTTCTCTTGGCAGCAGAAGCCCCGTTCCCTCCGTGAGGGAAGCACCGACGAGACGAAGCAGAGGTGGGCGGTGGGGCCGCGACCTGGTGGAGGCCAGGTCGCCAGGAGCACCGGCGGGGTGAGGGCCCTGGCAGGACTGAGGGGTGCCTGGGCAGGAGCGAAGTACCGGCGGCCTGACGGGGAGGGGAGGGTACGGGAGGGGAGGGGAGGGTACGGGAGGGGAGGGCCCGGCGGGCGCCGGGTCGGCCACGGGGCGCAGGGCCTGCGGCAAAGGGCGAGCTCTCCTCACCTCCAGGGTGGACACGGTGCTGGTGAAGAGGTCCTCGCCGTCCTCCAACTCCTCGAGGTCGGCGGACCGCGTCTCTCCCAGCGGCGGGGGCTCCCGCTCCGCCGCCATCTTCCCCTCCGGCCCGGCCCCCGCGCTCACGTGACCGCCCTGCCGGCACGTGACCGCGGCGGCCGGGGCGGGGCGGGGCTGGGCAGTGGCCGCGGGGCCTGCGGCGTCCTCACGGCCATCACAGCCCCTGCCACATCCACGGCCCCTCCGCATCCTCACAGCCATCACAGCCCCTGCCACATTCACGGCCCCTCCGCATCCTCACGGCCGTCACAGCCCCTGCCACATCCACGGCCCCTCCGCATCCCCACAGCCATCACAGCCCCTGCCACATCCACGGCCCCTCCGCATCCTCACGGCCGTCACAGCCCCTGCCACATCCACGGCCCCTCCGCATCCTCACGGCCGTCACAGCCCCTGCCACATCCACGGCCCCTTCGCATCCCCGCAGCCATCACAGCCCCTGCCACATCCACGGCCCCTCCGCATCCCCACAGCCATCACAGCCCCTGCCACATCCACGGCCCCTCCGCATCCTCACGGCCGTCACAGCCCCTGCCACATCCACGGCCCCTCCGCATCCCCACGGCCGTCACAGCCCCTGACACATCCACGGCCCCTCCGCATCCTCACAGCCGATATAGCTCCTGCCTCATGCCCACAGCCGTCACAGCTCCTGCATTAGCCACGGCCCCTGCACCATCCCCACAGCCATCGCAGCCCCTGCCGCATCCCCACAGCCATCGCAGCCCCTGCCGCATCCCCACAGCCATCACAGCCCCTGCCATACCCACGGTCCCTCCGCATCCTCACAGCCATCACAGCCCCTGCCACATGCCCACAGCCGTCACAGCTCCTGCATTAGCCACGGCCCCTGCTACATCCCCACAGCCATCACAGCCCCTGCCACATCCTCACAGCCATCACAGCCCCTGCTACATCCCCACAGCCATCACAGCCCCTGCCGCGTCCCCACAGCCATCACAGCCCCTGCCTCATCCCCACTGCCATCACAGCCCCTGCCATATCCACAGCCCCTGCCACATCCACAGGCCCTTCACAATCCCCTGCCACAACCCCTGCCACATCCACAGCCCCTGCCACATCCACAGGCCCTTCCCCATCCTCAGCCTCTTACCCTCCCAAGAAGAGGTAAAGAGGCAGAGTTCCCTAAGTTAGCTTCGTTGGTTTTGGTCACTCATTAAGAAAGGTGTGTGAGAAGTATAGCTTCTTTGATTCACGATAGCATTGTAATTATAGTTGGGCTAAAGAGATCTGTGGCCACAGAAACCTATTATAGGGTTTTTATAGGGGTTAAGAAATAACACAAAGATAACTATAGGACCTGGATTTTTAACTAATTGACATTTGAGGTTGAAGAGCTGGATTAGTAAATATGTGTGGAAAAGGAACCAAAATTAGAGAAAAGCATTCAAGGAAATAAATTATGCACAAAAGCAATTAATGCTGCAGGAAAACTTAGAGGGACTGCAAAAAGCAAATCACATCTGAGATTGTGTTATGTTACTGCAGAGATCAAAACCCCAGTTTAAACACAAGCCTCATCCTTGTCCCTGTGGGTATTAATATGTATGTCATTTGACAAATACATAAGAGCTGTCAGCTCTACCTCATGCTACGAAGTGAAAATCTAAGAAGAAGGTACTCATGGATCCTAATGGAAACTACAGCCACCCCTTCCTGTGCAACCAATAAATCCACTTCTGTAATGCTGTGTGAGGTGGGTGTGAATAAAGCTGCAAAGCTGCTGAACAGTAGAAGCAGAAATACCAAAGCTAAATTTACATGTGCAACTTTTGTATATGCCATGTGCCAGCTTTAATTACCTGGCTATATGATAAGATTTTACAGAAGCCCTCTTCCCAAGGAGACTTTACTACTGTCACAGTTTTTCCTTGCTTCCTAACAGCTCTATATTCATTTATTATATGCAGTCTCAAGTCTACACTGAAGACAAAAGGATTTGTCTTCTCACATCCATTTCTCTGAGGTCTGTCACTGCCTGTATCACAGGCATTGATGAGCTTTGTCTTCAGGATATGATGCGCATTACGCAAGAACTGAGCAGAGATAGAAAAATTTAAACCTAAACTGTTTACTGACCTGGATGCCCTAATTGAAATCACTATGATTTGGGGTTTTTGGTTGGGTTTGTTTGTTAGTTTGGTTTGTGTGGGTTTTTGGGTTTTTTTTTTTGGTTTTTTTTTGGTTTTTTTTTTCTAGAATTCTTAACATTTCAACAGTTTTGTCACCTAGGCAGGAAGCCCCAGCATCACAGTACTATCCTTACCCCCACCCATTTTTAGGAGTAGCCTTTTATTTCTTTCCTTCTCTATTGTGTCCCTTTCTTCCCTTTATTGACCCTTGTCAGGTCCCAAACTTTCTTGATTAGCCTTGGGAGCCATTGAGAGCCCTCTGAAAAAGGTAATTTCTGGTTTTAGTCCACCAACCAATAGTTCCTCCAAATCAGTACATCTGCTGCATGAAACTGTCACTGTACCACTCCTGTTTCTGCCCCCAGCATCTGTGGGCTCTGCAAGCCTTTGTAGTCTAGCACTTAAGAGGACATATAGAAGTCAAAAATGTACTCTGCATAAACACTCTTGGGAGCTCTTACACAATAAAAAGCTTCATTTTTTTTTCCCTTCAGAATCAGGTTTCACTCAAGAGTATAATCCCCTTGATTTTAAATTGCTTTTAAAATGGACAGTATAACAGTATTATGGCTCCATGTCATTTCCCTGGTTCAGCTCACAGAGGTGCTGAAGCCTCTAAATAGTTGTAAGTTATCTGGGTTTGGGCACTATACCATTTACTAGCTTCTGCCCATTTATTAAGTTAGATATAAAACTATTAAGTTGTTTCAGATGATATTAAGTTAAAACTATTAAGTTACATGCAAAATAAAGATGGATATGCTCTAAGCAATGTGAATCAAGGTTTACAATCAAATATGTCAGATTTTCAGAGTCTTCATTGACTCTGTTTTAGGATTGTACTAGTACAATAGCCACTGTAATATTGTGTTATTTTAGTAACTGAAATATCAATGCAAGTGAAAAAAAAAGCATGACTCATAATTTAGAAATAGCTGTTTTGGGTGAGAGAGTAATAGCGAATTATGCAACTGCAAGGTCAGCCTGCATGGTTTGGCTCTGGAGGGAGCCACAGGAGATCACCTAGTCTGTTTGCTGGAAAATGTTTGTAACCTTTTCTTCAACAACTCCAGTAATGAAGACCCCAAAACTTCTGCAGAAAAACTGCTTTAGTGCTTTGCTCTCTAGGATCAGAAAAGAAATTCCACCACTATCCTTTCAGTCAAACATCTTCAAACACATATGAAGTACGATTTTGCAGCTGCATGACACTGGCCTTGTTCAGTTTGTGACCATATTCAGGACAGATATTGGCCTCATTTTGTATGTAGGAAGTGATTATTCAGACTGGACAAAATCTCTCCCTATTGAATTTTGTATTTTTACCAACATTTACTCCAGTTTGTTTTGATGATTTTGAATTCTTTAACTAAGCTACAGCTGTTTGGTGTCACTCATAAATACAGTATGCATTCTCTGCTTTCTATTTCTGGTGAGAATATTAAATTGTATCAGGACTATGGTAGATCACTTCATTCATCTTTCATTCAATTCATCCTTCTATAAAAATTGTAATCACTGAAAAATAGCTTTTGACTTTGTTTTCTACACCAGCTTTGTACCTACTCTATAATAGGTTAACACGTATTGCTTCATTAGCTTTATTAGGAAACAGTCATAAAAGATAAATGTTCAAGAAATACCAAAGGAATGTTTCCTCACTAAGCGATTTTTCAAGAAAATGGCTAAATACAGCGGGGGAACAACAACTGCCAGAGTGCTTAGAATTAGAGGAAATACATTTCTGAGATTTTATTTTTCCCTTATATAAAATATATAAAAAGGAAAATCATGCTCTTGTTTAGTGACTGCACTCGCTCACAGCAGTAAAGACTTTCAGTGATTCAGCCTTCCTAAGAAAAAAAAACACAAGTACTTCCCAAATCTTCTGGGTTTTGTGCCCACTCGTCCTTTCAGACAAGTAAACTTTACACTTCAGATCATGATGACTGTCCCTTTGTTTGGTCTTTCCACCAGAGTATTTAATTGCTTATCTTATAAAAAAATAACTTTTCCTGTCACCTTTTTTTGCCAGTGAGTGGTCAGTGTTCTCATATATGACAGAAAAATATTTTTAATATATGTGAAAGAAACCAGTTCTTCTATGGCAAATGAAGTTAGATACTTAATTTGCCTTTGTAGTAGTAGCAGGTCCTGCCCTCTAACAAATAATGGAATGAGAATTTCTATTCCCTAGTTCATCTAATGTTCCAGTACACTTAAATATAAAGCTCCACTGGCATTATCTGGGTATGTTTACCCTGTTAAAATAGTGAGATGATGTAGAAGTACTTTCTTTGAAGATTCTTAAGCACTAACAGCAGGTGAGAACTCAGCCCAGGTTACTGTGATATATGCTGACCTGCTGTTTAGATTTTTCCTCCACTCTTTATGATTTAGGAGAGAGCAAAGCTTTGATTTTATTTTGCACTGCTAATCTGAGATAATCCAGGTCCTTGGAACTTGATAAAAGACACAGTAGCCTCTGAGATCCTGATTTGCTTTGGGCTTCACACACTTGCTCCTTGACAACTGTCTGTCAAATCTCATGGGTTGTGTTCTGATACAGGCGTCATGCTGGAGACAAATACCAAGATGTTGTTAGCAACATTTTACCTGATGTTTACCTGATGTCTCAGACAAACCTGAGACATCTCTTTCCAATGTAGAAAACATACTTAAAAAGACCCAGAATGGATGGAGGTGGGACAATACTTAGAAAAAGCATCACATGCACTTGCCTAAGTTAACACTTCTTCAATGGTCTGCTTTTGTCCACGGAGAGAAGCATAGTCTTAGTCACATTAAAGGGATCTAAGAGTTCCTAAGTGCCAAGTAATTCTGGCATATTCTGAGTTGGAAGAGACCCACAAGGATCATCAAGTGCAACTCCTTAGTAAATGGCCTGTGTTGGTATTGAATCCACAACTTGGTGTTATTAGCACCATGCTCTGACCAGCTGTTAATCTCATCTCTCTGACCTAGTTTGTTCAGTTACAACCCAGTTAAATTTCTGGGCCATGTAATTTCAAACCGGAGGTGCATGACTAAATAAATTTCATAAATTTCTATAAACTTTCTGTAACTGTCTTGACTTGTTTTTTTTTTCATTCAGAGAACATAGCAAAATCCTGTAATGTGTGCAACTTTTCCCACGTAGGGCATGATCATTTGCAGCATTTTATTAATTAGTTTTAACTCATTTTATCTGGGATAAATTGTTACAAGGTTTTTTATGTCAAATCACTGAAGTCAACATACATACTTTTCCATTTTCTGACTTACTAGGATTTTCAGTTAGATATAAGAACATCAGAAGCCATCAATCTCCAAAGATTCATGTACAATCTTAGCTGTTGTCCAAATGATATTTGTATCAATTAATTCCAGTGGCTATTCTTTGACACGGTTTTTTTTTTGAGCTATCTGTTCATATTTATGTTGTGAGTCGTCTTAATTCCTTCATCCAGAACTGGATGACACAAGAAAAAGAGAAGAGTGAGGAAAGGGGACTGGACATTCCATACAGTATCAGAGACAAGTCAGCGCACAGTATCAGTTTGTGCTGTCCCTGGGTGGCACGTCAAAAGTTACCATTGGAAAATTCCTCCAGTTCGAGAGCAGTCTTCATGTAAGGGAGGCCTTGATCTGAGCAATTTTTCTTGATCTTTGGAATTTTTTTGTAATGGATTCCATGTTTCATAAACTGTGGAACATTTTCTTTTCCTCAAATGGGAGACAGGGTCAGAGGTGATCCTCTTTTCTGCAACTAGTTTCTGGTATTTCACTAGGAAATGCCCAGTGCCTCCTAACTCTTACCGTCACCACTTCACCAGTGATGAATGTAACATTGCCATTCAATTTCATGTAATTTGTCCAGGGAAGATTTAATCTAGTGAGGACTTTGAGGTCAGAATCATAATGAAAACAGTTTAAAGGTTTTTTTTGGTGAAAAAACCAAATCAAACCAAAACCACCACCGACAAACAAACCAACAACTAAATTCCAAGTGTCTATTTGTAGAAGAATTTTTTGAAAAATCACCTGCTGAAAGCATACACTTTGAAAAAAAAATTCCTGTAACCAGATCTACACCTCTTTGTATCTCTATCAGCCAGCAGTACTATCTCAATCTAGTGCAGGACTTACTAATGTGAGAGTTTAAAATAATTTCGTGTTATCACTTGATAGATGAAGAAAGTCTATATTGTCTTTCTTTTTCAAAGTGTTAGGATTCCTGTGCTGATCTTAGTTTAGAAGATTTGAGGAGGGAGTAAGGCAGAATGTGAATGAAGTGGAAGCTTTTTACATATTTTTTCTTCATTGGACAATCATGGAAGAAGTCTAAGGGTAGAGAAGGTGGCAGCATGGAAAAAAATGAAAGTGATATGCGGCAAAAACCAGTATAATAACCACTCCAACTCATCCCTATAAACCTTGGGAGAACTGTATTTTTCCATCAAGTCTGCAGCCTGTGGGAAGGAAGATTATTTCCCTGCTTGTTTGGCGCAAAGTAGAGGCTGCTATAAACATGTACACCAGCCTACTGCTGTGCTATGGGATCACAGTAATGGGGGCCTTGATCCATCGTAAGGTGTCTGAGAGTTTTCAGATGTTACTGTCAGAATATATGCAAGTTTTACTGATCACAGTATTTTTCTAAAAGGTCTGCATTCTCAAAACTATTACACTATAGTGCTGGTTAATTAATTCATTCATTCATTCATAAAACGTACGTGAAAGGCAAAGGTGACATTGCAACTATGTCTTTGGGATATATAAGGAACAATATTTGTTACCTATATTCCAGACAGCGGACACAATGTATTTTGTATGTTCTCAGGACTTTGAAGTCATTACTAGGGAGTTGCCAAGAGGATCTCCAAAGAGATTGTGGAAGTTCAGCTTCTTGGCTTCCAGCTGTTCTCTTGCTGCAATTACCCATGTACAAAATGAGGGAGTTGTTGTATCAGGTCTTACGTAGGTGTTTAGTGCTTTTAAATAGTTTGTCCCTCTCAGCCTGATGAGTGTGGTTTATTTGAGGTAATTCACCTAGATTTTAAAGCAGAAAGTAAGAGAATGGAAGTCTGCTCTCTGAAACCACAGTTGGAATTTTAGGAACATGCATATCCAACATTTCCTTCCAAAATCCTGCACTTCAGATCTCCCTTTTTCATATGTATTTGGTACAGTTCACATTGAATAACTTCAGGATAAAAGGCAGCAATCTAATGAAAGTTATTCTGCTTAATTTGGGCTGTGGCAGGAGATAATAAAAATAAATAGGTGATTTCTTGGGCATCCTATCCATCTTTAACTCTTACACCAGGAGCAATTTAATGATGAGGACCTATTTCCATTGCCGACAGAGGAAGTTTATACTTGGGTAGATGCTTGACTTTAGACCAGCTGTGATTAGGTGAGAAAATCTCATTCTGCAAAACATATGCACATAATCTAAATTATAAACTCTCCAAGTTAATGAGCCTTAATCTTAAATGTAGCTTTCTGGCTGATTATAGTATTTATCATAATAAAAATTATAAAGTGACTGCAGAATTAACTTGAGACAAAATACTATTAATAATACTCAGTCCAAAATTAGCCTGAGAAAAAATTTCTTTGCTCCCTCCAGACACACTGGTACATGTCTGCTGCTGCTTTAAAAGAACCAGAGCCCTAAAATAAAAGAAAACAAAAAACACACTCCAACTTACAAATATCTCTCAAAATGTTTGCATTTGCATGGATTATGAGAGCTAGGCACAAGAAAGATTTTTTTCAAATATTTCCAGTCATTTTTTTCAGAGTAAAGCCTCCAATCCACAGAGACTTTTTTTTTCCACTTTGTGGACATACGAGATAAAGGCATGTGAAAACAATTTTTCATTGAAAATTGCACAGTGGATATGCATGAACCGGAATTTGCTCTATTTCAAGTTTCATAGCCCAAATGCAGCTGTAATTTGCATAATTTAAAATTTTGCTGTGAACTGACTTGGGGCATCTGCCTACATAATAGCCAAACCAGGCAAAAGATAAGTAGGAAAAATGGAAAACTTCTAACATAATTGATTTCCACCAAATAGCACTGTCTCTGGCTGTTATAACAATTAGTTTATCAATTTAATGTTGATTATGGCTTTCCCATTGAGGAATAGGAAAGCTTGCAAAACAGCAATGCAAAAGAATCTGGCACTGTTGCCACTAGAGCTGATACAGTATCTAATACATATATTTACTTTTCTTTAAGATATTTTCAGACATGTTAAGAAAAAATCTGGCTTTGCAACATAATTCTTCTTTGACAAATTTTATTTCCCTCTGCTCTGTCTAATTTTATCCTCTGGAGGCATAAATTTGGGCTTTGAAAAATCTATTTCCTTCAAGCTTTTAATTCAAGGAGTTACAGATGTAAAGGCAGACTAAAAAAAAAGATTTATCTCTCAAGCATGTTGAGAAAGAGATCAACATAGTTTCTAAATAAGTTTATAAATGCATTTCCAAATTTCTTCATAAGAAAACAGCTTCCAGAGCTCAGTGAAGTAATAAGTTAGGAGGAATCCACTGGTGAATATATAGGAACTTAAGTAACAAGCCATTGAAACAAAATTGATATCTTAGAAGGGATTTTTTTAAATGCTTGACCTACAAAGTTTGCTACAGAGAGAACATGTGGCTTTCTAATCATCTATTTATCTATTTTACATTGCATCCTACAGTATATTTTATTTGTCTTGATTAATTTAGCGTTGCATATATCAAAAAACAGGACATCAAGCACCTATTTCAATAATAGAGGTTACAAATATGATTTGGCCATAAGGTAATTAATGAAATCACTGAATCTGCTTAGAAATATTTTTTGTGTAAACTGAAAGTGATACTAATAAACTTCAGCATGACTATTCCAGAGTAGCACACAGTGGGATTGTTTTAACTTCAACCCTTAAAAAACCCAGCACCCCCATAACAAAGGTCATTCTGTCTTAGGTTTATTTTCACATTCAGATAAAGACAGATAGTAAAGAGCTTTTGCTTACCTGTTTTTAAGCATGATACTGAATTTCCTTTAATGTAAGTATCCTCATTTTTATATTTCCCTTTTAGTTAGGAGATACACATCTTCAAAGAGGAATCCCATTTTGCTCTAGATCACCCCCCCCTTCACTTGTACCTCTTTTAAATGACCATGCAGGAAACTTATAGAAAGTGTCACCTTACCTTTAGTCCTTTCCTTGAGTAACTGAGGTAGATGTCTACTTTGACACAAGCTACATTTTAGCTTTTTTAGCTTTGATCTTTAATCTTCTACAAAAACATGCATATCCACATGGAAAAATCCACTATAAATCAATACATAGAGAGCAAAAGGGTGTGGAGGTAAATATATATCACTGCATATAGATAAAGTACTTATGTATAGTGTATAGTCTATATTTGTGGAGTATAGAGACTATATATATTCTCTCATTTGAGTACTATATATGTACACATAAATACCTATATATACTCTTTTGGTATACAAAATATAATTATGTCTATCCATGTATATCTATCACTGTGTGTATTTTATATGTGTGTATATATATATATATATACACATATCAAAAGAGAAGCAAACATAAATGTTTGCGAAAAATCAAAATATTCAATTAAAACAAAAAAAGCTTGTCCTGGAGATCCTAAGTTATCTTCCTGTTG
Source organism: Fringilla coelebs (assembly GCF_963513975.1). NCBI lineage: Eukaryota > Metazoa > Chordata > Aves > Passeriformes > Fringillidae > Fringilla > Fringilla coelebs. The sequence continues at coordinate 53,822,193 of NC_140031.1, read as the reverse complement.
TTGCTAGTGTACTGGCACAATAATATAAAGATAGTGGACTGATGTCTTGGTTCCTCCTTTTTTTTTTGCAGTTCTAAGATTAAAATGGAAGAAGGAAGAGCAGCCTTCTACTTCCTGCCTGATTCTAGGAATATAGATCTGAAACAGCTGACATGCTCATTTCTCCAGAAAAACAAGCACAACCAGTCCATGGAATTAATTATTTTAATGCATTTGAAATCCTTGAAGATTTGGAGTACTTTCTTCCAAGAAACATGTGCATCTTCCTCTTCACAGGCCAACTGAGTTTCTACAGAATATGTGCTCTTTTGAAGCCTTTTTTCTTCAAGAGATGTTGAGGTCTGTGGTGTCACAAAGATGTTTCCCCAGCTGCTTACCTGGGAACTGCCTCTGGCCATTTGCCTCTGTGTCAGTGGGAGTGATCACTTTTGGAAGACATCAGGCAAATGATCAAACAAATCAGACCCACACACTGGGAATCACTTTGTGGCAACCAGTAGTTCAAGGCATGGATTGGAAGCAGTACCTGCTCTGGGCAAATATGTCACCTGGCTCAGCTTAAGTTTGGCCCAGTTTCTTGTGTGTTAGCAGAGGATGTGCTCATGCTCTCGGGTTTTTTTGCCCTCTCCTGTGTGAGGATATTGCTGGCTGAACCAGATAGCTGAGATGCACAATTAGAAATTATTTTGGCAGGCTCGGCAGGATCCAGCTGGGTTTGCACTCCAAAAAGCCTGACTGATTTTGTCTCAGGTGGCCTGAAAACAACTCCCACTTGGACTTGGTGACAGAGACACAGGATTGAAAGTATCATACAGTTCTTGTATAGCACATAAGTAATGAATAGCACATGTGCATAGACATGAAGAAAACAGGCTAGTTTTGGAACAATTGTAAAGAATCAAGATTCATGTTTAGAGAATATTTATTATGTTATACTTAATGATTGAACTATTTTTTAGTTGCAGCACCTTTAGATCTTTAAAAATATAAAAATTATATATGGGTCACTACTGAAATTTGGATCTAGACATAGTTGTTGAAATTTTCAGAAAGGCTTGGACATTCATGGGGTGTAGTGTCACCCCCTGCAAAGCCAACTTAAATATTTATAAGGTTAATTAGTCTTCAAGTTTTAAAATAGAAATGATCCAGGTGTTGAAATTTGGAAGATTTACCCTGTATTAATCTTGGAGTACAGTTTTTTAGTGGTTGGGATAAGATGATAACTTTGTTGTGGCTGTTGCTCTGATCCTATGTTTGGTTAAACGTCAGTAGCCTACTTAGAAAAGCAATGTATACAACTCTGATTTGCGTAGACATGCAGTGGCATCATGCAATTTTTATCTAAAAACTTACTTAACATACCCAAGGTCTTCCAGGTACCTGTTTTCTAGTGACATCAAAAGGATTGTTTGTGCACACCTGTGTGGATTGAACTTTAGTTTCTTTGATTTTACCTAAACACTCCAGAGAGTTCATAAAAGTGCATACTTCTGCCCTGGCAGCAGGCACCTGCTGGGAAGGGGCCTGCCTCCATCAAGGTAAAGTTCCACTTGGGGCTCTCAGTGCAGCGGAGCCACAAGCAGAGCAAGCTTGTGGCAAGAGAACAGGGCTCTCCTGTTCCTGCCCAGAAAACAGGACTGGTTACATTGAGCAGAAGAGGATGGAGCACAGTCCATGTAGCCGCCAGACACGGTCTGCCTCCTCAGGAGACAGTGCTGGTTCCTGTGGGTTGGTCATCCAGGAAAAGACTTCAGGGCAGTCCGTGTGGTCATCACCATCACTGCTGTCCCTGACAACACATTAACAGGGGCATTTATCTGGTAGGTACTATTACTTCATTTTCTGATAGTGGTATGTGCCTCAGCATCTACTGTCATCCATCCAGTCCGTGTGCCAGGGTGCCTTCTATGTGCCGATTTATCAAGGAATGGCTGAAAAAGCAATTCTGGCACATACTTCTCTTGCAGCAGGCTGCTGCTGTATCAGGGCTTGTCCAGAGCCAACACTGTGTGTAGAAATTGTGTTGACTGGGGGGACCGAAAGAAATGCATGTGCACTTCTGGCACCAGGGCTTTTGCGCAGGTGTTGAGGCAGCAGGAACCTATGAAGACAGATGTTCCCTGTGCTCTGCAACCTGATGCAGGTTGTCAGGTCCAGGCATTGACTGTTCATAGAGAAAAGATGAGTCTCACAAAGAACTCCTACCCCTGCTCTGCACTTGCTCCTGTCCAAGCTCCAAGAAAAGATGTAGCAGGGCCCCTTCCATCCTCTCACTGGGCACAGATGGGTGGATGGGGATTGAAGAGGAATGATGCATCTTGAGGTGCTGTGAATTCCTGAGCCTGTATTTACGGCATACTGAAGATAATGGAGCATTCAGAAGGTGCCTTCAAAGCTGCCAATAAGAACATAGGGAGATTTATAAACATATGATTATTTGCTTAATTTTTTGTATATACAATGTAGGATTCAGGGTAGAATTAAAAAATAGATAGTACATCTTTCTATGTGATCTAAAAAAAATATGTATACTGTATTATCAGTAATTACAATTCAATTAAATTCAATGTTGCATATTACATGGATGACTTCAATATTTTAGAGGCTAGGGTCATACATATTTACTTAAGTCTTTTGAAATATAGGAAATGATAGTAATTTCTGATGTTCTGATGGATAGAATACTGAAATGCTGGCATTGTGCTACTTATTAGATCCAAGTATCAGAATATGCAAAAAAAGTTGGATGAAAAATGTTAGTGGATTGGTAATTATGACTTCAGAATTATGAGAATGCATTATGGGTTTTCTGGTTTAGAGAGTAAATGTTGTTTCAAAGTCACTTCTCTTGAGAGATTCTGAACATAAACCATCAGCATTAGGAAATTCACATCCTATGTTTTAACCAGAGCATAAAAAAAATGAAGAAAATGCTATCTTGGACTAGTGACCTTTTTGTTCTCTTATAACAGCTCTAAACCATTGCCCACAATATATTTCTTTTTGCCAAGTCTGTATGTTGTCATGGAACCTATTATTTTAGATGAGAATGTTACTTCTGGAAAAATTCATTGGTCTCAGTCAAAGGATATTATATTCTTTCTCAATGAAAAACAATGTGTTGGCTTTCATTTTTATCAGACATTTATGTCAAAGCTGACATAAGCAGCAGGTTACTTCATTAATTCAGTAATTTAAGGTACATCAACTTGCTTTTCTAGCAGAGGTGATTACACTTGGTAACAGTTTTTATTCAGAACATACTTCAAGGTTGCCACTCATGGTATTATATTTTGTATTCTCAGACTTCCCTGTAAAATCTATGGTCTGAAATTGTGAAATCAAAGCATATTTTGTCCTACACGTGGCACTAGGTAGACTCCCTCTGCTGGTAAGTTCCAACCTCAACTGTACAGGGTTTACCATTTCTCTATATTGATCAAGTAGCTGCATTGGCAGAGAATTATGTGCACTTAAACTTAAAATTGCTGTGAAAATAATGTGGCTGGAGCCTGTCTTTGTCCTTCTTTACAAAGCAGGTAACAAAAGTCACAAAGATGTACTACAGAAAAACAAAATAAATCTGTGCACCCCTTAGACAGGTAAAAATTACTTCTCACATTGTCTGTCCCAGAAGATGAGGAATATATGAATGAAAAAAGGAGTAAAAATATCTTGCAATATTGGAAAAATAGAAATCTTCTGAATCAAAGCCATTACATGTTACTGAACCAAAACTCTAAGTAGTTTTTGTCTTTAGAAAAACCGTTTCCCTTGATAGCTATGAGTCATTACTATAATATGCATTCTCAAAGACACAACTGCTTCCCAGAAAATCTATCTGAAAACTGATGGCAGGTGGTCATCCCATCCATCCACCACAACAGAGAGTCAACAAGCCATATCAAAAACGAATAGTCAACATTTCACAGCCAAAGTACCAAGATGTTATAAAGCTGACAGCACAGGTCTTGGCCAGTCCTTCAAATGTGATTTAATTGATGAAACAGGGTCAGGCTTGATAATTTTACACTTACTCTTTAGACAAGTGAAAAACTGAAAAGTTATTAAATTCTTAAATGTAAGAACTTGAAAATTGTCTGCTAGAATTTTTAAAAAAGTATCAGTCAGAAAGATAATATGAAACACATAAATGCAAAAGAAGAACTAACCCATAAGAAAACAAAATGTCATCTGCACTTTCATTATGGTTTTATTAACAGCAGCATTTTACATAAGGGACGAGAAACAGATTTTTTTTTTTTAAATTTAATATTTAAGCCCCAGGCCAAGAATACTTTTTGTCTGCAGAGGACAGCAAAAAAGATGTACATTAACTAAAAGTACTTCAAGAAACAGCAACAAAAAGGATAAAAAATTAAATTATATAATCTCTGAGGAAAAACTGAGGAAGCAATAAAAGATGTGATACCAATGTAATACATGAGAAGTTTTAAAGAATAAACTAAAGAATAGTAGTGTTGAAAAATTTTACATTTCCCTCACAATGTCACAAGAAGTAAAGTCTTATTTACATATGGGAAAGTTTTGGGCAGATAATAAGAGAAAACTTCCTAATATGTGCAGTGTTGATGAAATGTGAACCAACTCTTTCAAGATACACTGTGCAGTATTTTGGACATGTTTTTCATGGATGATCCATGTATATGTGGCCTTAGAATAGGGAGCAGATTGGGTCACTTTCTTCATTCTAGGTGGCAAGGTGCCATGCCTTAATGCTAGACCTACACAATTAGGGTACCTTACTGCAGGGTGTGCTCAATTTTAGGCTGTAGATCTAAATGCAAGAGCGTCTGATTTCTCTCATTACGTTGGAGATAACCACATTTTATGGATTGTTGAAAAGTGCTTATCAAGAGACACAGAATTAAACTGTCTTTTTTTTCTTGCCTCAGAGTGTGCATGAGAAAGGTGACTATTCGGTAATGCTTGTTGTAAAACGTACTTGTTATGCTTGGCATCTTCTGCCACTGAATGGTACCAGGGAGTCTGGATCTGTTGTTTTTCCTCCTTCATCCACATTCCACATATTTTTTTCAATTTTATTTATATCTGAAAAATAAGCCACAGGGGATTTGTTTAAAAGGGAAGCTTCCAACAGAAATAAGTGTTCCAGTTCACGTGAAGCAAATAGTAATCCTGAACCATAAACCAAAATCATTTAGATCATTCTGTCACAATATAAATCCTGCATAGTATTTTCTTAAGAATTCTTTACAGAATGATCTTGTCTCTTACATTTGTTCAGCATGATCAGTTACTTTTCTCAGTTTGGTATCTGTCTCTGATAACATTCTGCCTTATCTTGGGTTTGTAACAGATGGAGTTGGAATGGACCTCAAGAAACTTCTGGTTCATCACACTGCCTTATGTTCATCTGTCTCCTATCTGACAATATGCACAGATCAATTTTTAAAAATTACAATTATTTTTTTAAAAATTCTGATTATTGAAAAAGATTAATATGAACATTTATAGAGAGAAAAGTCCTTAATGTCACCTGGGACACTATGGTGATCCTCCCTTCCTGCCTTCCAGCATTCTGCTCTGTTGAATGTGTATTTTGTTTTCCTTTTACTCCTTATGCTATTTTGCAGATTATTTTTCTAAAACTGTCATTTTCTAGCTTCTGTCTTTCCTTTGTCCTTATTTTCTGTTATTTTCACAGATGATGGTACAAAGATAACTCAGTGAAATGACAATCTATGGAAGACAGTATCTTTTCACTGAAGAAAATAGAAATGCAGTAAGCACAGCAATGATGCTGGTAATCATCTTGAGACATTCCCAGTCCATTTTTCCCTGCTCTGGTTGAATTTATGTTGTGGTTTGGACATGCTGCATAAGGACACAATGATTATCCAGTGTTGTGTACAAGCAGTTCATTCCCTCCCTCACTTCTTTGGCAGCTGATTGTGGTTTCCTCTGGACATCAGATTCCCTTCCCTACTCTTTTGGGATGAATCTGATGCCAGTAGTGTGACTGAAAGCCAAGGCAAAAGTGGTGGCTGACCTCCCATCCTTGTACTTTAGGAATCTAATGTGTTGGAAAAAAACTCTAGGGAAAAATCCAGCCTATTTCTTGGAAGGTTCTTATATGCAATGTAAAGCTGAAGGTAGGAAAAAACTCTGCAAAAGAGAATAGTTAGTAAAATTATTGAAAAATGCCTGGAGAATAGCATCATACTATTCTACACTCTATGATGATGCAGTACAGGCCGCCCATGATTTATCAGAACTGTTTAGTTATGCTAAATTTGGATTTCAATAATATAAATTTTTGCAAAGTTTTTTGCAATAAATTTTCAACCTCCTCTGTGATTCCTTTTCCCTCCTTCTTCCTTTCTTCCAGTAACTGTTGCTATATCTGCATTGCTTTGCAGCCAGTGCCATTGTCAGGTTTGTAACCAGTAACATCCTCTGCTACAGCTGGACTGCTGTTCATTCAAGTGCTGCTCTGGAGTGAATACTCAATGTTAGCAGCTGGATTGTGAACCTCCAGTTTATAAATTATGATTAAAAAACAAAACAAAATTGTGCACAGAGGGAATGTTAAGCATGGGTTTTTATAATATAACTCAATAGGCTAGACCTTTTTGTTCAATCTTATGCTCTATTTGCAAGAAAAATAATTTAGAAAGTTGAAAAGTCTTTTACCTGATAGCAAGGACCCCTTTGCCCTGAGAATAGGGAAGAAAAGAGGTCTTAATCCACATGCAGTAATATAATGCACGTCTTGTAATATGACATTTTCTTGTATAAATGGAAGAACTATGTTGATTTGCAGTTGTTGCTGTTGACTGATCAGTTTTTTTGGGTGGAGACTGTCCATTTTAGTGTGGAATCTGGGAAACACCCATAAAATATTGGGAATTATGCAAAATATACTTATTTTCTGTGGCAAGAAAAATGAACTGCAGCAACAGGAAACTCCAATAGTACCAGCAAGAAAGCACATAGATCCTTGAAGATGACAAATTTAAAAAAATAAAAAAGAAAAAAATATATATTTCCGTGATTAAAAAATTCTCAGGAATTCCATTTTTTAGGAGCCGTTAGCCAGCTTTGATGCTGGAAAAGGATTCTTTCTTACCAGCTTTATATTTCTTCACAGTATACATTCCAGAAGATCTGTGTATGAGCTGCAATAGTTGAAGAGAAGTGCTGGAGCCTAAGGCTTCATGGATGAAACTGATAAGCTGATTAACCTGAAGACAGCCAGAAACGGCATTTTTAGTGAGTTTTTCTCTAAGAGTTCACATGGACAATACTCCAGGACATTTACACTGGCAGTAAATTCAGTAGTGAATTTAGTTTGTTGGGAATAAAGTTCAGTTTGGAGATCAGCTTCATCATTTTCTCATTTGCCACCATGGGAAAGTAGATAAACTTAATACATTTTATGTTGTGCAAATAGTAAAAATCTTAAAGACTTCCTTAATTGATGGCCTCAAAGCTATGAAGAAAACTCTTACATTATAATACCCAAAATAACAGGAAGTCAAAAAATTAATGTCAGATTTTTGGTTTCATGAGCTGATTTTCCCCAGACGTATTACATCAATTTGAATATTTTTTCCCAGCTCCTTGAGCACGATATCTCTTTGCATGACTTTAAGTATTATGAAATACAGAAGAGAATCAGGAGAAACCTATAGGCTGAGTTCTGCCATGAAATATGGTGATGTGAGAACCCTTTCTTAAAGTGGTTGGTTCCCAGCTCAGTGGGAATTCAGAAGTGCTTGGATGGCTCTACTAGTACTGGAGATTGTTTCCTTTTGCTCGTGTAAAACCATCATAAGGTGTTATTGTTTAACAGCATCCCAGGTGCCTGGGAGTAAATGTTGCAAATACTGGGGGCATATACACATTTTTCTTACCTGGTAAGCCTTTGCCTTCTGCAGCTGTTGACCAGGACTTTTAGTACTCTCTATAGCCTTTTTTCTTTTTTTCATCAGAGAGAATCCTAATTCCTTCTCCTATCCTTTGATTTATAGAAGTACTACAGAGGTGAATATTTTGCTTTCATTTCATTTAAGAGGAAAAAATTCTTGGTCTGCATATTGCACAATGAAAGTTTTTGACCTCAAAGCAAGAGATCAGGCAAGCACATGTAAAACATATTGATGCTCTATAAAACACAAAGAGAACAGTGACAAATGGACAAGATCTGATTAGTCAAAATGAAATAATGTGTGATTTTCCTGGGAAAATAATAGTGAGCACTGTCTGTATATTAATTAGGAGAAATAAAGAAAAAAAAATACAGTATAGTTGGAACAAAGGGATATTTGCCACAGGAGTACTTAGAACCTACTGACTGAATACACATTCTGATCCTCAGCAACTATGTGCATTAAGAGTTTGTTACTTTCTGCAACTAAACCCATGAACAAAATAAATCCATGTTTACTACCGACAGCATATCTCTTTTATATTAAAAGATCTCTTAACTGTCCCATTTGTACAATGTGTGCTATGGATTAAAAAAAAGGCCGTGCATACATGCTGGTTTATGGCACATGGCTTGAAAGCAGCACATTTATCATGTCACTAGATGGTCACCTGCCAAAATTTGCCCACATCCTCTTATCTGCTTATGTGTCAACAATATGCTTATCCTGGTTGTCTAGAGTTCAATGAAATCAGTCAAGGTTCCAGGGAGTAAGGCACAGTTTGTTTGCTATGAGAAGACTGAAAGGGAATTTGGGTGCCGTGAAAAGAGGTGAATGTATACTTTTAAACTTTCTAAGACATTCAAGCCTTCAAGCCTTTTAATATCAACAAATACCCTAATTACTTAAACAAAAGGACTGGAGATAAGAAGAACTCAGACACTGGGTAGCATCTAAAGCATGGAGCTGCCTAACAAGGTTAATATTTTTTATGTGTGCTCCATCTTACTCTGTATAAATACCTTATCTACAGTAATGTTTGTCACAAAACTAATGAACCTGTTAAAACTCAGGAAAACCTTGTGATACATGGAACTGCACAGACATATTTAATAAAACCTGTACATTCCAATAATGAGAAACTCAGACTGATGCACTAAGATATTCCCAAAATGCTGTCTGGAAAAAACCTTGATGCTATTTTTCTGCCAGACCAGGCTGATAAATGTTATGATGCATCATGCAAGGACAAGCAGTATTTGGAGCAACCTGGTGGCCTTCCACTCTGGGCAAGCACAGGCAAGGTCAGCAAGGCCCCTGTGGTGTCTGGAGACCACCGACATGCTGGTTAGGGCTCTGGACAGATTCAGCAGGGAGCAGTTGAGTTGGGTCAGTGTAAACACCTGCACTCTATCTGACCTGCTAACTTCTGAAGAGGAATTTCTCCTAATTGGTCTCTATAAAGAAAACTAATGTTAGGCAGTGGGGGGGAAAGCACATATTGGTCAGATAGTGGGTAAGAACCTCAGTCTGACCCATCTGTGTCTTGTCTGTGACAAAGAAAAGTGAAATGAATTGCAAGGTCATTGCACCCTGCCTGTATCAGACTGTCTTTCATACTCAATAAATGATGTGTGATTACACTAAGCAGCTACCTTTGAGGGAGTATATTTTGGCAAAGCCTCTCCCCTCTCTCTTCAGCGCTGGTACTATGGCTTTGTGCCATGGTATCCTCCTACCTGTCAAAAGACTTCAGTCTGAATGCACTGACTGCTACCAAGTGAGGAGTAGGCCTGGAGGAAGGCAGCCACTGCTAGAATGCTCACTGTGGTGAAGTCTCTGGGCAGAGACATTGCTCCACCCATACTCACAGGGGTCATTCTGATATCTTTAGGACATCCTTCTCAAATACAGGGAGCGGTGGTTTAGGAACTAACAGGTTATTTTGTCTAGATGTCTGGTTCATAGAGAATTCAGCAAAGATATTGTGTCCTTTATTTATTTTTCCATTTTTCCCACTGCAAATGACTCAGTCAAGGTGTGGAGGAGTTTTGGGTTTTTTTTTCATTTATTTTGGTTCTCTTTTTCTTGGTTTTGGTTGTTTGGTTTTTTTTTTTTTCCACAGAGGGTGATTTTTTGTTGTGTTTTGGTTTAGGTTTTTTGAATCTAAGGGTTGATTTTTCTCATTGCTATCCCTCAAAAGCTCAACACTTGAATTTCTTTTATGGGTAGCATAAACTGAAGACAGATTTTGTTTGCTTCCCTTTGCTAAACTTCTCTTGTTAAAAATGACTGATGATTGTTTATCCTTTCTTTTGTGCTTTGTACAGATATCAAATCCCATGCTTTGAGAAAGTAATATAGAAGGGATCATGTATTCATCATCATTTATCATGCACTTCATTGTGCATGTGTGTGCCTGCACTGCAAACTGAGACTGCAGATAAATTCATTTGTCTCTTTGCAGTGAGCTGTAATTAGAATTCTGACTGGCTGGAAAGTGACTATTCATTACACTGCAAAACTACAGAGCTAGATTAACTTTTTCTGGAGGATTTCAAAAACACCATTTGCACTTTCTGGCACGCACTGAATAACAATGACACAGCGCAATACCTTCTTAATATTTTGTAACACAATAGCAAATATGAGCCCATGTCATCCGCTGGGAGCCCACTGGGCTAGGTCATGTATAAACACCATTTCTTTTGGCTCCATCTAAAAGTTGTGACGATCAAGTGAGAAAGACTAAGCCTGGGAGAACGTGTGTCCTATTCAGTCTTTATTTCTTCACCCCAGAGCAGATGGGACAGGCAGAATGCCCCAGAATAAGCAGCATCTGGCAGCACAGAGACAGGGGAGTAACTCTGGTGCTGGCCTCTCTTTGTTGATGGCACGCAAGGATGGACATCTTTTGTGCCCACAATCTTTGGCTATTATCTCCATCCCCTAGTACGCCAGAAGCTGAGTCAGCCTCCAAAGATATCAGAAGAGCAAATAGTTAAGTGCCTGATCCAAAACCCCAAAAGGTGTGGGTGACCTAAATGAGACTGCCAGTTCCTTTGAAACACAAAGGTGTACTTCAGACTCAGTCAAGGATTTAGAACTTTCTGTCTAGTCCTTGAGATAATACAGATAACCTTCCAAGCCTGTTCTGTATATAGCAGATGCAACTTTCTGTTCCTTTGCCTGTGAACATCTCGAAGCACGAATTCTTCTAGGTCAAAAAAATTACTTAGCAGCCTTTAATTTGAGGCATGTTTTTCCCTGTAACAATGTCAGATTCTTATCTTTTAGGCTGGAATATGCTGTAATTTTAAGGGTAGTCAGTTTTTCTTTAAAATTTGAACAAAATCGAGGCATGCTTTTAAAGGAGATTAGAAGAAAATTGCATGTCTGCTGCCAAAGAAAAAAGAAAAACACAGGAGTGTTCTTTCTTACCATCTTTAATACTGAAGCCTAAAAATGTATGAAATGTACATCTGGATTAGGAATGTCTTTGAAATTCCAGAAATAACTTTTAATGCTCAGATAAGATTCTGTTTTGATCAACAGGGTTATCACGTTAAATAATTCTGTGTATATGTGAAACACAGCTGCGAGGGACTATTATTTAATTCTCTTTTCCTTGTGGTGCTTGTTTATATAGATACATTGAATAAATTTTGAATCATACTAAAAACCAATACAGGGAAGTTTTGGTTCTCAACGTGTAAAAACTTGGGTCTATGTGTAAATGACTGAAGGGATGTAAAGTTCAAGGGATGTAAAGTATTCATCAGGATCTTTAGCACAATGGAAGAGGGAGATGGTGCTACAATACCTCGAACAAAGGTTTAATGAAGTCTGATCTTTCTCCCTTTACCTTTCTCCTTTTACCCTTTTTTTTGGCCATGAATTCTGTATACTGCAGCGCTGGTCCCTTGATTCTGTCCAGAGGTGTTCTTTGATGTCACCAAGTCCTTTGGAAAAACATATTTTTAATGTTTCTATTACTGTTTTAATGTGGCATGTGTACCAGGCCTGCTGTACCATTTTGTTAGCTTCTTCCATTTGTTTATCTTGCCTATTGTTTCTTGTCCTGAACTGTAGATGTCTAAAGGCAGTAGATGTCCTTCTGTGCTGTACTCATCAAGGGCCAAAAGAGCCTTGTCCCCTTGGGCACCCAAAGTACTAAGGGATACCTTTATGGAAGGTTTTCTGTGACCCATATGGAAGATACCTGTTTGTTGCAGAAGGTGCTACCAGAAGGACTGCTGTGCTGCACTGTGGGAACAGCTCATTCCACCTTGAAAATTCTTAAAAGGATTATCAAAACTAATCTGCCACCAACTTTAAAACTTGAAAAAAGGAACTTGAAACCCTGCAAGGAAACTCACACAGATGCTGTGATTTCTACTGGAGAAGAGGAACTTACCATGCTATATTTGCACTGCAATTGAGTGTTAAGATTAAAACAGCTTAGAAACTAAAATAAAATACAGTATAATATCAATACTAATGATAGTAGTAGTAGTAGTAAAGAAAAGGAAAGAGAAAGAGGAATAAAAGTCAGGAGAAGGTGATGCACAATACAATGCTTACCACCTGGATGTCCAGACTGTTCCTGAGCCATAGAATCACAGAATCAGCTAGGCTGGAAAAGGCTTGGAGATCATCAACTCCAGCCTATGATCTAAAACTCCCTTATGAACTAAACCATGGCACTAAGTGCCACATCCATTCTTTTTTTAAACACCTCCAGGGACAGTGACTCTGCCACCTACCTGGGCAGCGCATTCCAGCGCTTAACCATGCTTTCTTTTTCTAATGTCTAGCCTAAATTTCTCCTGGCACAGCTTTAAACTGCTGAGCTTAAGATCAGCAGCTCCTGGCCTACTCCCCCCTGGTATAAATACTGGACAAGACATTCTATGACATGGAATATTCTTCCGGCCATCTCAGATCAGGTGTCCTGGTTATGCTTCCTCCCAGCTTCTTAAGCTCAGTGCCAAAGCAGGGTACACTAAAAAGTCCTTAATTTAGGGTAAGCACTACTTACCAATGGCTAAAACATTATTGACACTATTGCCATACTAAATCCAAAATGCAGCACTGTACCAGCTACTAGGGAGAAAATTCACTAAATCCCAGCTAAAACAAGGACACACTCCTTGGTGGTGCAATGCACATGCATAAAGATCTCTTTATGATTAAAAAATTACAAAATTCACTCAAGTAGGAAATTCTGTGTTAAAGGTGCCACAAATGGAGCAAGTGATTCCTCAAATATTACTGATGTAAGGAATCTCTATGTTACTGACTGATTCTTGTCATAGAGGAATAGCAATTAGGCCTAAATTTTATTTGCAGATGACAGAGATAGGTGGAATGAAAACATCTTTATTTCATTTGTTATGGTAGGAAAACCAGCAAAATCTAGGCATTCAAAGTTCAGTACCTTTACCAGTTTTTCACAGAGCCTAATCAGAATGAGTTCCTCATTCTTAATTTAGCTGGTTTTAGTGACTTGCTCTGTAGTTGGACTTCACATGTGGCATCACATAATGTTACTTTGTGCTGACTCTGCAGTAGAGGAGTGTTCATTCCTGTCCCTCAAGGACAACACCAGCTGTGTAGCTGCAACACAGGCTCAAGCACAGTCCCAGGAGATATGCTTAGCTGATAGATCACTCTTTAGCAGTGGTTTAGACTAACAGCCTTGCACTGAAGCAGGGTGCTAACACTAAGATAGTAAGGCGCTGTTTAGGGAGAGCTCAGGGACTCCTTTTTGCCACGGCTGAACTTCCAGGTACCTGTGCAAAGGATTGCTAGCTGCTGGAGTTGGATCCCCAACCTGTTTGCACTCACAGTCAGAGCTGTAGGCTTGGTTTCACAAATAACTCTAATCTTAGCCTCTCTTTGGACAGCTTTATTAAAGCTTAACTACAGCTCACACACATGTGGTACGTGTTAAATACCAGACCCCACTGACTGATCAACTCTAGCCTTAGCAGATCAAGTAGCCAACATTACTTTAAATAAACTTCCTATGTCATGGAGTTGGTACTGCTGTTTAAATTTTTCAGTGAAAATGTCCTTCTTATTACTATTGCAATTCAGCAGTCACAGAAATCTTTCTACTTTCAGGGAGAAATATTAAATAGGCTTTACCAAAAAGGAAATTGAATCAATTTGCTCATAGTTGCTTAAATATTTTTTATTTTTTCATTGTGTTTTATTGCGTGTCAAATTATCCTTGTCTTATCAACATAAGTACAAATTCTGGAGGAGGCATATATAACATGAAGTGCTTTGGAGTAGCACACAGAATATGACATAAATATTAGTAACAGGTCTGTCATTTGTATATTTTTCCAAAAATTATTTCATTTTTTTACTCTCACGAGACTTTGAAAAGCCTTGTAGGAAGTTCCCTAGATATTGAATATCCTTTCCATAAATAGCCACAAATAAGCACGAAGATGCAGTTCTGAGCCACAAGAACTGGCTTTGGATTCAAAATACATCTTGAACACACCGAGAGCTTAAATTTTTGTGTGGCTTCTAGACAGGCTTGTGCTAAAAGATAAGATTATCTTGCTTTAGATCTAAACGTGACACTTTGCTGTGCATGCTATGTTTCATTTTGGAGGATTTAGTACATTTAGTTCTTTGAAATGCCAACTGATCCAAAAGAAAAAGGTAAGATTTTAAGGCCAGATGTTAAAATTTTGACATATTAAGCATGAATATATTCTCATCTCTACACTGAATTTAGGCATTTAAATTTTTCCATTTGGAAGTTAATTCAAGAATTCTCATCCCACCTTTCATAACTCACATTTTAAAAACCCCAAAGTTCTTCCTACCCCTTACTTTCACAGCCTAAAATGGTTTTTTTTCAACTTAACTTAAATAGTAATCTATTTCTCAAAGACCCTGTTCTGTTCAGGTACAACTGCACAATCAAATGAAGGTATGGCTGTAATTTGTGGTAGTTTTTCCACACAACCTCATAGAAAAAGCACTGATAACAATAACAGTCATGGCATCAGAGAAGTCTTCAGATTTATCAGAAAAGAAGCTCTCTAGGGACCCTTAGTTAAATTAAAAGCAGTATACTAGGGTATGGTACGGCTGCACTTTAAGAGGCAGGCATATCAAAACCATCAAGAAGGTTAGGAGCACAAATCTTTATTGACCAGCAGTAAAATTTGTTATACTAACTCATTGAGGCACTTCATATGTCTTCCTCTAACTTATCTTCACATGTTATACATACCAAAAATATTGTTCTGTCCATCAATCAATCAATCAATCAATCAATCAGCAAATGAGGTTATTTGAGCTAATGATGAACTAACAATATACTAATGCTTCTCTCTGGAAGAATACAGCATGCTCCAGCTTTGTAAAGATAATTGTTCTTTTGCTCTGAATTTGATGAGTAGGTAAAATATACTACATGATATCATGCTCTACGAAAATACGAAAATACCATTATCATGCTCTACGAAAATACCATTAACTACTTCTGTATTGGCAGGGGTGGTTGTTAACAAGAATTTTCTGCAATCATCTTTCTTGCTGCATTTTGTTCTGCTGTTATAAGAGCCAGTAAATGAGTGTGTGGCATTTACAGCAGTCCAGCAGTTAGTGTGGATCTCTGCTGTCACACATAGACATTACTTTTTAAACTAAGGGGAGCTTGTATCTCTATGTATTCATGTATACCGAATTAATCTCACAAAAACTTCTCTAAACCAGCTCAGCTTGCCTTCTTTTACTTGCATGTTCTTTATGGTCCTGAGTTCTGTTTTGTGCTGGTTCAAGATATAATAATAGTATGTTCATTTCTCTTCCTTCTGAAGATTTGCAACAGCTTTCAAAGCCTGACATAAAAACATTTATTTTAAAAACACTCAGATACTGCTGATCTAAGGTCCAGAGAGGTTGAGTGGCATATCTGTAGGAATCCCCTGTTGCAAAGGAATAATAATGTAGAAAATAATGGCAAAACCAGTATTTTGAGTGTTAAAAAATATCCACAGCTATAAGACATAGGCTTCAGACATGCAGAATAAAATTCTTAGAGAAACTAGCAAGTAACATTTTACACTACACACCTAAATGAAATAGGATTTCTCATTTCATTTAAGACCTGATGTTTTTGTCTAGAACATGCAGAAAAATCAATCTGAATTAACTTTTAAAATAGATTGGCTAAACCACTTTAAGTTTCTGCGTAGCCAGCTCTCATTCGGAATGTATTAATTTACTTTGGAAGTAAATGTAGTTAGATTGAATTAGGGCCATTTTAATTTTGAATGAGAATGTGCACATAATGCAGTTAAAGTAATCACAACTTTAAATTCACACCTTTAGTTAATTTGTATTAGTTTTCTTGAGTGTTCCCAGACTTATGAACTCTAAAGCTCACTGAAGTCAATAAACATTTCTTCAGATGTGCATTGTTACGTATCCAGATAGAACAGAGCAAGCAAGACAGCCTAAAGGAACATGTCCTGACAGCCAATAATGCTGCAGGCACGAGGTGAAGGTAGAGTTTCGTATCTAGTAACAACTATGGTGAAAGCAACTGTGTCTTGTGAGTGGTATGATCCAGTACCTGAACGCTGAAAACACTTAAAATCACCTACTGTCAACATTTCATTACAGCTGTGATAGCCAAATTTTTGATAGGGAAATAACGTTATCAAAATTGACTGCAGTGGGTTGCTCCCCTGTGTCGGGCAGCATCACCTATAAGAACTGAGAGGCATTTAATGAACCATGGGTGTGGATTGCACATGCCAAATTTCCTTCTTTCCCGGCAAACTGCAGGTCTTAATGACCCGGTTTGCTGTAGACCTGATGGCCACCCGCTGACGGCTGTGTCTGCACTATGTACAGCTTGCTTCTTTCGGGAGCTGCAAATGGAAAAGTCTGAAAGAGCATTTATTTGAGCTACTGAGAAAGCAGTGGGAGATGTGAAGGAAGAAGACAGGCGCAATGCAGTCTCTAATAGGTCCCATTTTTACTCTTACAGTGCAGATTAAAACTTTCATGACTACAATACACGTGCCAAGTGAACTACAGGATTTCTGCCCAGAATCTCTGTTCAGAGGTAACAAAACGCAATGGCTGCGTGACTGAGAAATGCCAAGGTATGAACATGAAGCAAATCACTTGGCAGTAGCTGCATATGAATAACAGACTGTTCTGAGAAGTGAGAGAAAGCAGATGTCTGGCCATTAGGGCTTGGTTGATTGAAATTTACTTTTACACATGCAAATCGAAAATATGGTAGCACTGTGAATCTCCAAATTTAAACATTAAAACTGGATGGCTTGCAGGGAATTAAACTATGGTTGCTATTTCAATAAGAGGAAAAGTTATCAAAATACTGTTCAAAAAATTGCTGAGTTGCGAACACTGCTATCACTGATTTTTTTGGAAGAAGTTGAAGGTATAAGCAATTATCCTTAAAATATTTTTAGCACAGCTAATCTGCTTCAGTTTGGCTTCATTTTACTTTGAAAGGTTGTAATTTAAAAAAGTTGCATGGAAATAGTCAAACTAAATTCCTCTTTCCCACACATGCATCAGATTTGTAATGAGGAGAGATTTTTTAAACTGTATTAGCTTCTGTCCAAATCTTGCATAATATGAAACACAGATCCGAACATTAATATTTTTAACACATACAAACCACCTGAAAATTTCATCTTAACATGAAGCTGTTCACCTACAGTTAAATGAAAATTCATAGCAGGTGGCCATATTAATAAAACATAACATTCTAAATCCACACTTAGACATTTAAATATAAAGCAGTCTTCTTTTAGACGAGCAGCATAATTATATTTGTAAATAAAAAAATCACGTTTGGTATCCATGGGCCTATGGATAATTTGTTTAAGTACAATCAGCTTGCTCATACACATAAGTTATTAGTGAGAGACAGGAAAAGAAAGAAAATATAGCTGATAGAAAGAAGACCGAATTTACAGAATGCAACGAATGACAGATTACTTTCTTGCACTTGTAAAATTTTTCAATTTCCACGAAGGTGCCATTTTAATTATGCTTGGAAACTAACAAATGTCAAACCAATAACAAATTTCTCTCAGTGGCAAGAAACAGATTAGGGGCATGGGCTGCAGGCAGCTTGCTCTTGAGTTTTTCAAATCTGTGATCCTATTTTATAGCTGTAGCCTGGTTAAAAGTGTCTAATAAGTCATCAGAAGTTTTGTGTGTATGGGAGTATGAGCTCCAGGCAGCACTGAGCCCGTGGCATCCTTTCACAGGTGTGCCTCCCACTCTCTTCCATGAAAGCTGGCCGATAGAATTGATCCTCCTGGGTTTCAGTTCAGCAGTGGAAATGAAATAGGTTATTATAAAGATTTCCCCTGATTTGACTAAGTGTTGTTTAAACCAGCCTCTTCTTGTGAGGCAGTTTATCAAAAAGAAAATGTTCAGCAATCTTTTAATTCAAAAGCTGCATCTCAAGGTTGAGGAAGCTTCATGTACTCCAGGGCAAATCATAATGAAAATTTGAGGTTTAGAACCATCATTTTAATGGCAAAATACTTATTTTATCCTTCCCTATTTCATTTAAGCCATGGGCTTTCTATTATGATTATTTATGGTTATCATTTTGGCTGCTCTGAGCAGCAGTGTCTTGGCTTACTTGTCTTCTCTGCTCAGGATGAAAAATGAAGTTTGAAAGAATGTTCATTACCTTCATGGCATGTGTTGACTGCACTGATTCTTCATCTGCCAAACTGCGTATGCTGGCTTCTGGCTCATCTGGAGACCTCTGGAACAGAAGTAATTGATCAAATTAATTCTAATATAATCCCACACAGACCCTGCTACCACTGCAGCTTGTTAACCTTAAATGCAAACTGTTTATTTAAACTATCTGGATGACATCATGAAAAATACCTTCAATACATCAAGAAAGTATGAAATTAAAGCCATTTTACCATTTTTTTCAAAGATAGCACTTGTGTTATGCTAAATTTTCTCTAAAAAAACAGAATTTGCAACCTTAGCACTTAGAGAATTAAGAATTCAATTCAGTTGGCCCTACTTCCCAAATAACTGGATTTTCATCAACTCTTTAAAAAACTAACCACAACTTTAAAATGATCAAGTTTATCACAGTAGCTTTGTACACAGTGTGAAGGAGCAGTTGAAGGATCCAGGCAGCAATTTTCTGGACTGTGCACTCCCTTTTATATTATATAATAACAGAATGGCCTGAGCTCAAAGGCACCTGAAAGATCATCTAGTTCCAGCCCTGGTGCCATGAGAAGCACGTTGATTTTCATTTTTGGATTTCCCAGACTTTTACATCTAAGTCAACTGATAGATCTATATCACACCTTACAAACTCCAGTCCACTCATTATGTCCCTACAGCAGCTACAATTTCTGCTTATGCAAAACATTAAAGCAGTTCTAATAAACACCTTTTCAATTGTTTCCACCACCCTATGTACTTCCTACTTTCATGCTGGGTGCTGGAGGCAGGGTGCTGTTGACACCAGTAATGAATGGTGCCCTTTGCAATGACCTGGCATAATGTGGGAAAGACAAAACGTGTCTGATCACTCTGCCACAGCACAATATATAATTCGGTACTATTCATAAACCATCAGAAATGCCAAGGGTACCTAAGACAACAGGAAATGATTCTCATAACAAAACCAGAGTCAGTGTGCATGATTGGTAGTGATTTATAGGTACAGAATGTTCCCCACTGATTCGGGATCCCAGCTTCAACTGGACACAACATGGTGAATTAAAGGTACCACAGCAGTCTCAGCTTGAAGATTTCCTATAATTTATCACTTTGGCCCAAGCACTTAGCCATGATGAAGTCATGTTTATATATACATATGTAATTACTTTGTATATTATTTAAAAAAAATTAAAAGCAAGTTTAAAATGCCATAAATATATTAAGGTGATCATCAAAGTATAAACTAGTGTCTTTCAATCATTTGCCTTCATCACTAGTAGAGTAGCAGCTAAGAACCTGTTAGATCTTACAGTACTACCTCAGGGTAAATATTTAATGCTTGCTAAACATGGTTTCTGAATGGGCACAATGAAGATTATCATGAGAGCACTCCTAGGAGGATGATACATTACAGCCCCATCCTGTGATTATTCTTCTGCTTAAAAAGCAAAATTGTCCTTTGTAGGTAAGCCAGGCTCATTCTCATTGGCTTTCCTGACAGCTTTTTAAATTCTCTTGCCTCTAGCCTAGTAGGTAGTTTTCCCAAAACACCACAGTTGTAGCAGAAAGGATGTAACACTCATTAAAGTTCATTTCTTGTAGAATTGCTCAATGCAATATACCACAATCTGTATCTACTTAGGACTAAATGACAACTTTTCTGTTTAAGATATTTTCTGAAAGCAAATACTGAGAGACAACCATTTTATAAAAACATGATTTCTTTTTCAGATTTAGGATAAATCTTACAGTCAAAATGAGAGATAAAATTCAGAAACTATACTTCTTGTCTGGGGTATTCCTCAGTTCCAGTCCTCAGTTCAAGTCCAAGCTCTACAGTATTTCTCTTGCAGTAACTTAGGAGTAGAGCTCCACCCTTTTAACAACAAAGGAAGGTAATGTAATGATTGAAAAAATATATTATTCTTTAAAAAATTAAAAACACACTCATTTCTTGTTATTCATGCCAATAGCTGCAAAGAGAATAAGACACCAGGCAATAACAGTCTGCACAACGCTTTAGCCAATTATTTAGGATATCAGGATGTGAAATGTGAGGTACAGCAGTTGTTTTTTAGCTTAAATTAGGCAAATACCAACTGTGGAGATATATGGCTCCATTTCAAATACCAAAATTCCCACATCTGGTTTGTGTGCTGGAGTTCTGCCCTGTTTGTTTGGGCTTTTTTCCTCGTTGGTTCATTTTTTGCAACAAATATTAATGTATTTTTCCCACAGACCTTTCTCCAAGTACAGACATTCACAGTAGCCTAGTGATCCTTTAGACTGCTGCTCAGGGACAAATTCTCTAGTGCCTTAAAACTTATTTATTGACAAGCATAATAGGTTGCCTTCTCCAAGCCCTTGGTAATCACTAAAAATCATCATTCAAGACCTAAAGAGAGAAATGTAACAGTCTTTCCTTGTGCACAGAGCCAGTTAGTTAGAAGAATTTGAAAAATACATCCCTCAAGGGCAAAACTGTGTGTAGGAACCACAGCTTCCACCTGGATGATCCATACAAGGGTCCTCACAAAAGCGGGGATAAACCAGGATGATGTGGAAAGCATGGAGCTCACCAGAACTTACTAGCCTTCAGGAGAAGCAAATCCAAGTGTTTCCAGTCTTACAAAGTCAACAGGTCACTCTATCTATTTTTCATGAGCACATGCACAGGCTGGCAAAATTCCCTACTCGCCCAATCTTTCTTGATTTCTTTCCCCACAGCCCGTAATTCTATATTAGTCTTCTATAAACAGTTCATGGTAGATACAGGCACTTTCTGTTTCTAGCTAGTGATTCTTCAATGCTTTGTGCAAATATGAATTCCTCTTGCTTTTTAAATTTTGAAAGGGTAACTAATCCTGACAGAAATATGACTGCAATAAAAAAATTCAGAAGATTGCATTTATGGGCACATCAGTTTCAAGTCCTTGATGGATTAATCAAGAAATTTTTTGCAAGAACTGTAAGAAACAAGGAAATAGGATTATATTTTAATTTTTCTTTAGAAAATAGAAGCAACATAGGCTACTCTTTTGGAAAGTGCCACTGGTTTATGCATCATTGCAGTTAATAACTTATTCTAGGTATTAAATATGTCACATTCCTTTGACTTAGAATAGAATTGAAGAATTTACAGACAGAGACCCAAATCTGACCTAGCAATTTGAAAGCATAACAGAGATATGAATCCAATTTTTCTCTGTCCAAGCACTGAAACACATACCTTGTATCAGAGAAACATCTGAACAAGTCATATTTAATATCAGACTGAAATTATTACAAAAATGAGAGCATGAGGATTATTAAGCAGTCATTTTCTGAAGAAACTTCACTCCCAAAAAGACATCACAAACAGGCTTTAGTTGATAATGTTAAAAATTTCTTCAAAAGACAATAAATTTAGTTTCCTCTTATTTCCCACATTCCTGCTCTCATATGTAAAAAAAAAAGCTTTCTTTGGACTTTTTGTTAAAAGAAACACTTATACACTCATCTTTGCAGATATCTTTGTGACAGCAGCATTATCAACACTACACCGGTAAGATCCAAAGGATTACTCACCGGTTTGGTTTTGGGTTTTTTAATTTGATGGGATTGTGTGAGGAGAAAGGGTGAAAATACAACTTTGAAAATCTCATTTTGCAGGGTTTTTTTTCAGAAGAGTGCAGAGCATATTGTCTTCTGCTGGATTATACTGAATTGTACAGTTGCAGCAATGACTATAAAATCCTGAGAGCCTAGGTCCTCTCTTGAAGCTGTCAGAACACCAGCCCAGGGATGGAAGAGTTTCATACTAACAAGTAGAGGTAAAATTATGAGTGTGTGAAGTGGCACTGAAGCAGGGAAATGACCTACCAAACACTTATGGTCGCTGGGGACCTTATGCTTGGGCAAGCAGGAAGACAAGGAATCAGAGGAGTGTGACCAAGGTGTACTTGCGTGGGTCAGGAAGGCCTCTGAAGGCATTCCAACTTTTTCCCAGGTAACATTTTCACTTCAAGAGGGTGGAAACGTTCTTGTAAAAAACACAGGGTCAGGCCCTCACCTCTTCCCAAACAGCAGTGAGAGATAGGGCTGCGGCAGTAGCAGGGAACATCTCCTCCCACTGCATACTTGCTGGGTAGGTCCCAGCGTTATCTCATCCCCCAGGCCATCCACGCCATCCATCCATCAGCCCTTATCTCCCCGCGGGCCCAGCACTGCCTCGTGGTCGGCAGCACCATTTGGAGCAGGGGGAAGGAGAACTGCTCCCTTTGGTGCCATCCCTGGGCCCTGGGCTGGCTGAAATGTCAGTGCACGCATACAGGACACGGTCCCCCGGAAAGGGACAGAAGCTGAGGACTTTGACATGTTTCAGTCACGTTTAGTTTCCATTTCTTTGAGGCTCAGATGGGCATATCTAATCTCTCAGGATGTCTGCACATTTTCCTTCAGCAGCCAAAAGCTTGCAGGCTAGTGCATCGCCTCGTGTCAGAGCAGGGATGTTAAAAGCACTGAGGATGCCAGCCCATTGTCTTCATGGGCTGATATTATGGTATCTCTTTATAAGAGCTTCACTGTTGCACTGAGGATGGAGTAATTTGCTCTTCAGGCATTCACACTGCTCAAGAGAGAGAAAAAATGAAAACTTCTTGATATTGCTCAAACAGGGAGAAAAACCCGGGAAGGAACTGTGCTTTTCAGATTTCAGATTCAACTCTGCTACTGTCTGTTTAAGTCAGGAACTATGAGCATGGTTTAAATCCTTAGTGGGGCAGCTCTTAGATTCCACGAAAGCAGGACGATGGTTTGGTAACTAAATACCATTTTTGATCTCCAGACAAGGAAAAGGGAAAGGGAAGGACAGCCCAAACAAAAGTCTGGGTTAATTACAAAACAGTGTAAAGTGGGAAAGGAATGTTTTTACTCCCTCATGGCTGGCAGCAAGATATTTCAGCTGCCAGGCATGACTGCAGGGGAAGTTGAGTGTCAGATCTCAAATGAGTGTACATAGCATTAAAAGCACTTGGTTTCAAATGGATTAGTCTTTATATATGCACAGTGAAAAAAGGTCAGGTAGCATTTTACATTTTGAGAGCTCTGGTGAAATTTCGTAAGTGAAATATGCACAGAGCAATGAGGGATTAGGTGCTTAAGAGTGCCTCATTAGGTCCTCATGACTGCCAAATTGTAATATGTAATAGAATAGAATCGAATATTATAACAATATAAAAGTAATAGCATTATAATAATTTATAACTGACTTTCATTTTCAGTATAGAAGTTCATTCTTTTCATAGACTCCCCTATGGGATTCCTGATTTGGTCAGTTAGGGAAACTGAAACTTCTGAAGTCAGAGCTTCCTGGAGCACACAACCTGAAAGAAACATTTCTGAGGTCAAAAGATGATACTAGCATTGGACATACCCAGGGAATTAAATCACCATGATGAGACTTTCCTAGAGGAAAGGCATTTCGTATTTTCCAGAGCTAGTCATCATGTTCATTACCAGGTTGTTGCACTAGAAAATATCAGTGCTGTAAGAGGGGATTAGAGAGGTCCCCAACTCCACGAGCAAGAGCAGTACATCTTCTGCATTTCACAAACTGGTAGCACTGCTGGCAAGCCAAGGCTGCTGGCTTGCTCTCCAATCTGTTTATCTGCCATTCACAGGCTTGCCTCTACCTGCCTTAATCTCCTGAGTGGATTGTGGTGCCTGCATCTGCATCACACGGGCTGCCTGTCGCTTCTGTGCCAAAGTGGTGCAGCCACACACCTCTCTCTGTAGCACAGCTATTCACTGTCTGATGTTGGAGAGTGTGGGAACACTGGCCAGTGCCAATACAGGGACCAGAGGCAAGGTGTTTTGGACCCCCATCCCAAGTCTGAATTTTCTTGTTTGCAAGGATTGGATGTTTATTGAGAATGAGGCACTCTGTGCTGTGGGTAAAGCAAAGATCCTCTGATGTAAACCATTGTCTAAGTGTTAAACACTAAAGAGGAGTAAAATAATAATAATTTATCTTGTCATCTAATTGAGTCCAATTATTGCTAAAAGTATCTCACATGCCATTAAAAAACTACTTTCAAAATCCCTGTGTTTTCCCAATAGGATTCAGAGCCCTCAACTGTTTTTTTAAAGTACTGGTTTAGAATATTCCTTTGAAGATATGAAAATCTCTTTCTTGTTTTTGTATTTAATGACCCACTTGTCCAATAAAATGATAAAATTTTAACATGCAAATGAGGGCTATGTGTTATAACTTTCTTCCATTTAAGGCACTGAATTAATTTCTGAGTGCTCCATATGTTCTTAATTAAAAAAAAAAATCAGGAAAAGCTAGATAAAGGAAAAGTGCAGCTTTGAATTATCAGCTTACTTTATAAGTGAGAGACAAAAAATTAAGATTCTGTCAGAGGACAATATTATGTAATAATAGTGGGAAGTTTACACGACACAATGCCAGAAAACACAGATGTTGAGAATAATGAAATTCACTATAGAGTAAAATTTTTGAAAAGGTATTTTTCTAAGGAGAAGACAGGAAGTGGTTGAAAGCAACATAATATTAGCAATTTGAAGGTGATGTTTTTTGACCCTAACACATTGTTTTATTCTGTACAAGCAAAGGAATATTTTATGCAGACCATATGAAGCAGTTTTATGCAGCAGTTCAGCACTTCAATGCTGAAATTGCATGTGAGAAGGCAAATGCAGAGAGAACCTGTAGACTTTTGACACTTGGAAGACTGGCTGGGATTTGTGTGATGTGGGATTAGACTGGTCCAAGATAGAGGCAGAGAATATCTAGACACAGAGAGCCTGTTGTAAGAGGACAATGACTGTCTGATGCATCAGCTGCATTATTGCATGCATTTTTTTGAAAACAGCACAGTGAAGAAATCTTGAGGAAATCTCTTGGCTGAGAAAAGAGGGATGTTAATACTCTTCTCCTTTTGCTGACACAATCCTTATGAAAAGCTGTTACACCAGTCCCCAAAAGGAACATGTGTACAGCCTGCACCTTATTAGAAGTAATGTGTTTCCCCAAATTGGCAGGGCTAATGAGAACTTAAAATAGGAAATTCATTCATGAAAACATTTAAGAGCAAGAGACAGGAAGAACAGGGAGCGTCACCGTTGGTCTGCTGTGATAAAGCCTCAGCTGGGAGAACTCTTTTTAATCTTTTTAAATCACTTCCAGAGGTGGACTTAAGTGAGAAAGAGATTTAGATGATGAATATTTTCAAAGTGAGTTAAGAAAAGGCTGATGACAATTTGACATACTTTTACTCATGGATTTATTGATAGCGTACTACTAATGGGAAAAAAAAGCAGAAATAACTCCACTGTATGCAGTTTAGGTTGATCTGTATCTAATTACTAGGATATTTTTTAACTTTACTGTTTGATCTCATGCTTGAATTATTCTCTATTCTGTTTTTCAGAAATTGTGAGCAACAGGTACCCTAGATTGAAGGGATGTCTCTGAATTGCACTTTTCTTTACAAGTCTGTATTGAATGTATTGCTAGGATTACTTCTGTTGCAATTACACAGAGTCAATGATTGGTGGCTGCTACTTCCACAGATAAAAGAAAAGTTTGTGGACTGATGAGCCAGCTCCATACGTGTCCTTTAGTTTGTAAATAAAATGAGATAGGTTTTGTAGGAGAAAGCACGGAAAGACAGCCAGATGGCAAAGAGGTCTCAGTTCAGATTTTCCAGCATTTAGGGTAATGGACTCAGAATAAGGATATAAGGTTTTAGAGGGCAACTCACCTTCTCTGTCATCTCCTCTTGATGCTGCACTGCTTAACAAAATGTATTTTCTACATAGGTGTCTATTACTAAATAATGTTTTTTATGTAGCTCTATATACAAGATTTACTGCAAAAGAAAGAGGCATTTATAGATGCAACTAAAAGCTCAAGCAGCGATTTGCCTTTTGACATTGCAGACTGGCCAGATCTTCAGAATAAACCTGTGCAAAAATTAACCTTGCCCTGGTTATTAATAATTTGTTATAACAGAGCTATAACAGTTATAACACAGGTAAGAATGAAAGGCAGGAAGCAGGAAATAGTAAAATAAAGGTGTTATAAAATTCCCATCTGGTGAGTTTTTATTTGTTGTTGGTGTTGTTGTTGTTTGTTTGCTAGGATTTTTTCTTTTTGTTTAGTTCGTTGGTTGGTTGGGAGTTTGTATTTTCAGGACTAAAAGCAAGTTACTTTTTTCTTGGGTTTTAGAAATATTGCCTAAGAATTTTTTTTCTCTGCTTATTGGGTTAATTTCTTCTCAAAAGAAAACAGAAACGATAAACATGCCAATAATAGAAATAAAAGTTCTATGGGAGCTATTAAAAAATTAAAACATTTCTAAAGCTGGTCATTGAGTCTGACTGAACTAACAATTGGTCATACTTGTCTGACTGAACTAACTAGATGGAATTATAAAAAGTTTGATGTTTCTACTCAGATATTCACCGGAATCATTGCTGTCAGAAGTGCAAATAGTGTTTTAAGCAGAGACTTGCCATGAGGAATTCTTAAAAATAAAACCCCTGTCAGCTCAGTTGCTATGCTGCAAATCTGAGGTTCATTCTGGGCGTGCAACACACAATCTTGCTGTATAGATGTTGCTGTGCTCATTTTACCTTTGCAGGAAATGTTTGGCAGGTACCCGGCTCACGCCCAGGGGCAGCCAGCCCTGCTCTGCAGCTCCCTCTCGGGAAAAGAGAGGGGACAAGGAGCAACCCTTTGTTTTACCGGGAAATGCAGGGCAGCAACGATGGCCAGAGGGTTTAACACAAAGGGTGGCAGCGGAGAGCACTGTTCTCTGGGCTGTGACAAGCTTTGCAGGGATGGACTAGAAATGTTAACCCGGCACTGGCAGGCACAGTCCCCTTGAGCAGATGAAGGGCTTGGACTGGCCCCTGAGAAGTGCCAGGTAAGAGTCACTGACCTTCAGGAGCCTGGATGGGATGTAGGAGCACAGATACCATGAGGAGATAATCCTGATTTAATGCTAGCTTTCACACTAATGACAGTACAAAATCTCACTGGAAAAGATTGGGAATGAAAAGGAAAGATGCTCAAAATTGCATCTTTGAGAGGAAAGGGTGACAAGATGAGGAAGGAAGTCAGCTGCACAGTTGCTTTCTAGAGAAGTGCCCCTGTGTGGCAGACAGACTGTCCTTGGGCCCCAAGGCACTGTCTTTTCAGAATGGATGCTACCATGAGTGATAGGAACTTTAAAACAAAGCAGAACAGTACTGTGTTCTCCAAACCTATTTTTTATGAAAAAACCCTCAGGTATAAAAGCACAGAACAGGAGATGAAAAACAAGAAGAGAAAGAAGAATGAAAAGGAAAATGAAGAATATCATGGATAGTAGCAGAAGTCTTGCAGATAAAAGTACCAGCTACAGTGATGGATATAGTTCATTGAAGAATTCAAGTGTGGCTGAAGAGAAGTTACTGAATTGTTTTTATACTGGTGCAAGAAGCCTGCACAACATACTGCAAGAACAACCATTACCAGTTCAAGAGGCGAAATAAGAGAATTGAGCTGGACCAGTAGTCAATCTCAAAGTATTTAAAGGGGTGCTCACCTTGGGGAAGAAATAAACAAATAATAATAAAGGCTGGATAAGACAGTTATAAACTTTATAAGCCTATAAAGTTTTAGATATTATGGTCTCAGATTTATGCCCTCCATTTCTTATCATTTCTTATATCTTTAGGATTGTTTACCAAAATTAAAGCCAAAGTTACAAAAGACTCTTCGGTAAATACAGTTAGGTATAAATACCTTCTGAGTGAGACCTGCTATCTAAGGAGAGTGTTGATGCAAGGAAAAATAAATATGACCTGGCAAAAAATAAACAGAGACTGGAATTCAGAGTCAGACTGGAATTTCTGTCTGAGCTGAGAGGTCTGGAAAAAAGTTTCACATGTGTAATGGGGGTAAGAAAATGGTTCTTTGACCAGTAACATGAAGTCCTATGTAGCCTTTAACAGCATTCAATACACAACTTGCCACATGCTCATGCGAAGTTTGGGTGTGATTTTTTTACTATAAATGACTTAGTTTTTAAAATATATTTCAAGTACTAACAATGAAACTGTTGCAATGTGGGAAGTAACAGAAGCATCAAACACCTGGTACAGCCAAAACACCTGTCTTAGAGGAAATCACAGAAAGAGACAGACAAACTATAACAAGATGTTTCCCTACCAGAAAAAAAATCACCTACTAAAGAGTGGATTGGGAATGGGACCAAGCTAATACCACAGGCAGGTAGCAATAGAGGAAAAACCTGCTGTGAGGTATTTCATTTTTGTGATTCTTTAACAATTTACAGAAGAAATGCCGCATAATAGAAGTTTGGCTCTCTTTTGGGAGTCATAAATAAAATACAACTGTAATCAAAGGACAGAAGAAAAAAGACTTAGCGGATATTTAATTCTTATTTATGCTTACTTCCAGAAATTATGACTTGAATGTAAATGTGGAAGGTTGCAGCAATGCAATAATTCAAACTCTTATATGTTCTCCTGCTGCACCCTGCCTGCTAAGCATTTCCAAAGCCTGAACCGGCTGATTTAATTTACAGCTTTCCACCCAGTGATTAGAGAAAGGTTTGAAAAGGTCTTCAGAAAAAAAAAAAAAAGATGAGCTATCCCTAGGATTTGTTACTGTAGACTGTTCATCTGTGATCAATACTCTGTAGCTGTCTGGGTCTCCTCCACAGAGAACTTGCACTTCAGCCAGGGGAGCTGCCAGAGAGAGGGTTTCATGCAGGCACACAGATGGTTCATTTTCTTCATGCTGGGTGCAGAGATTTGCGAAGTGTAAGGAAAAATTAGGAAAAAGTAGTGTTTCTAGATGAACTGTTAGTACAAAATAAAATGTTAACCACCAAATTCTATCAAATATGATTTAAACTTAAATAATAAATCTGTCCACTTTATTGATATCCATTGTCAGAAGTAGACCCAGGAGCAATAAATATATTGAGGAAATGACAAACTTTGTAGGGATAAACTGTGAAAAACCAACTGGATTACCCTTGATTTATCTCTAAATTTACTTAGAATCCTGTAGGTTGCATAGATGACTGGAGTGTAAATTGCCTCCAGGGTATTCCCTTATGCTTTTTACCAGGAGCAGACAGAGGCAGGGCTGGGGAAAGAGCTGAAGCCTGAGGGATCTACTTTGCTTCCCTGATCTCAAGTATACTCAGCATTGCCCCAGACTGAAAATAAAGCAATCTCTGGATCAGTTGCCACCTGAAAACTTCCTGAACAGACATCCATTTCAATCCACACCCAACCCAACTCACCCTTTACAGCAGGAGACCTGTCAGATGCATTGCATCTGCTGGTGTGAGCCTGCTGAAAATTACCTTTTTTCTCTGCAAAGCCAGACATTCCTTGTGGCAGCATGGTGGCAGGTCCTGTCCCTTTGTACAAGCACTAGGAGGGCATGGGAGCTGGGTGGGACAGGAGCTGGGAATGTGCATTTTATTTTAATTCTGATGCCACAGAGCAGTGCTCTTTGTTTAAAAGGGGTAAGACCTGCTTGTGTCCTTACCTATTACTACTCTTCCCTCGGTGGCTATAGCAAGACACAAGCAAAATTTCCTGTCAAAAGCCATAACAAACAGGCACATTTGCTTGAGCTCCTTCTCACCTAAGAATTTTATTGCCATGCTTATGTATTTCATACCGTAAAGAGGTCCATTCCTAGACAAAGATGACACCTCTTATAGATCTGGCAACTCACTTCAGATAGGTTGTGCTGAAAAAATCCTTTTGCAGTTTTACTTTAAGGTCTCCTCCTAGTGTTACCAGGTCTATTCTGATCAGTGTCTTTGCAATTCCCTCAAGGCAGGTGAACAAATGTGAAAAAAAGAGAACCTGTCTTTGGGGTAATTGTATTTGCTGGACACCTGGCAGTCAGCCAGGACCAAAGTGGCATTGTGGCACCTGTACTAAGAAAGAAGATAGAGCAGCCCAAAATAAGCCTTATTTGAAAATGCAGAATAAGCCAGCATCTTTGTTCAGCAACAAAGGTTCAACATATAGGTGAAAGTCAGCTTTGCCCCCATTCAGTGTGATTAAGTGTGTCTTGCCCATTCCTCTAAATTCAGAATATGTTGTACAGCCACTAGTTCTTCCCTCTTTTCTCAGTTCTTACTATACTGTCCTTATTCCTCCAGTTCATGCATCCATGTCATACCATGGTCAGGTTTAGAACACAGTTTATGTTGGTTTAATTTAGATTTTGCAATGACACTGTTATCATACCTCAAAAGTTGAAATTTTTGCAGAATGAGACTTGGGAAGAATAAGATTTGCAGCATCTGGGGAACTTTACTGTACAGTACATCTTTACTTTGTATGGAAATGTCTATATTCTATTGGAATAGAGCAATAATTATGCTTCTTCACAGAACCACAGGCACTGCTATGACCTGTTGCACCCCAAGAGAGTACAAAATGCTCTTTTTCAATGGCCACTGAGCTGCTGCCATGCCATTGATTCAGAACTCAAGAACACTGCAGCAATAGCAACCAGTGATACAACTTTGAGGAGATTTCCTTCAGCTTGTTCTCAGGAAAGACATAAATTCCTTCAGTTAGTCCAGATTCAGATAAACAGTGTAAGCACAGGCAGCCAAAGAAATGCTTTGCAGGAATTTATGCTGGTTAGCATAAAATCTTGGTACTGAGTAATTAAGAGATTAACCTGCACATATGAATTTACTGAAAGATTATATGGACATCTGAATACATAACCTATCTGCATCCCAATCCAGCCTCTCACTGGTAAAGTTCCTGCTTTTCTGCACACAGAACTGCAATGAAGTTTAACAGGTGGTACCAGAATATATGTGTGAGTGAAGGAGGATGGCCTGCAGAGCACAGAGTGGGCCATTTAAGCAAATGTAAATGGAAGAGGCAACTCTCCCTGGAAAGGCAGCTGGCTCATTTTTGCCTTTAGTGGCAATTTGTTTTGCCTTTTCTTTGTTCACACAGAAGCTCTTCTGAGAGGGCAGGTTCCATTCCTCGTAGGATGTGTGGCCTGAATATGAAACAGCTGGGAAGATCTGATTGGTTTTATGTCCTTAGGGTATCTTTAGTATACTAAAACAGTCCCTTTTAAAAACAAACAAAAACCCAATGAACCAACCAGAGATACAGTATCATTGAAGCACTGCAGAACAGACAACATGCTTCAAAATTCCTTGCCTTTTTCTTTCCTCTTATCAAGTCCTTTCAAATAAACCCTTTCCTACTGCCCAAGTAGAAAAGGTAGAAAGGCATAGCTAAAATACTAATAAGAGAAAATCTTCCCAGCTCAGTCAGAATGATAGGGACTCAACCTTATAGGATTGCACATACAGAACGTGTACGATAATGTTTGTTACTGTGGACATGAGTGAAGGACAAATAACTCCTAATATTTTTAATTTTACTGGTGGTGTCACAGGGAGAAGTTCTGGGTCTCATACATCAACATTCACTGCAGGTTTACTGAGAGGGCAGAATAAAAAAAACGAAGAACATAAATTTCAGCTCTTTTGTTCACTTTGACCACTAATTGTTGATTACTTTGATTTCCATATGCATCTCTACGTCAATATTAGTATTGATAATTGCTTGAAGAAAATAGTACTAAATTCTTAGATATGCCATAAATATGTACAAATCAAGCCTGATATGTAGATCTCTAAGACTTTCTTTTGTACTTGAACATTTCACCATTTTGGTGTTAGTTTTCAAAACAGACCACAATTTAATTATACCCATATGTTATTCCCTACAATCATCTGAAAATTTAGTTTTGAAACTTCTGTATAGTTTGTGTCCCACATACACATAAAATTGTACATTCTTATGTACACACCAAAGCAGAGAAGGTAACTTCTCTAGAATGGTTTTAATTTTTAGTACACTAAAAATAAAGAAACCCTTCAAAAACCAAAAAACCCCAACCAGCCAACCAACCAACAAAAATACTGGCAGAACACAACAGGGAGATTTTTTCTAAATCACTGTGTGTGAATCCAAGCATCTTTAATGTTATTCTCAATCTTTCTCAAAATTGGAGATCCATTCTCTAATAATGTTCTTCCTATACATAAATTGACATCTCTTCTCCTTGAAGGAACCCAGGTTAATTGTTGGCTTCAAATGACCTTCATGCATCACATAATCACAGAAGAACTGAGGTTAGAAGAGACCTCCAGAGGTCCCCTGGTCCAGCTTGCTTGCTCAAGCAGGGCCACTCAGAGCCAGTTACCTAGGTCTGGAATATCTCCAAGAATGGAGACTCAGCCACCTCCTCAGGAAACCTGTGCCAGCACTAGGTCATACCCAGCAGTAAGTTTTCTTACTGTTAGAGGAAATCTCCTCTGTTTCTGTTTGTGCCCATAGCCACTGGTTCTGTCACTGATCACCCCCAGAAACAGCCTGGCTCCATCACCTTTGCACCCTACCTTCTAATGTTTATATACATTAATAAAATTCCCCTGAGCTGCCTTCTTTTTTCCAGGCTGAACAGTCCCAGGTGTCTCAGCCCTTCCTCAGAGGAGAGATGCTCCACTCTTTGGTGCATTCTTCTATCAAGGCTTTCGACATGAAACTCAAGCCTTTCAGACTGATCATAGAAGAAGCAAATGGTTCTGTTGGGACAAATAAGGAAGATGAAAAGAGGGTTCATACTGAAAAGGTGCTTTCTGTGCTGGGAACCAAACTAGACTACCTCAATAACTCTGCAAGCTTTGTGCATGCTGGCACAAACAATGGAATTTACTGTGGTTCACCATAATGGATCAATCAGCTAATTTCCAAAGAGCTGTGGAAATAATGATCAGTTTTCAGTGAGGGGATCCTTTCTTCCTAAAATTAGGGACAAAAAATAAAGGGATACTAAAAGCCTAGGATTTCTAAATGACAGTCTTATTTTGGGGAGATAGATATCAATTAGTGAACAAGAGAGCAGACAGAAGGGTAGGCCATGGTGCAAGGATGATGTTACCCTGGTGAGCAGCATTGTTAGCTCTGGTAACTGCACAGGAATGAAGAATGAATTCCTGTTTATTTACATTTGTTTTCTGCTTGAGAGACAGCCCAAGAAGTAAAATAAAATGAGAGTCTACTCAAATACCTGCTATGTTTCCCCTTAAATTGAATTTCTCATTTTATCAGGAAGCAATACTTGCACTGATGTTAGACAGGCAGCTAAAAGGTCAGCAAGTTCCCTTGGTTGCCTTTTGTCAAGGGTTTTTGACTTGTCTGTGAATAAAGATCTCCCAGGAGGAAGGCAGACCTGGATTTCCTGTCATCTTGAAGACAGCAATGAATTTGAAAATGTTACAAAAAGCATAAGGGACTTGAAGCACACCTTCAAATGCACTGCTGATGCCAATAGCTTCCCATGTAAACATGCACACAGAGTTGTTTTGGATTTGTTCTGTCAACTTTTTGTTGTGAAACAAATTGTTATACAGCTGCTTACCTTGAATACTGAATGAATCTGATGGTTTTCCATTACTGCACTGAGCCTAATCGGGGCTACAATCTCTTTGGGTTAGCTGTGGTGCTGGCACACTCCTAACAGAGGTGGCTGAACCACTTTTCTTTTTCTGTCATGCACTCCTCTGACTTGCACAGGTGTCTCAGCCCATCCTGCTGGCTTACAGCTCTTGATACCCTAAAAGTGCTAAGGGTTGAGAAAGTCTTAACTTAAAGGTATCTGGGCAGAAAGAAAAAGCTTTCCCACTCATGAGGAGCATTAATCATTACAGGGAGCACGTAGGTTTTTCTCCAATGGTCAGAGCTAGAGCTACTGGCTTTTTACTGTCTGTGGGGACAGAGTTCCTGTTCTTGCAGTGTTAACAGGGGACAGTTTCTCAGAATACACTTGTCAAAGGCTCTATTACTATATTTTGTTCACTTAGCTTTGTTGGTGAAACACAGTAAAGTCTGTGAACAATGTGTTTTAACTGCACACATATTGCACATGGGAAAAAAGGACTCAATAGGGGGAATGATCCTGTGTTTTTACATCCAGAGACCCACCTTGTTTTCCAGTGTTTTATCATGCAGCTAACAGTGTAGAAAACTATTTACTTAATTCAGAAATTCTGTGTGATACTATTAAATTTACAAGAAAATGAAAGCCCTCTGTAATCAGAAAGAGACTACAGTGTTCCCAGGATGCTCAGATAGTTGCTGCATAATGACTGCTGGTAAAACTTTCCCTCTGTACTCATCTAACGACTTACAAATGCCTTCTTAGTGAAAACAAATTAGTGCTTTGGTGTAATTTCTGTCTTCCTGAGTTACTGATATATCCGTTATAAGTTGCTGTGAAAATAAAAACAAGCAGAAATTAGAGAGAGGGTTGTCCACTAGTATAAGTTATTCACTTCTTGTGTATTTGAGAATCCTTTTTAATTTTTTTCCCTGAAACTCTGTTTCAGGATAGATTCACAGGAGGAACAGGCTACTCTTTTTTGCAGAGTTTGGAAGATTTATAGAAGAAAGAAAACTCTAATTTAGACGGGAATTGTGAAAGTTTATTTTAGCTGAGAATTTAATTATTAACATTATAAAAGCTGTTCAATATAGTGGAGAACTTGTTTTCTTTAACATTACTGTTCATTTTGAGTGACTTCTAAAGTTGCTTGTGACAGTTCTAGGCAAGTCTAACGCACAGAAATGCTGAGACCATGGCAGAATGGGAATAAGCAAGAAATAGGAAGGTTTGCCACTTACTTTCACCTATTTTATAGACACATAGGTGCATATAGAAATGCATATTAATTAAAGCAAATGCTTTTCACAAAATCTTTAATGGCTTTTCAAAACTCTAGATGAAGGATTCACAAGGTACTTCCATAATTTTATGAATTAAGATTACTTTTACAAGGGGCAAGCCTGGGACTTCTGGAATCCATGTTCCAGAAAATCTTCTTCTATCCCACAGATTGCATATAATGTGAGATTATTCTACTACTGATAGCTATATTTTGTAGGTATTTACCTGGTCCTTATCTACAGTCAAGGCCTTTTTATATCTGGAATTTACTCTGCAGTCAGATACAGTTCTAAACATACAAAGAGGTTGGTACCAAAAGAAATAGTGCAGGAGATATTCAAACCAAGTAATTTTAGCTCCTCTGGCTTTCTGATTATTTTCTAAAGTTAAATGTTGCATTAAAGGATGTTCACTTAGCGGTCTTTGATTTGTAATGTCTGATAAGTTACATAGGTCTCTAAATCACCAAAATTATGTTGTGCACTTATTTTTTGGTTATAAACAAAATGCAAAGCTCAACACATGTTAATGGGGCTCCCATAAGAGAAAAAAACCAAGCAAAACTATGTAAAAGCCACAGAAGTAATTTGGTTTAATTAAATGAGGCCTAACATTTTTATTTCCCTGATGGATGCATTAACTGAATCAATAGGAATGTAAACACACTAAGGACAGAAGAGTACAAATCCAATCACAAAGTCTTTTCTTTTCTTTTAAGTATTGTAATGAACAACTACAAAACAGATCACCCGGCAGCACTTTCAATTAAAAATCCCAAAGACGTATTTCATGTAGATCTAGAATGAAAGCAATGGTAAATAAATATCTATTTACAAGTACAAGGGAAGGATCCCTGCCTGGTCCTGCTGGCCATACAGTTGCTGATGGAGGCCAGGATGTCACTGGCCTTCTTGGCCACCTGGGCACAGCTGGCTCGTGTTCAGCAGCTGTAAACCCCCAGGTGCTTTTCTTCTGGGCAGCCTTACAGACACTCTGCCCCAGCCTGTGGCGCTGCCTGGGGTTGCTCCAACTGAGGTGTAGGACCTGGACTTCTCTCCCTGAGAGAGACAATGCAACAAGAAGCCCTCACTCACCCATCCACTGTCAGCCACTGTGAAACAAGCACAGCCTGGGATGAGGGGATGTTCTCCCTCTCTAGCTCACACGGCAGTTTTGGCTGCCGCAGGTAAAACTGACACCCACCCACCTTCCACCCGCCTCAGTGCCTGTGGGCTGGGTACCTACCCCTTGAAAAGAAGGAGCACAACTTCTAAATAGTTTTATTGCTGCTTCCAGTGCCCTAAAAGAGTGTCCAGTCATCAGTCTGGAGACCTCAACAGAAAAACTAAGGCACAGCAACTTCTCCAACAAAGGAAGAATGCTACATGTTTTCTTGGAGGCAGAACAAAACCCTAATCTTATCCACTGCTTATATCAGCTGTGTCTACATGGACAACATGAAATAAGGTCCTAAAAATCATCCTGGCAGTTTTGTAAACAAATAAACTATAAGATTTTATCCGTTGTATAATTTTATCTGCTCAGGTGATAGATTTATTGTGTTAATACGAAACATGACTTTAAAAAATTGTGATTGCTTGTAATCTAGCCAGTCTTGATTGTATCAACATTTTGCTGTAAGGCAAAAATGTGACTCTGAAAAATATCCTGATCTAGTGCAATCTGGAACTTACATAGAAGAGATGTTATCAGAGTGTATCCAAACATTAGTTACAATGGAAAGGAAAAGAAAGGAAAGGAAAGGGGAAAGGAAAGGGGAAAGGAGAAGAGAAGAGAAGAGAAGAGAAGAGAAGAGAAGAGAAGAGAAGAGAAGAGAAGAGAAGAGAAGAGAAGAGAAGAGAAGAGAAGAGAAGAGAAGAGAAGAGAAGAGAAGAGAAGAGAAGAGAAGAGAAGAGAAGAGAAGAGAAGAGAAGAGAAGAGAAGAGAGAAGAGAAAAAAAGAAAAGAGAAGAGAAAAGAAGAGAAAAGAAAAGAAAAGAAAAGAAAAGAAAAGAAAAGAAAAGAAAAGAAAAGAAAAGAAAAGAAAAGAAAAGAAAAGAAAAGAAAAGAAAAGAAAAGAAAAGAAAAGAAAAGAAAAGAAAAGAAAAGAAAAGAAAAGAAAAGAAAAGAAAAGAAAAGAAAAGAAAAGAAAAGAAAAGAAAAGAAAAGAAAAGAAAAGAAAAGAAAAGAAAAGAAAAAAGAAAAGAGGGGGGGAGAGAATGAGAGAATTAGGGATCTGTATGACAACACTAAACTGTGTTTATCTTCTTCAAGGCATGGACTCTAGACCATTGCCTGGCTTATAGGCTTAAACAATATTACCCAACATGAGATTGTGTTCTCTGCTCTGACTGGAAAATATGGTACATAAGCAGGTTTCCACCAGCCTGCTCTCCCCCTTCTTCAGGTCTTTTTCTGTGAAAACAGTCTAATTATATTAACTAAATATTAATATTAACTAATGTTAACTATAATTATATTAACTAAAAAAATATTTACAGCCATCTGCAGACAGATGCCTTTGAATTAAACATCTCTGTAACTCCATTCACTTCAGTATAGAGACTTAGTTTATTTTAGTGTAAGCTAACTCTGAAACTTGCATCTTAGATTTGAACAAAGGTCAAAAGGGAGCCTAATGGAGCATCTATCATTAGAAATGGTCAATAGTCCCACAGGAAAATACCAAATTTAAAAATGTATGAAATCCTGGTAGACAAGTGAAGAAAGAATGATAAAAATATCCAGGCTATGAAAGAAAAAAGATGATCAGTGTATTTGTAAAACATTTTTTTAAAATAATATCTTTAGCTAGAAACTATCCTCTGACTTCATATATCTGGTAGGTGTCATATTTTAGTCAATTTCCTTTGGAATATTATTACCCCTGGTGTTACTTAGACATCAAGAATGGGTAAATTAGCTTTTAACCCATGCTAACATTTTAATTTCATTTTAAAAAATTGAGATTATGCAGATGCAAGGAACTTAGAAAAAGCAAAAGGTGAACTTGGGCAAAATGTTGGAGAGAACCATGTTTACCAACAGATCTTTGAATTACTTATGTGCAAATTGCAAACACAGCAACTTTGTTCACTGTGGCTGTCTTAGCACAAACCCACTGTACTGGTTTGCAAAAAGTCATCAAGTGGCTCCTGTGACAGTATCTTGTGTGAGTGCATGTACTGTAGAGCACTCACACAAAGCTGACAAGCCTTCACTATTACTTCTTAGTCCATTGGAAGGTATTTACTCACTCCTTCTAAATTATTATTTTGTGGTACCTACTTTAAACACATAATTAACACCACTTAAATATTTATTACAGATAGGTTAAAGATGGATTTCAAGAGGGTCGGACCACACTGTTCTCTCCAGTGCCCAGTGACATCACAAGGGTCAACAGGCACAAACTGGAATAAAGGAAGTTTCATCTAAATATGAGATTAAACTTTTTTACTGTGGGAATGGGAGAGCACTGGAAGGTTGTGAGGAGAGGTGGTGGGGTCTCCTTCTCTGGAGATTTTCAGAAGCCATCTGGACACAATCCTGTGCAACCTGCACAAGGTGACCTGCTTCAGCAGGGGGATTGGACAAGATGATCTCTAGAGCTACCTTCCATTGAATCCATCCTGTGATTCTGTGAAATTAGAAGATGCACATTGCAGTTTTTGAGCCATTGTTGAACATTCCCCAGGGAAGCAGCTGTGGAAAGTGGTCTGGCTGGTTGGTGTAGTACCTTGCTCACAGCCCTCTACTCTGGCATGCTTGGAGCCTATTTGCTCTCTAGGGAATTATTTGATCATGTTTTTTCTCAGTCTATGTTTGTATTCTGGTCACAATGCTAATGCTTGCAAGCATCACCACCTTCAGCAGGCAACAAAGTGTGGAGGATGATGAAGATGTGTTCATGTTTACAGGCAGAGAGACAGTATTCCCTGGGCTTTCTTCTGAGCTCAGCCATTGTCTATGGGCAGGCAGAGTGGGCAGCTGCATGACAGCAGCGTGTCCCACAGCTCTGTCCCAGTGTAACCCCTTTGTAACAGCCACAGGAGCCCTGGACATTAGCAGAGTGGTGACTGCTGTGCGTGGCAATACCTCTCTGCTGTGCTCCCTGCTTCTAAAGCCACTCACAGGGGTTGTGGTTTGACCCAGCAGGCAGCTTGGCACTGCAGAGCTGTTCACTCACTGCCCCCCAGAGGGATGGGGAAAGAGAACTGGAAAAAGGCAAAGTTCATGGGTTGGGATAAACACAGTGCACTAAGACAGATGATGAAAGGGATAGCTACAAAAATTACCAAACAAAATAAAATCATAGAATCACAGACTATTTTGAGTTAGAAAGGTCCCACAAGAATCATTGAAGTCCAGCTCCTAGCCCTACATAGGACACTCCTGAAAATCACACCATGTGCCCGAGAGCATTGTCCAGAAACACTTGAGCTCTGTCAGGCTGATGCTGTGCCCACATCTCTGGGGAGCCTGTTCCAGTGCCCAGCCATCGTCTGGATGAAGAACCTTTGCCTGATACCCAACAAAAACCTCTCCTGACTTAGCTTCAGCCCATTCCCTCAGGTCCTGTCAGTGTCACAGCAGAGAAGAGCTCAGTGCCTGCCCCTGCTCTTCCCCTCACAAGAAGTTGTACCTGCAGTGAGCTCTGCTCTCCTCTCCTCCAGCCTGAACAGACCAGGTCACCTCAGCCACTCCTTGAATGGCTTCTCCCTCTAAGCCCTTCACCATCTTCTACATAATTATTTTCATGTACAAAACAAGTAAAAAAAAAGACAGAAACATTTTTGGATTGCGTTCAGTTGCTGACTCAGTCAATTAATTTTTTTCTTTTTTTTTGCTATTTTCTTGAAATGGAGTGACAGGATCAATTTTTCTTTTTTGCTACTTATGAGAACAACAAAAGTCAGAAAATGTTTGGCATCTTCTGTTTTCTAAGTTTGTAGCTCTTTCTTTCTGTCATTGTTTCCCACGGTACCATTTGGTCCTGTCTTATTCTTGGGTCTTTTTTCTCCCCTCCACCTTCTCTCTTCCAATATCACTGTGTATGGAAGGCAAAAGGCTCTGTAGAGATCTTAGTGCTATCCTAGTCCTTTTTCCTCTCACCTGGAAGGCAGGCTGGTTGTGCAAACAGTGCAGTCATGCAGAAACATTTACCTGGAATTAATTGTGCAAACAGTGTTATCGAATGCAAAGAGAGTCAGGAACAGAAATTAAATGCAAACAGATTGCATGAACAAACTGGAAAAGTCAATAGTATAAATAAAAATAAGGTGGTATAAGTGGACAAAGCACAAACATTAAAGGGAAATAACACCAGCAAAGGTGCATAAAAATGTGAAAAAAAAAAGTAATAAAATGCAAATAAAGCAAAAAATAAGCAACTGTGTCTAGGCAGGGGTAATTCCTACAGTGCAAATACTCAGCTGTTGAGAAAGCACCGGTGACAACATTCATGGCACTGTAAAAGGAAGATAAAACTTAAGAAATAAACCAAAGGGTGAAAATCATAAGAGCTTGTGTCAACACTTGAAATAGCGACCACCACTGCACGTGACAACAGCCCCTGAAATTCCTTCTGTGGAAAACTACTGCTCCAGCAGGAGCAGAGAGGTGGGAGGGCAAGGTGCAAGGGCTGGAGAGTGGCACGCAGGCCATGTGGCTGGAAGGGGCTGCTGCAGCCTCCCCAGCAGTCTCACATCACCTCTTGCTCGGGCAGCCCTGGCTGCTGGGATAGGGGGACACAGGGGGGGAGACGTGCAGGTGTTCCTGCTGTGCAGAGAACCAGAAAGCGCTGGAGCTAAGTGCCTAAATGAAAAATCAGCTCACCTGGATAGCCTTCTGGAGAGGACACTCTTTTGACAGAGCAGGCATGCTGCTGGGGAGGTAGAGGAAGGAGAGTTGGCTAGGTGTCATAGTGCTGGCATGATCCATCTCTTCAATACAGCAACACCCTGGAGATGCTGGGAGAATTTTTGGCTATCAAAACACCGCCTTTCTCTGCAGTGCTGTCCTGTATCAGCCACGTCTTTCTTCCTCCTTCCTTCCAGCCATTTTCTCCAGCAGACCAGGAGAACAGCTCTTGGTCCAGCTCTTCCCCTGTTGAAGCACTTGCTTTGCTGAGTTCTAGTTGGCACTGGCTCACTCCCAACTTGAGGCCAAGCAGATCTGCTGGATAGACAGAAGCCCACCCCAGCTTCTGCCCTGGGCACTTCTTGGCCTTCCCTCCTCTTCTGCTGCTGGACTGCAACACAGTGTTGTGCAGTATTTCTTTTCTTCCAACCTCTGCACATTCAAACCTTCAGTCACAG
The DNA here is from genome assembly GCF_963513975.1 of Fringilla coelebs. Classification (NCBI taxonomy): domain Eukaryota; kingdom Metazoa; phylum Chordata; class Aves; order Passeriformes; family Fringillidae; genus Fringilla; species Fringilla coelebs. The sequence goes on along the minus strand of NC_140031.1, from coordinate 53,780,399 downwards.
GGAAATCAGTTATATTTTGTCATTAAATAGAATCACATGAACTCTCGGCATGCAGCTTCTGAGTTTGGAAATATTCTGTCCCAAATAAAAAAAAAAAAGACATTGTTCCAGGTCATGGCAGAGTGCTATCTCTCTGCCTTCAAATGCTGCTAAGGAGCAGAGGTAAATACTGGGTAAATTCACACAAGTGGTGACTCTAGGAGTGAGGAAATTCTGTCATCCAGATTTGGAGGGGGGAAAATCTGTGTACTAGTTTTTGTTTTTGATGCCATATTAAGGGAGACATAAAGCTCTGGCTAAATATTAGGAAGCCTGTCCTTACTTGCTCTTCTTCCCTTTCTTTCCTGTCCAGGAACAGACTGGCAATATTGTGCACTGTTTTTTTTTCTGTGCTTTACTTCCAAATGCAGCTGGGATCTTAAAAATGCAGAAAAACTTATCTACTTAGAAATAACTAAGTTTTTTTTTTAATTTCTAAGGAAAAAGCTATTTTTTTGCTGGAAGGAAAGCTGAAGGTTTAAGTCTCTCCAAACCTTTGTCAAGACTTTGTATCCAGCCATTAGATTTAGCTCTTTGTAACACTAGTTTCTCATCTCAGTTTATTCAGTTTTATGACTACTATAACTTAGCCATAACAAGATACAAAACACAGATGGAATATCCTGTCTAAACAAAATATATTGATATTTGTACTATGTTACAAAAAGTCCTTCTAATATAAATGCCTTGTTATTTCCACTCTGCTGTGTTTGATTTTTTGGTGTTAAACTGCTTCTATGATTCATTAATACCATGTCCAAAATATATTCCAGCTAAAATATTTAGGCACACTTTCATGATATATGTAAGTTTATATAGCCATATCTTGAACACAAGAATAGTAACCACTTAGTCTTGAGGAGTGTAGAAATCCAAGAGAAATTACCTACCATACCTGTAATTGGAGTTCTCTTAAAGGTCATAACCCTCTATAGATCCACACTTACCCTCCTTCCTCCTCTTGGGATTTGGAATACATTAGGCTTAGGATGGATTGTTTAGTTCTCTTTAGACCATAAAGAAACTGATGAAGAATAAGTCACATGGTGCTCCTTGTAAGGCTTGTATATAACTGAGCATTATATAAGTCAGTCTGACAGATGGCTAGAAATAAGCTTTCCAGTACTATTACTCAAATATTGCACTTAAAGTAATCATGATCTTCAAGTTATTTCAGTTGCATAAAATTAATTCAATTTCTTTCTACTGTTACAGCATCTACAAAGCTTCCTCTTTTAACAATATGAGAGTTTGATTTGGCTAATAAACAGTACCACTGTTTTATCAAACATCATACAAACAAAAGAAACCCAGATTTTTTCCCTGTTTTTTAAAAAATATATATAGAAGGATTGCAAAAAAATCACTGTAGGAATTATGTTTCCTAACAATGGCAATGATGCAACACTTTATTTATCATCCCAGATGTGACTCATGCTTTCTGTGCAAAAGATTGCCACTTTACCTCTCCAGTATTAACTGCATGAATATAAAGGTCTGGCTTGAAGTCATAGCTTTCAGTGTAGATGGCAGGTGCTGTATTATAACTCTGATTTCATCCTGAAAATAAACAACAGTTCCCACTTTTTTGCAAAGATTTTTCCCTCCCTTCGTTATACTTATTTCAGCATCTCATAGTATTACAATGCCTACATATAAAAGGTCAGTCTTTTTCCTTTCAAAACATTTCTTGGTGGTTTATGTTCCCAGAGGTACACATAGAATCAACAATCGATGAGAGAACATCACATAACACTCTGACTTACCTTTGAGGAATATCATTTAGGTCAACACATTTTGTCAGGGAAAGACTTTTACAGACAATCATTTTGCTTTTAATGACATTTTCTAATCACTAGGCAGATTTTCCTTGAATAGCAATAATAGATCTCAGTTATTCAGTTTGATGCATTTTAGCAGGAGAAAAAAGCACTGAAAGACTTCATTCTGAGCAATCCAGCCAGATTTTTATGAACTGAAGCATTCCCTTTTTATAATTCTGAGCATTCCTGAAGTGGATAGAGACTTGGTTTCCTAAAGGATAGCTTAGCAAGTTTCCACTGCGTGGCATAACCAGTAGAACACTAACAGAATCCTAACAGTGGTATCCTGGATTCTTTTACCATCTCTGAAATCTTGAATATTAGTGGAGAAAGCAAAATTCATAAGTTCTGCTACTTAAGTTTCAAATGCATATTTTTAATATATTCTTCAAAATTCAGGAAGGCTTTTTGTTGATGGTATTATATTTTTCAAAGAGGTCACAAAGCAGCACAGAAGACTTCTTTCAAAAGGCATGGTACGGGTTGCTGTGAACAAGGTTAGTGTTTATAGCCCACTGTCAATCCCAAATCCAAATGCTGCATAAAATTGTTATGCTCATGACTTTTTCAATTTAATGAAGGACATAGAAGAGACAGAGAAACAGCGATTTTGGAATCATGTTAGTCCTGACACATTGCAGCTACTGATTTCACTGTAATAGGAAAAATAATTTTAAAATATACATTCATAAGTCACTGTAGTACTTTTCTATAATCTAATCTGTGCTTTCCTATACGGTGTGAACAAATATTGCTGTCCATGGAGACATATGTAAAAGCCATTTGAGGAAAAAATATCATCTCTACTAACCATCTGGTCAGTTCCTTTATTGAAGTCTTCACAGGCTTTCAAACTTGTTGAAATTGAGTTTTTGTTTTGATGTACCATGACTTCAAAAGTCCAGCTACACCAACCACAAGGTTATGCAACCGTTCATATGCATTATGATCACGTGTTTCTCATAGGTTCATTTCATTGTTCAGTACAGAGAAACAAAGCATGTTCAATTATTTTTTTTCTCTTCATTGTTCAGAGCATAACCCTGTGCTTAGGATACATTTCTTACACCCTCTATTGCGTATTGCCTCTTGAACATTACTGCGTAATTTACCAGGTTATGCGAAGGATGTAAAGAAACTCTAATATAAGTTAGAGTAGTATTTATTAGTATTCAGTAATATTTACTATATTAGAGTACTCTAACATAGTTAGAGCATTTATTACATTTACCTCAGCCTTCCTCACACAGTGCAAGAAAAGATTAAGGATGGATCCAACCAACAGGAAGAACACTAGTCATTGACAGTTATGCAGCAGCCCAGATAAGAGAGGCTGTGGTTGGGGCTGAAAATAGTGTAGGTTTACTTCTGGAAAGCCAGCTTATGCTGTTCTTGTGAAATAATCCCACAGATGAATTAGGTTGACCAAACAGTGCAGAGCACAATCTGCATTTCCCTCACCCACATGTAATTTTGAATCTTCACTTCACAATTTGGTACTCCACTGAGTCTGTGCTGTGCTAAGCATAGGCTTGAGGAGCCTAAAAGTTACAGTATGTATTTGTACTGCTAATAAAATTTTACTGGCTGAGAAGCTCACTTTTATTTTTGTTTTAATGCTGGAAATTAACTCAGTGACTGTATATTGTGGTGTCTCTGTACTGTGATATCCAAGCTTAGTTTACACATCCGAAAGATCCCATGGTGCCCATCCACTATTTTGTTTGGATGTTATGCAGCCAGGCAAAATAGAAGGGGTGACTCAGAAGGATTTGATTTGCAGAACAATAAATAACTAAATAAACCATGACAATTTTAAGGTCAAAAATAACCTTGACACTCTGCTGATAGTATGGGAAAAGAAAAATTGCTTGTGCCATAGTGACAGAGCTTCCTTTTCTTCATTTCTAGCTGTGCATGCTGAGTTCAGTGGGGTGCAGGCCCCTTGTGTGAAGTTTAGTGCTACTGTAAATAATTCTGTGATGTACCTGGATAAGATTCAGTGTGCCCTGCTGGCAGTAACTAACTTGTCAATTCAGGTTTGGATGCAATATCTAATGTAAGATGTTTGAGAAATTTGGGAGAGGCACAGGAAGCTGTCTAGACCAGAAAAAAAGACTTGATGCCATTGCTGGTGCTATGAGGGTTCGGATATATTTAATTTATCTGAATTTGTGTGGAAATTACAATTAAGTAGCAGGAATCAGTTGAAAATACCACGACCACCTAAAGATATTTAGCAATGAGCATCTAAGAATAGGTTCAGTCATTAGCTGGTGTCTTTTGGAAATGCGCTCGTTGTGAGAATTTCCCTTCTGAAGAAACAGATACCCAAGGATGGATGGCAGCTGTAAAGAACCTCTCTGGTCAGCCAGAGGGCTTCTGTGAGATGAGGCTTTCCAGACGTGCTTTTGGAAGCTGCAAACCAAACAGAGCAGCCAGAGGGCTGTGGTGCTGACTCCAAACCTGACTGGTCACCTCTAAAAGCAAGGATGAGTTCCATGGTGGGGGCATGGAGGGAACCTTACAGAGAAGGGAGAATGCCATGCAGGCCAGCTTGAGGATGCACCTGTGACCCCCAAAACATTTGATTACTTGTGTATGCAGACAGCTCAAGGGCCCTCCCTGACTGAAAAATGAAGCACAAGAATAAATTCCCTTTTCTGTCAACTCAGCGATTTCAAATGTGCTTCTCACCCTTCTAAATTCTGTAACTTCTGATGAGGAAAAGCAACTATTCGAGGAGATCAGGCATGGCAAAAGTGGTGGTGGGCGAGGAATATTTCAGCGTTTCTTCACTACTTTTATCACTTATTTTCTTTTTCCTATGGAGAGGGCCAAGAGCAGGATCATTTCAAAGGAAGATTTTCTAATACTGAGTGTCTGTGCTTTGTTTGTAAAAGACAGAAAGTAAGAACAGCAGTAAGAGAGAAGATATCATGTAAGGGTATGCTTCCTTTCTCCTGGTGCAGGTGTAATTTAGGAAGTGAATACAGAAATCATCTGTCATTTGTGACAAAAGGCAGTTAGGATCAGAAAAGGATGGCCCTGAGTGAAAATGTGCTTCCTTGTGATTACGGGATGACAAAGTACGCAGAGAGGACATCACAATTTATGGGTTATTTAGAGGTTATATTTTTAAAATGTACTCTATTGGACATAATATCTATGACAAATGGCTCTGGATTTGCACCACGAATAGAATCAGCGTGCAAAGGTGGCAGTGACATAAAACTGGCATTTTAAGATAAGTTCTCATAAGTCATTTAGTTCTGTTTACAAGATAAATCTTATTTTCATGCAAACAAATCTACAGAGAACACTGTTGTGTTCTAAGGCTAAAGTGATGCAAGGGGAAATTATGTGTCATATGGGTAAGTCTGTGCTCTTTTAAAAGACTATAAAATATTCAGCTAAATACAGTTGAAAGGTAGGTGTCTTGAAAAATGTGACCCCAGACACTTTTCCTTGGTTTTTCTAGGAATTTGGAAAGTAGTTTGTTCATTGTGGGCAAAGACCATAAGGAAGGCACACTGACAGCATCAAATTCATCTGGAAATATTTGTGTTAGCATAAGGGACCCCTTGTCCTCCCTACAACAGCATGCCTGCCTCCTCAACTTGGCCTCTTAAAAGACGGGTGGAATTGCATTTGGTGCGCTGGGCCTTGTGGAATTACACAAGTCTAAAGAAAACTACTCCAGCATCTGTCTTCTTTCAAGCAGATTGTCAACAAGAGGAGGGGGGGAAGGGAAGGAGGGGAAACTTTGCAGGGATGTTTTAAAGCCTGGAGATAAAGTGTCGCTCTGAGCCCTGACAGCTCGAGAGGCTGACACAGTTGGCTGCTCCCCGGGGGCTGCCTGCGCCTGGGCAGGCTGAGCGCAGCCGCTGGGCTGTGACGCCACGGCGCTCGCCTGACCTGACATAATGGGCAGCTATTTACTGCAAACAAGGTAGATGGAAGAACATAGACTTAAATGATGCTCTGGTGTAGGAAGGAATACACCAGGGCCCCCAGTCAATCTTCAGGGCTTTTTTTTTTTTTTCCTTCCCCTTCTTTTTCTGGGATTGTTTATCCTTTCCCCGAGGAACAGGTGACTGCGGCACAGTACTAAGCTTCCCCTCTCTAGATCAGTAGAAAGAGATGAAATTATTGCAGGACAGTAAAGAGAAAGAGAAAATGAACTTCAGGTAAACACACCAACAGTTTGCTTTGCTTGTTTTTCATGTATTACTGTGTAAGGTAAAAGCACAAGCCTCTGGGGAGCCTGCAAGAATGCTGTGAGCTTAATTCCATCATGGAATCATGAGAATACTTGACAGGTGAAGAGCAGGTGTCAATGAACCCTTACAAATATTCTGCATTAAATGACCCCAAACACACCTCTTTCAAGTATTTCTTGCACACCACGTTCAGCTATGACTGTGTTAAGGCAGATGTACCCAACATTTCTGCTTCCCACTGTGGCAAGTAAGACAGTGAGTTGAAGAAAACCCTGGCTTTTTTTCTCATAGCATGCCAGCTGCCTAGTACAGACATTATTCTCCACTGATGTAAAACATCAGCAGCATTGATCCAATATGCTGGCTTAAATCAGATGGAAAAGTCATTCTGCTTGGCCAATGCAAGTTTATATGTGAACATGGCGATTAAACAAGGTTTAGACTTACATGACATTGGTGTAACTTCAGCAAAAACAGAAAGATAAGACAACCTAGTGAAAGTCTCAATTTCATTGTATGTTTCCTGACCTTCACCTGTTTCTATGATATCACTATATTTAATTTTTCTGCACAGGTAACTTTTTTTTTTATAATAGGTTTAGCAAAAAAGGTGTAAAGATATTTTTACAAAAGCTGCTTTTTCATTTATTTACTAAAGAAGGTTTTCATTTTACAATGGATTTTGGCAACTGCCTGCATTCATATAAGACATATTAACATATTTGGATATATGTCCAAGCACCTGACTTGGCTAGGAGTTAGAAACCAGAAGTTTGAAATGTTTTGTTGGGTTTCGGTATTTAAATTCCATGAACCAAAGAATTTCATACCACAGGTATGCTAATCTTAGAATGTAATAAACTGTCAACAGTTTAACTCAAAGAGTCTCAAATCAACAGTTTATCCTCCGAGTGCATGTAAGGTTTTATAGATGCCACCCTTTAAAATATTTATATACTTCTTTGATGCACTCCCCAGACGTAGATGCTTTGAAGCCTTACTAAAAATTTGAGCTAACTGACATAGTGTAGATGCTAATTATGAAGTAGGAAGGGGAAGTGCTTGCTGATCAACGCTATTAGAAAAGTCTCAATACAGAGACATCTCAGTAGTGGGTATATTTAAAAAGCCAGCTCCCATACTGCTTACTGCAACAGAATGGAGCCTAGGACCTGTGGGTGGGAACAGCCTTATCACAACCTTGGTATTCCATGGGGTGTTAAAGATCCAGTGGGCACACACGGCTCGGCTGCTCCATCCTTCCCTATAGTGACGTAAACCCTTGTTTTACATCCACAATTTCAGTGGACATTATTCAGGATCACGTTGTATCTTAAGATGAAATGTACCTATTGAAGACCTTAAAGAAGTAGCACAAAATACTGTGAGTAAGTTTGGCAGGTGCTCATCGATCAGGTTCATCTCTGCCCATGGCAGATCTGGTCTCTGCCACATGCAATATAGCCTCATCAGATCTGTCTAAAACACAACTGCAGCCTTTCCACTCCTGAAAATCTGGCTAGCTGGCTTGCCCCAAAACCAAACACACACTTACACTAATAGATAAAGCAAAACTGAAAAAAAATTGTCAAGACATTTATGGTTATCTGGCATGAACTAACATCTGTCTTCACATTGGTATGGCTTACAAATTATGTGCATTGAAAAGATAGTATCAAGGAGCATGCAACTGGCTGTTTGGAGATGAAAAGTGTTTTTGTTCAGAAACTTCAGCATATATGACTAAGCAGGAAGGGAGCAACAGCAGCATGAGATTGCCTTCCTCAATACTACCATGAAAAATCCCACATGCATTTGTTTATACTGGGATGTGTCCCCTGGAGCCTCTACTTTTGTCAGTATTACAGTGATACAGCTGAAATGTACATTGAAAGGCCCATGAATAAGTGACACATTTTCCCATGTCTTCTGCAAAGCAATCAGTATACATCACGATGAATAATAAATAACAGTGCATGGATTTTTTTTTTTTCAGTGTGTGGTGAATTGAATGATGAGCTATGCATCGCATCAGTGAGAGCTCCTAGCAGCATCATGGTTTCCACAAATGACAGGTTATGGGATATTTTGGGAAACATCTTGCTTTGAATGAATTCGCTCTTCTTTACAATTTTTAGTATAATAATTGTTTTTTTGTGTAATGATTTCTACTTGCCTTTTTTCTTATGGAATTAAATAATCAAAATACAAACAAACACACAATAACTGGGAAAAAGAAAAAGTAGCAATGAAGTTAGGAAGTTCACCACCTCAAGAAGAAATACCAATAATTGCCTTTTTTTCCCTAGGGTTTTGACTGAAAGTAGAACTCATTCCACTATGAAGACATAGCAGATTCTACAACCCCAGCTCCCAAGCTGTACTGAATTCTATCCTCCTACCACAGAGAAGTGTTTCAACTTCACAATGTAAGACAAAAAATATGCTGGCTACTTGCTCACTCTTGTTGCCAATGTTTTGCAAGCTACCGTAATTACACTGGGAGAAGACTCTCTACGTTTGTTTCAGCCAGTTTGTACTAAGGCTGTGGAGTTATTTAAGTTTTAGGAATGTTTGAAAAGAACTCCCTCTCTCTTCCTATGAGAGCTGTATAGACTCTTTTTCCATAGGAATGGAATAAAGTATTCACTGACAGATTTTTTCAGTGATTTCATGCCATGCTTTTACTTTGAGCAAAAAGTAACACAACACATGATAAAAACATAAATTGATACATATAAGATCAAACTTCTGAATTATTAATTTTAAGGTCAACTCCAGTTGACATCAATAATCCCTGAAGTATCTGGAAGTGAGGTAGACGGAAAAAAGGTAGAGATTATAGAAAATATCTAGACCCTTTTTACCTGAATGCCTCCAAATTACCCTTTCTGGTAGGTCCTTGTCTTTAACAGACCTGTATTGATGGACCTGCAGAGGACTTCAGAGCATGTGCCAGTGACTTGGCACCTTGTAAGAAATCCACAATTCCAGGCATGCAGTATTTTCTCTGGCATCAGAAAATGGCTGGCTCCATTTAAACATTTTAGAAGCTACCTGCCAAGCTACGAGGACAGTAATATACTATTTCTCTCATGGGATTAGCCATTTGAAATAAGAGTACCTTTCAAAAGACAAGGCTTTACACTGGTTTCAGAAGAACAGTGTTCCAGATTTGCTTCAGCAGTTTGCTGTGTGTATCATCTCAGGGAAATTACCTGTGTCATACTCTACATGAACATGGAGGACATTTTTATGTTCTAAAACATTACAAGAGTGTGGCTGAAAGTTTAATGAAATTAATGGAATTCAAGTCATTTACAGGAACTTGACATCAAAATTGGAAGTATCATCAGGCGGTTTCTGTTAGGTGGGGAGACCAGCTTTCATGCCTTCTTTCAAGAGACTGAGCTTTTTTCCCTTGTCATTCACAAGTTCCTACAAGAGCTGGAAATCCCTTCTTCTCAAATGGGACACGTCTTTTGTGTGCCTACAGGCTTAGAATTATATCCTAGTATTTTATTGCATGCAGAGGACCTTCAGTGCCATCAGCTGTCACTGCTGAAATGCATTTCCATTGCTCCTGGTGGTGTCCACTCTCCCATGGCCCAGCCCTAAGAGGGGCCTGAGATCCTTTGCCTAAAGTGTGGAGGATGTGCTGAGGAGATGAAATATTTCAGGTGTCCCTGGGCTTTTTTTATAGCTTTACCACATCCCTGGAAGTGGAGTATCATGTTGTCGTCTAGTTCATTTAACCCACTAATCAAAGCAGGCAAAGCTTAGTAATTGTCCATAAAATAAAAAAAACCAGTTAGAAATATTACACATACAATAGATAAAGCTGAAAAATCTACAACAATAATTCATCTCTTTTTGCTGATGCTGCATCAAGAAAATGCCTTCTAATGATCTTATTTGGCATTAGTTGTCCTAATAATAAAAAAATTTCCTTCCACAGGTGCACAGACATACCAATTTTTATATAAGGAGTCTACTCTTGTAGGTAGACAACTCTATTCTTCAATAAAGCGTGAAACTTACGGCTCTCCCTTTGTAGTTACTTGGCTTTCTTCAAACTAATCAGCTAATCAGCTAATCTCTAACCAGCTTTTCCATTCCTGTCAGCTTGTGCAATATAATACACAATCCAAACATCTATACACTCTAATTATATGCAGCTTATTACTGGTTTATGGCTGAGGCCAGAAATTATAACAGCCTAAAACTTTGAAATGATCACAAGTTTGTGTTGATGAATCTCCATTTTCCAAATAAGCAAGCTGTATCAATATGTACCAGAGCAATAATAAGAAAGAATTTATTACTCTTTGACTGAACTATGAAGATAATTCTACACTGACACAGTTTACTTTGGCTTTGTATCTGTGTTTGGTTATCCACTGCTCAAATTGCAAATGTTTACACATTTTTTTCTGGAGGTATCTGCACTTGCAGGAGACCCAGCTGTTTCAGATATTGCACACTATGCATTATGATCAGGCACACCAAACCATACAAAGGGGAAAGCTTTGAAGCTTGAAATCAGAGGCAAACAATGGATTTTCTTTGTTGTACTTTTCCTGGGGATTTGTGGAAATTGGGATAAAAAAAATTGCAGTTTTTAAATGCAAAAAGAGGCAGTGTCCAGATTCTTAGATGTCTACCTGTAAAGATGCTGTGCTGCTGCCCAACCAGACAAACCCTGACACCAAACTGTTCACAGTTCAGACAGGTGCTCACAGCCATCACTAGAAAAAGTCAGGCTCCATGCTGGCTGGATCTACCTGTCCTAAAACAGCTTCAGCAGGTCAATGGAATCACATCCTTCTGGTGTCCTACAGAGGTCTGGCATCACAATGCTTCCCCAAGTCCAGACACCAAACGTTGCCCCATATCAGCCAAAGAAGGGCAGGTAAGCCATGACCCCATTACCAGACACCATTTGTTGTGATCCACTGTACCTCTGACACACGTGGTGTGAGAAGAACCAGCTCAGAAATCTAGAGGAAAGAGGTTGCACCTGGCTAAAGGTCTGGCTAAAAGAGGGGGCCCTGAGAGCAGAGCTGAGTCTCTCTGTTCCACGTACTCCCTTTTGCTTGTTTTGTGCCTCTCACCCTAAATGGCCACCCTCACAAACAATGTCTCTAATAGAGGAGGAATCTCTGGGCACAGGTCTTCTATATCAATTTGCTAAAGGAAATATTTATGGGACACTCATGGGAAACTGAATTTGTGAAAAAAATACTTTGGTTTCTTGGACTTGCCTGAATTTTCTTCATGAATTTCTGGATCTGTACGAGATCTTAGGGAACAGCTTTCACTAGGCAGTGATCCCTCTTATGTGTAGGTCTTAAATAAGAAGTATGTGGTGAGACATTCAAAACCAAGTTTCTAATTAGGAGATTAACACATAAAATGTGTTTGCTATCCCAGCCTAGTAACCATAACCAGAGACAATGCATAAATGAAAGAGTATGACTGGTACAATATTCATTCAACCTCTGTGTTCATAGATGATGCCTATGCTCCCCCTAATGTTGATTCACAGGTGTATTTACATTTTGTGTCTAGGCCTCAGACTTTCTTCTTTAAAAGTCTGGACTCGTACGAATTTCCATTTAATCCAGCTCCTCTGAATGTAGTCCTGAAGCAAGGAACTAACTTAGAAGACTTTTCAGAAAAACTATACTTTTGATTATGTGATTTACCTACTGAGACAATTCCAGAGATGATGTCCATCAGGAAACTGACTGATTGATGTCTGTGTTAACTCAGATTAAACATTCAAAGGCAAAGCTGTGCTTGTGCTACCACATTTTTTCTGCCCTCTGCACTTAGTCACATGCATGCAAGGGCATCTCCTTTGTGCCAGAGCTATAGTGTCCTCTATGGAAAGCTGGGAGGCAGAATAATAAATGCAAATATGTGTATGATTATGTCAGCACTCTCACAGAAGTGCTCAGAATAGTTTCTGCATGGAGTGCTTTGAATCCAAGAACCACCTACCCTAGTCAGTGCAGAGCTGGGAGCTGGTGACCCAGCTGTGGAAACCTGACCTCCCCAGCCACTTCAGCCAGGCAGCTGGGCTTCCAAGCTGAGTTTGGAGATACTTTAAATCTAGGGAAGACTTCAAATCTAGGGAAGAGCCAGATTAGTCTTAATTAAATATACCCCTTGAACGCATGGAACAAGACAGTAAATATCGAAATTTCTAGCACAAGGGGAAAAAAATCAAGGTGGGAACATGGTTGTCCTGAGTAAAAGTCTGTCCCAAAGCAACGTGCCTTTTTCATTCTGTAGTGGTATTCAGCTGTGTCTGTTGGGTCCTATAAACTTGGTCTGCAGGTGCTAAAATCTTACTGGCTGCATTCCTACTGCTTGCACAAAAGCAGAGTTTATGTTAATGCCCAGATACTTAAAAAGAAAAAAAAAAAAGGAAAAGTGTAGTGATCAGTATCTATCATCTTTCCAACTGCCTTGTCACTACATCAATTAATACAATTGAGCAAAAAATGTCACCAGCCCAGTGGAAAAACCTTTACACAGCCTTTCAGGGGGAAGTTTACTCCCAGCTTTTTTTCCCTTGCATTAGCTCCTGTCATCCACAAAACAACAGAACCCAGTGGTGTCAATTATATTTGATTGACTGAGTAAAGCACACACACAAATAAGCAAAAACAATGGACACAAAAATCTATATATGACTCCCCTTGTCAGTGAGAATGCTTGTCTTCTCCATTTTCATGCTGCACGGTGTCCTGCTGCTACGGGCTTAAATGTTTCCTTCAGCCCCCAAACTATCACCAATTAAGTTAGCAGGGTCTTCAAAGGTGTCAAATGACTCCCTGGGCAATTGGCTGTAACTGCTGTTCAATAAATGAGGTCTAATTTATCAGTTTAACTTCACTTTTAAAAACCTAATGTCTCCTGGTACCATGTGCCATTTGCCCAGTGTGTGAAGGGATGCCTGCCACGTTGCATTTTGAAAGTTGGATGAGCTCATGTTAGCAGTCACGTGTTTTGTCTGTCATGCCTTTTCTCCCAATTTGAAAGACGGATTTGAATAAAATATGCTTGAGTGGTGTGGACTTGTGCAGTATGGTATCCGAATAAATCATTCACAGAAAAATGAATAAAAGGACTTAAATGCAGGCCATTGCTCATTTTGGCATGGGAGGGTTTGATCACACCTTAAAATACAGCCCCACGTTACTTTTTCTGCTACGTTTTTTCATTGACCCTGTGCAGAAACAATGGAATGTGTGTTGAGGTGCAGGAATTCTGTGGCCATCACGGGAGAGGCTCTTTCACAGGATACACTTTTCAAGGAATAAGGTGCAGGGTGGCTTAAAACCAGCACTCTAAAGGTATTAGGCAGTGTTTCAAAAGGTCAGAAAGGCAGGATAAAAATTTTGGATAAAAATATACAGGGAGCAAAACTTTAATGCCAGAAAAGTAGTGACTGTCTGGCACTAAGAAGTAAAATAAGCTTTCACTATAGACAAAGCTTGTGCTAGGAATAAAACTTTTGCTTTCACATGTGTCAGCATTAATATACATCAGTAGTAATGGCAATTCTGGTAACACAGGACAGCTTTAATTGACTATTTAAGTAAAACTGAAGTGATACTATTATGTGTTTTAGGGTTTTTTAATATAGAGAAGCCAAGTTGTTCGGTCAGGCAAAAACATTCTCATGTGAGCTGCTACTTCAATCCTTTTTCTTTTTTATTCAATCCTACCCTACCCAACACAGGATTTGAAACCTTTGGAAAAGATGCCTTGCTGATGAACTAAAACTGAACTAAAAATGACACATACTACATTGTCACATCATCAGATGAGGTGTAATACATTTTTTGTGTTACTTTCTCAATTTGTTAACCTCTTTTTTGATCCAAAGGTATGTGCAACATGCCTACTCCTAGCCTGAAACTGTTCTTTCATACAATGTAAGAGCCTTAAGTTAACATTGAGGTTCATTATACCATATATCATTGATATTAGCATGGCACCAAGGAAACATTTTAGACTTTAAGTCTCTTTAAACTACAACCAAATGTATCTGTATGCATCCACTCTGAAAACCAGCGTGGGAAGACAAACCACGGAAAACCTTAAAATAATAAAGCCAAATAATGAGCTATTTCTAGAATGTAAGCAAGTAGCTACAGGAGCAGGAGCATTTGGTCAATATCAGTTTGGGAATAATTAAAAAAAAAAGACATTCAGAACTATCTATGTGTGGTGAAGTACTTTTTCATCCCTCACCTCTCTGAATATATGTGTCTGACTAATTTCCTGCTGCTTCCTGATCCATTTTTCCTTTCCAGGAAAGGTTTGGTAGGCAGGTATAGCTCTTCCTTATGTCAGGGAGACAAGTGGTGCTAGCATGTCACAATAAACACTGCATAGTCTTTATTTAAAAAATATTGTTTATGGAAGCACAGAAGAATGACAAGCAAATGGACAGCTTCATTTTCCTTCTTGTTTTTGCCCCCGTCTACCTTCTGTCTGTTCAAGGTTTGCTTTGCTGATTGTATGATTAAACTCATGATGGTGCCCATGTGAGATCATTTCTGCCTAGAGCTGGAGAAGAACAAGGAAATCTCTTCTGCATGGTGGGAGAAGAGGCACGGTGCCTCCAGTGACAGGGTGGGCAATACACATCTTGGTGAGGAATTAAAATGACTCCTGGGCTCCAGAAAGTAGCAAATGCCGTGATAGAAGTGATCTTCTGAGAGAAGCTTGAGAGTTCTTTCTGGTATTGCCAGAGACAGCCACAGTTAGAGTGATTTACTGAAAAAATATCTATCGAGTTCTCGTAGTTCAGAGTCAAACATTATGTAGCATTAACAAAGCTGTGCAGGAGTTTTTGAAGCCTGGATGATGCTTGAAAGAATTTCTCTTTTCTTAATGTGTGAAAAGTGCAATGTTAAACAGTAAAATCAGAATAAATAATCATAAGATTTTATACACTTACCACACTCATCTTAACGCTGTTAGTAAACACCCATCAGGACTTATCCAAATTATACAACTCTGACCTATCTTCTCCTCACATGCATCCCATGCTGCTTTTCTTCAAGCATGCACTGAAGTCACATTTGGCATTTTCAGAGGGAAAGTGTCCTTTTTTTCCAAAAAAATCCCGACACTGTGTTGCCTGCTGTGTTTCTGGCAACCCTGGCTGACCTTCTGCACCTACCAGTGCTGGGGGTCTATTGACATGACTCCTGTCCTGCTGGTAGTATCAAGGAAACTATTGGAAATCATATTTTTAATTTTTTTCTTTTTGTTTTGTTGGGTTTTTAGTTTGTTTGTTTTGATTCGTTTTTGTCTTTTTTGTTGTTTTTAGTGAACACATCCCTACATACCCGTCGTGCTGTGGAGTATTGCCCTCTGGAGTTCAATGCTGGGATCAGCGTTTTCTCGGCGTGTCTTTTCTGTTCAGACAGAAGACTGCACTATTTGCCTCTTTTGCCTCGGCTGAGTGAGTTTACAACTAAGCAGGAATTTTTCTGGCTTTCACCGAGCCTGGTTTACCTGCAGACACAGCACTGAAATATTTTCTCCTTGGAATTACATGTTTTTCTTTGGGGTCAAGCCATCAGTGGAGCTAATCCTTGTTCATTACATCATTAATGCTTATCTCAGCCATAGAACTATTTTAAAGATGTTTAGAAGCCTTTGACATTTTTGGACATGAGTGATTTCTTGTTCCCACACATTAGTTATGGAAATTACTGCTCCAGCCTTAATGGACAGCTGCAGTCATCACAGCAGGGTTTGTGTGTGTGTGTGTGTGTGTGTGAAGACAAGAAACTCACATATCCTTTCAAATAATACTTTCAAGAAATAATATATGAAATTAAATATTGAAAAAAACCCAAAAAACCCTTGATGTGCTATTGCATTCTGTGTAAATTTGACTGTACAGAGCCACAGGTTTTTGTTTGTGCCCTGAGTTGTTCACAGAACTTCATCAGTAAACCATTTTCTGGTTTAGAAATACAGGAAAGATCCAGGAAAGAATGACATTTCACTTAGCTTTTTCTGTGTCTTATTGAATCATGTATGTTAGTGTTCACCTGTGTATTCCCTTTTAACAGCATTTGAACCCTTGATTGCTTGGAATTATGGGGGATGCAGCAAGAGTGGTATGAAGCTGAGTTAAATTCCTTCTGGTTTCATGAAAACAGGTGCCAAGACATGGCACAGAGACCATAAATCTGATAGGGGTGGTAACTGTGCCAGATACTTGCCTTCTTGGAATACTAAATAAATTAACCAGGAAACACAAATCCGTAGGAAATCATTCTCCCAACATTCTGGTCACCCTGAAACTAGTTATTTTTAAATCAGGGTTTGGTAGGAAAGTGCCACCCCTAGCTCAGGTTTAAAAACACTTTCAGAATATTTAGAATATACTTAACCATACTGCAGACTGCCCTCCCAGACTTGGGGATATGTTCCCTCTCCTAATTTTCTTCCAGAAATAAACTTTCATTTGCTTTGGTTTAGGTAGGGCTGGCAGGTGGTGAAATTGGCCTGTCCCATCAAGGGTCTGTGGAGGCAAAATGTGTGATGAGATTTCCTCTGGAGGAACAATTTAGGCAGCGATCCTGCCGCCATCAGGACCCGAACGAAACCATTCACAAACAGGCAGCAGGACACTGATATTTAAATGGTGTTGGAATATCTGTTCCTTAAAGTCACTGATAGGGAATACTTCACTTGACAAGAACAACATAATATCATCCCTGCTTTACTGTGGCATCTGAATAAAATCGCAGGCGGACACTGTTGTTAGCGCAGCTCCTAATGAAGATATACAGGACTCTATTTTTGGAGAGCCTGTAGCAGGTCTTGTGACAGCTCATGGAGATTTATACTGCAGGATGTCCTCAGGCATCTGCTGGTTTCCCTCCTGCAAAGGTATTCCATGGTCCTACAGACTTCGTTCTGATGCATCTCAAGAGAGAAGTCTGCTTATTAACTCGTCTAGTGTGGAGTACTAACTGATGGCCTTGCCCCACGTTTTGTCATGCATTAAGCTTTATCCAGTCACTTTAAAAAATCTAATCCATGCCCATGTATTCTGAATTCTTAATAGATATTTTACCAATAGTAACAGGAACATTTCTTGGCTTAACACCAAAAAAATCAGATTTTAAGAAGCTGAAATACTAATCAATGACGCTTCAGGCTGGCTTGTTTTTATACTACATTTAAAAAGTTCTGAAAATGTTTGAATCCCCAAAAGTCTGTGAAAAAAATGAAATCTTCTTCTCCCAGACCACAGTGTGGTGAAATAAATTAGTATAATGATTTATGTTTACGGTTTTAGTCAATTCTGATAGAGATTATAGAGACAAAATGACAAACTGCCTTAGAGGTAAACTTAAATCATGTCAGCCAATCTTTAGTTTTTCCTTACTCTAATTGCTCCTCTTGTTCATTTATCTTCCTAGGCAATCTTTAGAAGAAATACTAGTTTAATCAGTGCATGTGCAAACCACCAGAGATAAAAAGTTTAGTCTAATTTGTCTCACTAAATTGTAATGCCTCTAGTAAACAAATCTTGGCTTGAAAGGAAACCAAGAAATCTAAATAAACACCCTCCACAAAGTGTTTCTCTCCTCTTTGTTACGTATAGTATTGCTGATATTTTATAAACTTTGGCTTTTGATGCAAGCAAAACAAAAACATATACACTGTATGCTTTTGCAGTTACATCAGAGAGCTGCTTTCAAATATTCATGATCGCTTTTAAGCGCAAGTAATTTCATATTATTACAGAAAAGTAATGCAAATAACTAAATGGCAGAATTAAACACTATATTACAACTGTTTGGTTTATGATCAGAAGATATTAATTTAATTTCCTTTTCTATGGTTTTGAAATCAATACAGTTTTGCAGCTCACAGCACGCAGAATTTCTTAGCTTGGTATAGCTTTATTGCTGTTAATCTTATCTTCCTCTCACTCAAGAGAACAGTTTTGCCACTCACTTTGAGAGAAGTAGCTTCAATCCATTAAGCTCTGCTTCCACAAATGTGGAAGTGCTTGGCATGAAAACACATGTAAGTGTGTGAATCTCTGCAGAGTAGAGACGTAAGACAACAAACAATCACTGGCTTGAAAGTGTCCCAGGAATAAATTAATTCAGACCACTCTCTTAATTTCTGCAAAGTTAACGTCCTTGAATGTAGACTGCACTTTCTTAAAAAAATCCACAGGTCTAATGCTCCAACAACATGCAGTGGCTCAATTTTAGAGGACTATTTCAATTGCTACATTTTGGTTGTTTTTCTAAAGAGGCCTATCAATTGGAGAAATCTCAATAAAGGGAATTTTGCCCTTATAAGGATCCAGACTTTCTGGGCAACTCAGATTAGAATCTGATCTCAATAGCTAGGTTTTTCAAAATTCATCTGTGTGTCATTACTCATAAAACTAATCTCAGCAACTTGAATCAGACCTTATATGTGAGAAAATGAGCACATATTTTCAAGTACTGGTTGGATTTGGCCTAACTTTTTTTTTTTTTTAATGTCTAGAATTTTTTGGTACATACACACACACACACACACACACACACATATATATATATATATATACATATACATATATATATATATATATATGCATAAACCTTGATCCATGTCTCCTGATCTACAAGAAGGAGAGACTTTTTAAGTAAAAAGAATACAGCAGTATCTATAATGAGGTCATTGGCTGACATATTTTATTATTACACAGCATCCTTGCCAAATATATATGCAATGGGTGGAAAATATTCTTTCTTCCTAATTAAGAAATTAGAGAGCAAAGATAAAAGTAGACCATCTCCATTTCTGGATAACAGAGACATAACTCATGTCAGATGCTGCAATTCTTATCACTTTCTCATTATGCACATTTATCATGGTCATTCATCTACTTATCAGGTCTGCACGATGGTACAAACATCAAAAAAGCACAAACAGCCATAAGGCCTCTAAAGGAGCATGACTTTGTGCCTGACCTTTGAAAATATATCAAAAACACTTAATGTTCTGCCTCAGAGACAGCAAATTATAAAAATTTCAAAGATTAAAGACAAGCCTGCAGAATATATATATAAAACTCTATTATCAACATATTTATAATGGTCCATGTCTCATTTTCATTGCTTTCCTTGGTAAGCCAGCCTCTCAAGTGTTTTAAATTGTCACTACATTCCCTACAAAATCAAGTCACAGCTTGATCAATCAAACCCATACTCATTTCTGAAAAATAGTCGGGTCTGGATCCTGTTGTTCTATGGCTTCAAGAGAGCCTGACGACACTCTGAGAGCAGCAAAACCCCTCCAGCGATAACGTGGGAGCCGGTCCTCTCCAATCCCCTCAAAACTTCTGTGTGTGGGACCACCACAGCCCTATTCTGTGTGCTGCAGGGCCTCCACTCAGAGGCTTGTAGCCTGGCTGCGTGAGTGACCAGATAAAAATACAGCTTTCTCTCTGTTGGCTTTGTCAAGTGACCAGCAGGTTCAATAAATCAGAACCATATTCTGTAAGAAAACCGAACTCCCCTCCCAGAGCACAGTGACAAGCTGATTTTTATAGCTGTTCTTCATAAGGATGACTGTCAGAAGAGCAGTGCACAGGGTATAATTAGGAAAGACTGGTCTGAGACCTGTTGGTTATTACAACTGGAAGCTGGTGGGAAGCGGAGGAAATAGCTGAGCTTCAGCAAGCTGGTGTCCTTGTATCCATGTTATATATCCCTTGATCAGCTGCTGGGGGAAGTGACAGCTGAGTGAGCGAGGGCATCCTGCCTCCTTACCCTGCAAGGCACAAGCAAGGTAATGTGGAATGGTGGGAATCACTGAAGCAGGCAACTGTCCACCCTCTCTGGATTACTCCTCACATCTCCTCAGGGACTCACCTTGGGAGCTGGCAGCCAGGGGAATGTGCTAGGTACAGGCAGTTCTCACAGACACTCAGAAACTTTCTGATACATTGCTTCTGAGTAACTTTCTACGAGTTTATCTGAATGAGAAAGAAGAAACGGAATACTGTCCAAGCATTCTTCTTATAATTAAATTAAACAAGTATGGATAAGGCACCTGACATGCAGCTCTTTTCTGGTTTTGGTACAGAGACACAGTTGTTACGAGACCTCAGACATAAGTTTAGATTTCTAGGTGCGGATTACAGAGAATTTAACTGACTGTTGAAAATAATCAAACAAATGTAAGCTTTTAAGAATCTATTACAGTTTTGCAAAGTAATGAGTAGTCGAAATTTTGTGGTGAATGGTTAATTTAGTTGATTTAAAATGAAGGTGCATGTTGCCTGCTTGCAGGTTTTGCTGCGAACGTCGTATCTCTTGTCGCGTTGTGTGACACCTTCACTAAACAGCTTCAGCATCACACTCATCATGAGCAGCTAAAACATCACAAGGACTTGGAAGGTGATCAGACAAGAGCAGGCAAAACCTCTTGGCTTAAGCACTGCTTTAACTTCCAGGCACTGCAAAAATACACGTGCCCTGGCTGCTTTAGTCTTGAAGGATGTTGTGCCACAAGTACCTAGATAAAGGAATGGTGGCGTTTGTGGTCCTAAAAGAAATGATTTCAGGTGGAAGCAGTGTCACTGGGAGCTCCAGCTTAGACTCCTTTGATGTGATCTTCTGAAGACATGGTGTGACACAAAGCACACTGTTCTTGGCAGTTCCCCAGCGAGTGTCATTAAATGGTATGGGATGCACAACCCATAACGGAGAGATGAGGATGGAACAATAAACATGAAGGAAAAAAGAAGGTAGACCAGTAGTCTTGGAAGAAGACTTAATCCAAGAATCCCAGAATGGTCCTTGTCAACATCTCCAGCCTAGCAGTGCTGCCCTGCAGAAACAACCTTTGCAAGAAAAGTCATAACCTGTAGAGCTATTAAAATTCAGACCTTAATTTCCTGAAAATTATAGCAAGAGTCCAAATAAAAATGGTCATGTTTTTGCTATAGGGATGATTGACTATGACAATGCTGTTATTATGACGTGTGAAATAGGTCACCACAAACCTACCCTTTGGTACATATCACTGCATAAAGCTTGATCTTGTAGAATAAGGCTATTGGTGGCAAGAGAAGGCCCACAGCAAAAAACCCTTGTGAAAGAAAATCTGTGTTTCTGTTACTGATCCCAAGAGACCACAGAGCACATTGTTTCTGTTTTCACCAAACTCTTGCTGGGGCTCTGCAAGGATTTACAACTTTAGCACAGGATAATCAATTCAAACACTCTGAAAGCTCTGAAACTATTCAATCAAAGCCAAAGTGACAGTGACAAAGAGATACAGCGGGTGTTCGGAAGCTGACATTACCAGAACTGGTGAGAGTGGTGGCATTGCATCACCAGGCAGGGACAAAACGTATGGGCAGGAGACAGGCTACTAATGTGCACAGCAGAAAGAGATTAAAACTGCAACATGACAGGCTGAACATCACTGTTTTACAGGCTGGAGGCCACGCAGATGGTTAAGTACACTGATCCTTCTACACCACTTCCCACACGCATCTAATGGGCCTGATGCGTGATGGGGGAAAAAAGAAACACCCCAACATGGCTGAGATTGTAATACAGCAGTGAGTTTTCCTTTTTGCCCATGTTTGTTGGGTTTTGGCTGTGTTGACAGAGTGCACCATGTACAACCTATTAGCATTTTACAGAAAACGCTGTACGTGTTAACCTAAAGGTCCAATAAGTTTTACACAGAATATTCTGAGACGGTTTAATGAAGAAAAATGTACTTTAAAGTTTAATTCGCAGCAGTTTGTTCATTTGTTTGTTTGTTTTTCTTTTTTTAAGAGAGACTTACGGTCCCAAATGCTTATAAACAGACCATTCAAGCCCCGGAATGGAAAACACAATATAATTGCATGATTGGAAATGCATGTAATTGTGTAATCTTACTTCAGTGATGGTGGTAAGATGACCTGTTGGTATTAAGTATGAAACCTTTCTTGAATCTCAAATCTAACTTGGGGGAATTCATTTACTACTATTTTTGCACTGATGTAAGCATAGGCAATTTCTTTGTTTTCTGCTCCTAAAATATGCACCTTTCTGCAAGGTTAGGTTGCAGGGTAAAATAACTCGTAATCAAGAAGATGGCAATAAGTTATAAATAAGCAATAAATTTAAAAAAAAAAGGGACTGAAAGCTGTCCCTTTGTAGGTATGCAAATCAGAACAATTGAAATAAATGAGTAACCCTGCAGCTTTGTACAGCTACCAACTAAGAGCAGCAGAAGCTCACACTGAGACAAGATTCACAATTCTTCTAGGCAGATCATTGGCAACATTTATTCAATCAGGGCAAGATCTGTGTAAGTATGAAATTTTAAACACACAAAATTAACGCCTTGAGATCACTACAGGAATATATAATACATAGAATTTAAAAGGAAGTGCTGTCTTGGTCAGTGACAGAAGCCCTCAGTTGTGTTGCGGGCTGCAAAATGGTATAAACAGTATAGACAAAGCATGATGGGGCAATAGATCACAGTAATAACATTTGCAATAAACAATAACAGAACAAAGCAGACATCTATAAAAATCCCATGAGGAATTTGCCTTATCCATAATTTTTCTTTACATTTGAGAAACTGTGTCAGGAAAGCCATTACAGCCAATGGCACCAATTAATTTCTGCAACTTTTAATGACATGTTTCTGGGTAAAAACCTCAGATAATACCCCAGGCTCATGATTGATAGAAGCCTATGTTTGATTTGTACCAGACTGTTGATTTTTTAGTATTTTTAGAGTCCCAGTGCAGCCAATCAAGCAATCAACATGAAATACTCAGATCTTCTCTTGTAAAGTACAAGAAAACAGAAAGACAATGGGACTTCCTTCATAAAGTTGACAGAATATTGGTGATTTTATTTCAGTAGCTCTCCAGATGATGGATGAGCCAAATTTTTATTCCAGAAGCAAATGATAGCAAAAAAAGAAACCCTTGATTCTCTTGCCATTCTGGATATTATTTTACATCTAGAAGGGCTGTTGAAATGCAGAGGAGATAAAAATAATTGATTTTGAGGGGTGAAACATCAGCATAAACCGATTTCATATTTGGTTTTTTGGTTTTTAGCTAACCAACAGGTTTCAAGCATATTAAAAAAATCCAGCTCGGATTTTTTTGTTTCTCTCTCATTCATAAACATTGCGGAGAATTTTAGAAAATGTGAGCACTATTGCCTATTATTTTTCAGAAGTGTTCATCAACATCATTCTCTTATACATTGAGATCAGCTACAGAATTAAACTCTGAAAACCTCTGAAAACAGAGGTAAGTGCGTCTTTGCTGTCTAGTGAGCCTCGTACACCCATTGCAACAGATTCTTACATCCCCATCTCTGTCACAGTAAGATGTGGTATGGAAATGACTTAATTATTTAAATCTCTCAGTGGAAATGTGGAAAATCCCGTGTTTGGGAATGGGTTTGACATTTGGTGATGGCTGACTGCAGGTAAATATGCAACAAGAGCATGGATCTCATTCATGAAACTGCCTCAGAGGGCTCCAATAACGCCAATTTAATTTATTTATTTGGAATGTTTTCTGAAATCTGGAAAGTCTTGAAATACTATGAATAAAAACACATGTAACACGAGCAGCAAACAACAGTTCACAGTAATGATTTTTGGTGCATTGTACTTTCAAGATAAGTACTGATACTGGTACCTTACTACTGAGACAGTATTCATTTTATTTCCCTCTCACTGCTGATTAAGATCTCAAATTTCAGCTACAAATGGTAAGAAAAGGGCAATTCTACCAAATTTAGAACATGGTGGGGAGTTCAAAACTGCAAATCCTATGACATGAATATATCTCCTTCCCTCCAAGCCTTGCATGCACAGTAGTAGAATAACTCCTTTTTAAAAGACCCCTCTGTCACATTAAACTGATTTTAATCAGTACTCCCGAGCTCTTGGAAATCAAAATAACTCTCCCTAAAAAAAGTAATTTCCTTTTACAGTGTTTGCTCATTAAAAAAAAAAAAAAAAATTCTTGTCTATCAGTCCCTCCCTGCCTTAAAAAGTTACAGTCTTCCCTCCACAAACAAGCAGATTTTTTCATTTCCTTTGGACAAAACCAGTTTCCATTAAAGTCCTTATTTAATGCTTCTTTCATTACAGGAAATCCTTGTTGTATTATCCATTACAGGGGTCACATCTGCTATCAGGGCCTAAAATAAAACTGTCATATAACTATGATTGCATTTGAGGTTAAAATTTGACTCTCATAATATGTCTTCTATAAGAATTTTCAAGTTCTTCTTGTCCCAAGCATTGTTCCTTTCAATTCCTTAGTGCTTTCTCTTTGAAGAACAATTATCTACCATAGAAAACCAGTATCTGCTCTCATGCTTATCAGATATGACAAATACAAAGTCTGCAAGTAATGATAAATAGCCATGTTTAATTTTATTGTCAGAGTTATGCAAAAGAATTTCCCAGGAACTGCACTTCTGATATTAATTACTGTTTAATGACCAGAAAAGAGATTCTGGAAAAAATGCCACTAGATTTTGGATACAGGCATCCTATTTTTCTTTCTTGTTGCCTTTGTGGCAAGTACTGGGAATACTCAAACTAAATAATGAAATATGTCACAGATGACTCAAGTAAACCTGCATTTGTTTTGTGAAAAGACGAGCGTTTCATCCCAGAGCCTAATTCAGTAGATTTATCTGCTACAATTACAGTGCTTTGATCACTCCAGAATAGGTGGTGTAGTGTGGGGTGTAGCTGTCCTTTTCCAATTCACTCTCCTTATCAGGATACATGTCTGTTGATTTGTGGGAAGCTGGCTGTTTTTCGTTCCTGACAAACTCCAGTGATTAAAATGTAGTGGCTTGCTCTTGTTCCCCTGATAAAGGTGACAGCTGCAGAGTTTCCAGTGTTAGTGGATATGGTCCATGCAGATTGCTTTTTAATGAAAGCAATATATTATCTTACCTAGAGGCCCTGCAGCCTTACCTTGTTAATGTATTCTAGCTTGGCACCACATTCATCTATAAATTAGTTGTATTAAACATGCTTCTTACTATTTATCCAGTCTCTAAAGAGTTGTGGTTCTTTTGGTTGGTTTTTTTTTCTTCTTTTTTTTTTTTTTTTTTGTTTTGTTTTGTTTGGGTTGGTTTTATTTTTTTTAGTTTATTTCGTAACTTTGCTTCATATCTCCTCCAGCAGCACCATCATACGCACAATGAGCACTGGTGAAGAGTTTTCAGGAAAATACCTAGGATGAAATAATACAGTCAGAGATACTGTGTACTCTGTACTTGATGACTTGATAATCCTTCACATTTATCCATGAAAATATGCACCAAAGGATGTGGAATCAACATCACTTGATTATGAAAGTCATATCTGGAAAGGTTTTCCTCTTCAATTTTAAAATCAAGATGATTGGGGTAATTCATAAAATAAAACAAAACACAAGGTTAAGCTAAGCAAAATTGTGCTTCAGTTCTGTAGTTGAAACTCTTTTGAATTGTCTAAAACACAGCAGATTGAAAATTCCAGTTGCATTGTATGCTTTAAGAAAATACTGCAGGTCTCTGAAGCACTCGGATGTCAAATTCATTATCACCAAGAGTAGTCTGTTCTTCAGATATAAGCAGTGTCACTGCTAGTAATTTATATTATTTTCAAAAACCTTCATCTTGAACTAAGTTTCAAAAAAGGACTGGAATAGGGACCAACTTTGTTCTTATATTAGAGTATTTTTCTAGCAAAAGATATAAATATTAGCCAAATTTCTCTCATAAAATGCACATAAAAATAAATAAATTTGAATTACATTTCTGTTACTTCCTAAATTATAATGAGAATTTAGTGCATTGGTATAACCCAAAGGTGATCAATACCTTATCTTTACAAATATTTTGTATTTATCATAATTAAAAAAAGAAGAAGTGATTCAATAATTCCGAAATATGTGAGCTGCTAATGACTCTGAGAATGCTTTATTAATCTTGAAAACTAAGTATGCCTGGGTTAAATCAAAGACTTTTTCAGTGGTGGGCATTCTGCATTTTGTATTTGAAATACTGGAATTTAACTCCTTTAGCATATCTGTGTGCGTCTTTGCTTGGTTCTTTTTTAACAATGCATGTACAGTAGGCAAGATAAGTAAGGGATTAGTAAAGGATTAAAGGAAAGCCTTTGATTTATATCCAGTCTGAACACTGCCTCCACAGTTAATTTTTTTAATTTTTGCATTTTGTTGGAAAGATAACAAAAGGCAGTACCTGTTTATTTCCTCCATCTAAACCAGCGCTCCACTTATCTTCTCATTTCCCTAAAAAATGCCCTTTCGAGATATTTTATTAAAATAAGGATACTTTCAGCAGCGTGAAGTATTTATTTCTTTTCTGTCTTGCTTTTGCTTATGTTGTGAATTTTAAAGTCATCTGCTTCCGTCAAGTTTTCTTGTTTCAAGTGAATAAATTGTCATCTTTTGGTTAAATACCTAGCATCCACTGAGCCTGTGAATGCAGAGATAAAGACAGAGAAAGAAGGCATGTAAACCTGTAATTCTGAGAAGGGCCATAAAGCCCTCTGGTCACTTAACCCGGAAATACCAATTCACAGCTGGGGTAGGGACTGCACTTTCTCATGAGCCCTTTTTTTTTTTTGGGCAAGGTTTCTTTCTAAAAACAGATTCACTTTTTGCCCACGACAAATATGTGAGAGGTATTAAAGATATAAGCACACTTCATTTAGCCTTGCATTCTTTTATATCCTCTGAAATCCACAAAAAGGCTCCACCTTCCTAAGCTACTTCAGGCATGTTCGATCCCTCTCACTAAATACAATTTATTTTTGTTTACTTTGTAACCATCTGAACTCCTTATTATACCATGCTGACTTCTAAATCATATGTAAATAACCGAGGTCCCTGTCAAAAATCAAATGCTTAAACCTGTAAATTAATATCATGGGTGAATTTGAGTCTACAGATGCCAATTTGATTTCTGCTTTTGCTGGGAACAGTGTCATGAATTCATACCGGTACAAACCTGAGCAGCACTAATTTAACACTTTATGCCTTCTGCAGCCATCCAAGCAGGCTGCTTGCATGTACTGTGCATCATCATTCAACTGCTTACCACTCAAGTTGATTTTCTGAAGGAGTGCCTGTCTTAGTAGAATTGGTTCTAATACAATTGAAAACATTATAATTGCGACTTTCTTTTAAGCCTTAACTTACAGATTGCTCTTTCAATTTTGTACAACAGTATTAGTATCCTGCACTGTCATTCCACTGTCATATTTAGAGGAGAGTTCATAGAAAACAGTGTGTTTGACAAGTCTAAAGTGCATTTCATTTCAGTAAATTCTTGCATTTTTTTCTCATGAATAAAGAACTCAGTAAATGATTGGTAAAGAGCTTGTTAAATTTAAAATATTATGAACTGCAAAGCTTGATAATTGTGTAGAAAGCAATCAAATGGAGCACTATCATTCTCATATCACTAGGAGATGTTAAGGACTACAGTTAATGTATTCTACATCTTGCCTTTGGCTTCCTCACATAGCCTCTTGAGCACACAGCCTCGAGCCTTTGGGATGCATTCCATCCTCTTTTTGCTCATCATCTGTGCCTCAGGGGCACACAGCCACCAAACCAGACAAAACCCTCTGGGCCTCCCCAGCCTCCAGCAGGGAAGCACAACAGCCAGGACTCGGATGCACTCCTTCTGTCCCAGACACGGCCAGAAAGATGAGATGTGATGCAGCAAAGACAGAGGATATGACTCCACCACCAGGAAAAAGAAGGCAAAAGTACAAAGGCTCAAAAGGGGAAAAAAAGAGTTTTCATTTTGTGCCCATTAATCATTTAGACAACTGTACAGGTCCACAACACATACACAAGCAAACCCAGAGAGTGCTGATTGCAGCATTTGTTCTTTACATATAACTAACCATTGCTTTGCAAATTGGTTCCTCTGATATATTTTGCCATAAATAATCTGTTTAAAGTAAACATTAGATACACTATATGAGCTTTTCCCCCCTATCTTTTTTGTATATTGCCATCGCACAAAGAGAATTTGATTGACAAAATAACACACGGTTATAAAACAAGCAGAAATGCCATGTCATAAATCACAACAGAAAGAAAAGAGATTATCAAACAGCTAAATAATGCAACCCACAGCAAAACATACCAGTAAATCATACAAAGCAGAGTAAATTAGATAACACTGTCCATATACAATTACACCAGTTGGCTCCCACAACAGCCTTTAAGTGTGACATGTTATTTGACATGTATGCAATTAGGGCTTAAAATCAATTTTTTTCTATTCCATTTAAAATAAAAAATGTACTATTTCCAAATCAAATGCTACCTTTTTAGTCAAGATGGACAAGAAATAGTATCAGGTTAGCAGCAGCATCCCAGCAGCATAATGCAAGGCAGAAAAGGATGGCTTCCTTGAATGCTGTGAAAGACCATATCTCAGATCATTATTCAAGCACCCTATTCATGTTTATTTATTATTTCAACCCCTTTCCCCCCACACAGGGCTTATTGTAAAACCAGGACCCGTTGAAAAGTAAAAACTCTGAAGCACAATTATGTGGGTGACACATAAAATATCAAAGAAGGTTTAGCTCTTTCCAGTAGATGTGCACTGTTAGAGAGCCACAGCATCTCTAGTGTTCAGCTCACAGGAAAGTGACAGAAGTGACACCCTGGTACAGCACTGAGCACGGAGCTGGGAGGAGGAACATTGCTGATGTGATATTTCAGGGCTGTCAGATTCAAAAACTTCTCTGCCACTGTACTTTAATCAGAAACCTCAAAGCAGCAGTGCTTTGCCTCTTTACCCAGTTTAGACAAGCATGAGAAACACGGACTGGTTTCAGTGGAAGTTTGAGCATGAGGTCATTAGAAACTTGCTCAGTGTTCAGCATCACTGGGTGATAATTGCCAGCCTAGTCCCAGCCTCCTTGTGCTTTTTGGCTATCCCCTGACACGTGGCCACATCAAATGGTTCCATGGCTCCAGGCTGACAGATGGGTGACATGATGTCACCTGAAGATTGGAGAGACATGTGGGTACAGGTAAATGGTCTAGGTTTCTGGTTTTTCCTCAATTTAACCTGTTGTCTTTCCAGCCAGAGAGAGAACCTTTAACTCTCCATGTTCACAGTCTACTTGCATGGCTCTTCCAAAAGTAGTCCATTCCCTCCTCCCTGGCTGCTCTGTCTCCTCCTGACTCCACTTCTGCCACGGCTGCCTAAGGAGAGGAAGGTGGACAAACGCGCTTATAGAAGGGGCTGACAGTAGGTAGCAGACCACGCCAAGAAACAAGGGGTGTGCAAGGGCTCCTGAGCTGCAAGGAGCCACAAACCCAGTTTTAGGTCCCAGTCTCTGTGGAGTTTATGTTGTAGGGGCACTCTGGTATACCCATGCTGTGCTGTGGCATGCAGCAGACTCATGGCCCTGCTGGTCATAAGCGAGTTCAACTTGGCGATATCTTCTCGTGCTTTCCCAAAGATGGATTTGCTGCATAGCCCTGGAGAAGACAGGCAACTTTGATCTCAAATTCTTGAGTTGTATTGTTCCTCATTTTTACCTCCCTAGCAGTCGTCTTCCAGCTGGCTTCTCCCTCTTTATCCAAAGCAGGATGTGCTGACAAAACAATTCTGACAGTTTGAGGACTCCATTTGAATCATTAGCATAAAGTCAGCATCATTCTCTCTGTTCTTTCTGTCCTCCCTGTATTTGGCAAAGAAACCAAACCTTTCTAATCCCCAAAAGAGAAAGATGATAAAATTTTTCACACAAAAATTTTTTTAAATATACAGGTATTTCCCTTGTACTTAAAAAGACATACTTCATAAAGATCAGCCGTACACTAATGTTGACATTTCTTGTACATTTTCCTATAAAGTTCTCCAGAAATGCACGCTCTACATAGATTTTAAATAATCCAATGAACTACTTCCAATCTCTCAAACCCAATATTAGCTCCTTTAAGCATAAAAAATATTATTGGAGTAAGATATATATATATGTGTCCTGGTGCTTCTATCACTTTTTTTATTGCAGTCTATTTATTACCCTGATGGTTTTAAAAAAGGTAAAAAGGAAGCAGTTTAGAGTTTCCACACAAATTTTTTTCCAGGTCATCATGAAATTTTTGAGAAATGTTAAACATCTCAAGTAAATAAAAATGGGGGGTTTGCCCTTCATTCTTCCTTCCCTTTCTGTGTCTGTCTTGTCTCTGAATAGTGCGGCTGTTGCATTATTAACTGGTTTTCTTTTATGATCAGGTACATAGCACTTGCGTATTAAATACAAATGGAACAAGTGTGAACTATACATAACAACTCTGTAGAGAAGATGAAATCTCAGGAAATTATAATTACTGAAACAAACTGTCCTGAGGTGATGGCTGTAATCATGATCATATTTTAAGACTAGGTATTACAGTGGCTTCCTCTAGAATGCTTCTGTGCACTATCCTGTTGGCATTAATGCTGTGCTGTGGAATCACAGATAAAATGAATTCTAGTGGTGAGTGATAAATGAATTCCTCGCTGCCTTTCCTTTGATGCTATGTATGATTTAAAAAATGCTGCCTTTTTAGAGAAAGCTCTTTCTGTATCTCTTTTATCATTTTCATGCAATACACTTGATATGCAAAGGACAAATATTCTGGAGAGTCCTCATTTCAAACTCTCGATTTCCGATGTTGCAAACAAATAATTTTCCTGGAAAATCATACTAAAACTTAGAAAATTGCACCGTTTGAGGATGGTTTTCCTAGATACACAGGAAACAATTAAATCTCACTGCATTTCTCTTATTTCCTCTTTGAGGTCTGCCGATTCCAAAAACATGCGGGACCCAACTATGCCTTAGTAAAGGTGGTGAAACCACCAGATGTTCTGGCACAAGTCACTGGCCGTGCTGGGGGAAAGGCGTTTTCTCAGATTGCCTGTTGCAGGGAGGAGGACCGAGGGGAGACCCGGAAAGAGACAGCCGCTCACAGCAACGCATCTCCTGGGTTCCTAAGCCTAATTTTATTTTTGCGGAGGACAAGCACGCTACCTCCGCCGGCAGAAAGGTTCCAGCGCACCCTTTAACTCGGGGACAGCGCTTGGAAATCCCGTCTCCTTCCTCCGCCCCTCCCGGTCCCCGCGGCAGGCGGCAAAGGGGGCGGCGGGCGGGAAGGGTGCCGCGGCTCCGTGGGACGGGGACAGCCCGGGCCTCGCCTCTCCGCGGACCGAGGGCCCCCTCTGCTGCTTTCCTGCTGGAAAAAACGAGCTTCCAGGGAAATGTGCGCTCCCGCACAGGCCGGCGGCGCTGCTTCAGCGCGGAGGCTGGAGACTCGCGTCTCTCCTGCTGGGGGATGCCCGAAGGAAGGTTTGGCACCTCTTCTTTCCCGCTCGGCTAAGTGCGAAGAAAGAAGTGATTAGGTCACCTCACAGGATATTTTCACCTCCTGTGCCCTCAGTTCCCTACCTGACTCAGTCTGATGCTCTGTCATGTGAGATGGCTGGGCATTTTTTCTCCCCCTTCGTAGCTGCTGCCGCAAAAGCCTGAATGTGAAAAGACAAACAGCACTCTTCACGTGTAGGCAATCCCTTTTCTTAGCTATGAAAAAGTAGGCAGTTTTGCAGTCCTTATTTAAGATGTTGGCAGTAAGTCAATATACCATACAATCAATAAAGAATCAATTTTCATAACTGGAGGCAGACAGAAGGGCAGAACTCAGCAGTCATCTTCCCAGTCCTGAAGCGACAAATGGCAGTTCTGCTCATAAAACACTCCTGGCAGATCATATAAAAGATCAAGTCACTCACTTCCTGCATGAGAAGGGACACTGTTCTTACCACACTAAACAATCCTGGGCCAGTCTACCTTCGGTGCTGTGGTGGCAGCTGTATTTACTCAAGGAGTAACACAGCTTCTTATTAAACCTCCTCACTTTGTTGCTGTCGTTTGATAAGTTTTTCTGCTTTCAGACTCTGCATGGGCATCTTATTGCTCATGACTACAGTCAGAAAACCCATAGAAAGGGCTTAGATGAGGCCTTACCCAATACTGGAAATGCACCCACTTCTCACTTTTACTCTGACTGGCAGCTGCAGACAGTCATTGCTGTAGGAAGCTCAGGGGTGGACAGGAATTAGAAGTTCATCGTATCACACTGCAAAAGAGCAAAAACAGAGAGGATTCAAACTCAGAAAAAGAAAAACCATCACAAAACAGAATACCCTCACCTCTCTATCTCCTAGGGCCCACTCCAGGTATTCTCTGGGTCTTACCAAGTGTGCTACTTCAGTCTGATGCATTCATAAAAGTGCAGTAAGCATAACTGGAGGGACAGCCCCATCTGACTAGAAGTATGACAAACAAGCTTGTGAAGTCTTGTGGTCATTGCATAAGCAGAAACAGAGCTGAGAAGAAGTTACTGGGAGAGAAGTTGTTACTATTCTTGTGTCTTTTTCAGGTAGCAATGAAAGAGAAAAGATGTTTTAGTGTAATAAATACGTGGGTTGTCAAGTACTGGTGTAAAAAACAGCCTTAAGAAAATTGTTATCCTTCAAATTGGTTACCCTATAACTAGTGGACATGAAAAAATTCTTCTGGCTAGGAGAAGAAATCAAACCAGAACACTGCCTTTTCCTCCATGGCTGAAAAGGCTGTCTTGCTGCCTGAGAAAGAGGGTTTTTTCCAAAACAGGTTTCCTTTTCAGTCATAGGCAATAAAAACATTCTGCTTCTACTGACATCCTTCGTGGTTTTCATTTTGCAGTAGGTGTGGTTCCACGCTTTAAAATGCTCTGATAAAGATGATAAATTTGGGTGTCATTTTTCTCTGAACCAGACCAAAAGCAGAAAAGCAATTTCATCTCCAGCAGAGGCCAGTGCACATTTCAAAATAAAGCATCTTGCCAAAGGGTGTTTCAGAGACCTGTATAGGCATGTTTCTTGAACTGCTCTCAGCACTCTCTTGCACCAGGCACAGCACCAACATGTGGCACTACCCCTCAGTGCCTTGGTCATAATTTCATAGTCCTCTCTGCCAACTCCTTTCTTTTTCTGCAGTTCTCCTCCACAGTTTCTTTTCTGACACCAAGTTTTGTATTTGTCAGTGCATAAATAGAACCAGGATTGTAAAAATATTCTGCTTGGCAGCCAGGCTTGGCAGTTCCAATCAATTAGGGCTGGAAGTCATGATGGGATGGAGAAGGCAGCCCAGGCCCAGCATGTATAAATGTTCTCATGGCCCAAAAATTCTCTTGGCAACCCCAGCCCCAGGCGATTCAGTCTGCTTAAATTACTGTGCTTTCCAGTGTGCCTGTGCTGGTCCACTTTGTTGGACTCGTAGTTCTCGGGTTAGTGATACCTCCAGGATTGTTTCAGTGGTGCTGACTGGGGAAAAGAGAGGTGGTTGGCAGATCTCTGGTGAGCATTCCCTGTGGATGTGTAAGGGCATCCTGAGGCATTAGACAGCAGTGGGGCTGCAGAAGTGCACAGCATAACCACAGTGGTGTGGTTATGGTCAGTCTTCACAAAAATGGAGCAGGTGGCACTTCCAGCTCAGCTCCACTTGCAGTCTGTTCAGCTTCCACAGTGAGGCATGGTGCAGCCCCAACAAGCCATGGAGAAAAGCCCCATAGGATTTGCAACTGAAGAAAGTAACAGTGGTGGTGGTCCAGCCTGCAACTCGCTCTCACACAATTCCTAGCAAGGATTTTAGTGGCATGTAGTGCAACACGCAGTAAACTAATATTAGTCACTCCTCAGAACTGTGCTGGTATCTATTACACAAGTGACTTACAGTCAAGATAACTTAACTCTACTTTTGCTTACATGCCTTCAACAGATTCAGCCACAGGGATAAATGGTGTTTCCAACAGCTATCTGTCTGTCCACAGCTGAGTGTATGCAACACAGGGCTCTGATAGTCCATCTCAGCTGTCAGGCAGAGCAACAGGGAGAAGCCAGGACCAAAACCAACTACATTACCACTGCAGCTATGGATTTCACTTGGCAGCTGATGCACCTTGCCAAATATAGGTTCAGTTTCTCCCATGGGGACTGCCTTACCTGATACCAGCTCTTGCTGGGGGAAGCAGAGTGCAGTAGTGATTAAGTCAAGAACAGAAGAACTCAAATTCATCAGTTGGCTCAACAAGGAGTTTAGTTTTGAATTTAACATGGTCTATGGGCAGTAAGAAAAAGGAAGCATTGGCTGTCAAATCTCTGTCTGTGCTGCAGCCAGTGGGTACCTGTGTGCAGCTCTGAGTGTACGCTGTACACACAGATTTGTGTGTGTTCCATACTCATCATAAGAACTGCTTCTTTCTGTCAGATCCTAAAATGTTAGTTTTGGAAAACCATTCTGCTGGAAAAGGTGCTCTGGTTTCAGCAGCAATCTTACTCTGTTGAAATGGTGGTTCAGACACTGTTCTTGTGGGCTGATCACTCACAAATCATGGGATTGGCCAGAGGTGACTGCATCCTGATCTTCAGCCTGCCTTTCTCAATCCGGTAATTTCAGACAGGCCTTCTCTGTCCTCAGTACAGCTCCTAGAGTTTCCCCCTCCAAACAAGCCCAAATCTAAAATTATGACCCCAGGATCCGGGCAACAGATTCAGATAATCTCTCAGATTAACTGCAATGGAAGTTCATCCTCTTGGTTGCTGATTGCTGACTGCAGACTACCTTATGGGCATTTCCTGTGAAAATTTGTATCAGACTTGTTCAGTGGAGTGAAGTATTTTCCCAGTTTAGCTTCTTGCCCTCATAAAACATGCTTGAAATTATCTTTTTTTTTTTTTAACTCTGGTACTCTTTGTGTTAAACACAGTCTGTTTTAACACTGGCCTTTTTGGCCTACTCTTAACTTTTTTTATCCTGTAAAGGAAGTCTACGTTGTGTCCTTGTACTGTGAGTATTCAAGTTCTCTCTCTTAGGCCCTGTTTCAGCTTTTTTAAACCCTGTGTTGCTTACTCGCCCAACAAATACATAGGCTTCATTTACCTTTTACAGTAACCAAAACTGAAATTATTGATTACCTGTTTCCTTCAGGACACAGTGTTAAGCTGCTTCACTTCCAAACCAGAGAAACTGCACACAGCAGAAAATCCCCCAGAAAATGTAAAAAGGTCAGTGGTGCATTTGATGACATGAGTGCTTATGAAGCCACATAATTCATCATTTGTTACTGCAGAACTTGTTCCTAGGAGGATTAACATTTGCCAATAAATATACCATATGCTGGATTCTGCATGGAGATTTTTTTAAGCTACTTTACCAAGTCATTATGGATCTCCCATGACAACTATGACTAAAATGGGCCAAACCCACCAGGGTTCCCTAGACCAGTGAAGCATGTAGGTTAAAGGATGAAGTCATGTCTCATTCGTGTACCAATTCTTCAGTGAGACGTTTACAATTAAATAGTTTGGTTGTGACTTGTCTTTTGGGCAGAACTATTACTCCTCTGTGAGGTTGTGGTCTTAACCCTTCCTTCTCTCCAGAAGAAGAATGGAGAAAGAACACAGACAAAAGTAAAGTACAGTTTGAGCAGCTATTAGTGTCTGGTGAGGTTTAGATCCCAACAAGAATTTTATATTGAAGAAAGGCTATTAGTAGTTTCCTATTACAATTAAATTGTAACTTATTTTCTAAGTCAAAGGACCAAATTAAAGAAACACAACTAGTTTTTGGAAGTTGGTCTCTCACAGGAAGCTCTTATAGGTTCCACTTTCATGCTGTCATGGTCCTTCCTTAGCAAAGTTGCCTGAAACTGCAGAGAGAGAAAATGGGCTTTCCAGCAACTGCAGCAGGAAGCTCTGTGAGACAGACACAGGCATGAGCTCACTCACGGTCTGTAGCTGCTTGTACCAACCAGCTGAGAAAAATCCTTTTGCAGATGGTGAAAAAGCATCAAATTGCTCCTTTGGATCCCAGCTATCTTCCTGACTCCTGTGCCAAAATAGTTAATATTTCTGTCAGCCTCCGTGTTACGCTCTGCCAGTAAATGGAACAATGGCTCTTTAAAGCACACAACACGCCTTTGTGCGTCTGCAGACTCAAGCACTCACACAAAACGTGCTTGCTTTTGACGTAAAAACACTATATATACACACCCAACACTGCATGTGCTGAGCTGAAACCTAAATCACGTCACTGGAGACAAATTCTTTGAAGGATTAGGTATGACTGGGGGCAGGTCCACAGCATGTGAGAAACTCCGAAGATCTCTGGAGATGAAAGACATTACTTAATTTTAAACACTGGGAAAAATTCCCAGTATAGCTGGAAATTAATGACAATATTCCCAAGGAACTCCATTAGAAGGAATATTTGGCTCGTGTGACATAGTGCAGATGGTTAAATTTTATCATGATGGATACTGTGTAAATGACTAAATAAAGGAGGAAAAGACATGATGAAATAAAAACAATAGTAGTATATATTTTTTAAAGCAATCTTAAAATGGGTGATCAAAATAGATGTAATTCTAGGCTTTTGCTTTTGTGAAAAAGTCTTTCCCCTGTTTTAAGTTTCTATTTGCATGAACAGAGAGATTTCCTGAAGCAAACCATGCACTAGCAGAGTAAATTCCAGTTCAGGCAATATTCATGTGAGTGCATGTCCTACCTGTAGAAGTATATATGGCTTCTGTCCTTTGGCCGCTGTAGAATTCATTCTGCTAGTGAGAATCAGCACAGACTTGACATATCTGAGAGGAAATAGAGCAAGAGAACAGTATGTGTCTGCTTCTCTATTTCAGCTTATTTTTAAATGTGAAAAACACTCAGTCAAGCCAAAGGCCAGCAATTAACAACCAGGTAATCCTGTTGGCCTGACCGATCAAGAAATGACATTATTTCAGTGTTACAGAAGAAATGGTTCATAGAACTGGCAAGTGGGACACTTTTCCACACTAAATTTAAAACAGTTGCAATAGCCAAAATTAGCCAAGGCCACAGCCATACATGAAGGCACTGTTTTGAACAGAAAAAAATGAGCTATCTGATTTTAAAAAAAAATTTTTTGCTTTGCTGTATTTTGGAAGCTTCAGCTTTCCTTCTTTTCCCCTATTCTTCAAATAACTTTTCATACCAACGTGTTTGAACAGATAAAAGCTGTTTGTACCTGGTAACTTAAAATGGGTGCTGTGTAAGCAATCCATTCCTGCTGCAATCATGGGTGGTGCGCAGAAGAAATGATAGATTTTCTGTGTGTGTTTTGAAAGACAGAATACTTGAGAGTCCACATTATCCTGACCGTTACAGAATGGTTTTGCTCCAACACATGTCAGGGAAATGACACTGAATGGGCTTTCAGGGAAAAACTGTCTGACAGCCCAACTACTTGCAAATCATTAAGTCGCCAGTTTTTTCTTTCCTATCAATAAAGTAAGATAGAAAGCAGAATGAAGTAATTTAGCCACATAGGCAGTTAGCAAATGCAAGTTCTTGAGAGCAGAGGATGTTGATTAGCTATGGGACCTGTGAGAAGCCATCTCATCCAGGTAATTATGAGGCCTCTGAGACCTACTGGTCTATTGCCTGGAGCAGTACTATGATTTTTGGCTGCTAGATTTTTTCCAACAGTCATTGCTACAGCCACTGTAGACTTCTAAATCATTATTTTGGCTGATGAAACAGTAAAGGCTTGAGTTCATCATCCACAGGATGATCTCACTTCTCTGCAGGTGTCAGGCAGAGATCATCTCTGCTGTCTTTTCAGCCTTCTTGTAATACAGGTTAATTACAAGAAATGTAAGGCTATGAAAAAGAATGTGCTTCTCAGTATTCTACCACCAAAATTTGCATCATATTAAGAAGCTTTGAAATATTTAATTATTTCATTGTAGACATGTCCTTTTTAACAACAACATGTTCTCTCTGGTGTGAAAATGGGGTCTCAAGCACCCCTTTTGTTCTCTCTCAACAAGGCAGCACCCCAAAATGCACAGATGCACATGCTTCTGTGCTGATTTCATCAAACCGTTTGTGTTTACATATGTATTTCATTAATTTAGAATAAAACGAAATGATTACAAGTAAGTCTGCCTATATTCAGAAATATTTTGTCCCACGCTGGTATAAAGTTACTCATCTGTCTCCTGCCATATGCATGTCTGCCTGCCCAAAAGGAAACAGAGCAGAGCAGAGAAGTCCCATTATTATTGCTATCTGTCACTGTTTTGGAAACTTGCACGGTCTCATGCTCCCTTTACCTTGAGCACTGCTTGCCACTTCCAGCGCTATCTGGAAATTCCACACGCTCTGTCTCCCTCTGGTGATCAGCGAGGCCACAGGGCAGCCGGCATCCCCGTGATGTGTTTCTGCGCTCTACACACAGGACACTCCTCGTTTGCCACTCAAAATCCAAACTATTGCATGCAAGCAGTATCTGCATCCTTACCCACATACCTTCTATTTTAGCAGCATAGTGCCTGCATTTTGCTGACAGTTTGCTGAAAAATGTTCCTGTAATACTTCAGTGCCTGAAGTTAGAGAAAATGTTAGGCTTTAAAACCTGGAGCATGTTGTGTTGCATAAAAAAAACATCTAGAATACAGAAAACAATACTATGAGGATAGTTACTAATTGGGTAATCCTACTACTGACAAATGATTTTGCAGTTACTGAGTTTCAAATAGAATTCCAATGCAAAAGGTTTGAACTTGTCTCCTGAAAAATTTTGTATCTAAAATCTTTCCAAGCCATGTTGAATCAAATTCTACCTATATCATTAGGAGAACTGTGGCTCCTAAAGAGACTTTATGTGACGTATTTCTTAAAGAGCTCCCTATTGCCTTGCACAACATACTTTCAGTTCTTCAAAGTTACTGTTACTCTGAAGAGGCAGTGTTTGACTGACATATGTTCTGCTCCATAAATCTAGATGAAGATCATAAAATGCCAGAGAAGACCTGTAAGTTTAACCGTAGCTGTCAGGTTATATTTTGTGTTACCCCTGTGTGACATCTTCTGATGTGTATCTATACCTTTACATATAAATGTACGTATAAGAGTGTATATCTATCCACATACTTAGAGGGCAAGCGTAGAAATGAAAAATCAATCTCTGTAGAAAGGGATTTCTCCTGTTTCTGGAATTCTGTACTTTCCTTACTGTCAGAAGAAATTCATTCTCTTCCCCTACCTGACTTAATAGTCCTAAAGGAGGTGGCTTCCATCTGCTTCACAAGGTGAAGTTGCAGGAGAAGTGTGACTGCCAAGCACTTATCTGAGAGACAGCAATGGAAGTCTCCACATGGCATAGCTACTTGGGTTTTAATCAACACCAAACTCTCTTCTCCTTAGTCTCTGCTGGATATGGTCCAGTCTTTGTTTTAAAGGCTGCTCAGAACAAATAACTAACATGTTGAGCACACAGAATCCGGTCTAAAATGTTCATGTGGAAGTGCAAGTCTCTTGTCTTTCAGGAGAAAGGCTGAAATAGGCATTGAAATGCCTTTCTATAGATGCCTACTATTTGATTTGTCATGTGGCAAATTTCTACGCCCAACAAAACCAGAAATTTCGAAAAAGCGAGCTCACTACTTTTTCAGTAGAGGACTTTCACAAACACAACCTCAAATTAAATTAAAACACACATATGCATTTGATGTCCACATGAATACTTTGTCTTTTTAACACTGCCTAATGAAATATGTGCCTATTTAATGTTAGTTTTAAAAGTATAACAAAAAGCAAACCAGGAGAAGGCCTGAGGTTTTTAATTGCTATAGCATAGAAAGTATTTTCTCCCTGTTTCAGCATATGCTTACCTTGTTCATATGAAGACAGCAAAGGCTTTTAAGGTGAATATCTGCAATGGGATTTCTTTGTGGCAATCTTTCTTCTTAATTTCTTTTAATGCTTTGAAGTATGCTTTAAAGCACTTACCTTCAGTATCAAAATATTTGTGAAGACATATAGCTATTCTACTAAAAACTGGCAAAAATTATCCTCTGTGCTGACACTGGATGTCACTGGATGGCAGCTTTCTACCACAGAGTTAGAGCTGCTCATGAATGTTTGTTTTCTGCTCTGTACTGTAGAGGCAAAACAGCTTCAGAAAAGCCACTTAAGAGAGTATGCCCAGGAAAACATATCAGGCAAACACATTCAAGACACTGATGTATCCAAGTGACTTTTAGGTGAGACCAATCAGCACTTTTGCCACAGTGCTGTTTGTACTATTTTAAAAGTAATGCATGTAAATTTATTTATTGCAAATGCATTCCCAGTGGATCCAGAAATTACAGGCTATAGATTTTGAGGATATTTCTTTCTTCTGTTAGGATTTTAGGAAATCCAAGGACAATCGTGATCCGTAACATCACCTGTAAGGGGTACACAAAGGATTTGCTCATTATCAAGTGTCTCAGAAAGTAGTTCACACAAATGCAGCTGCCTCAGCCATGTTTTGGGGGTTTAAATCTTCATGGTAAGAGGAAGTTTATTGTCTCCTCTAGGTCAACTGTCAGATGTCATGCTCCAGGAAATAAAAGAATTGGCTGATTTGATTACTTTTTTACTTGGTAAATAAAGGACCTGGAATAACACAGATCTAATCAGCATCTTATTGTGTACTGCCAAGTGAGTTCTTCTTGAGGAACATCAGTGAATTATTATCCCCTGACACCAGCAGGAAACAGTGAGCACCACACCTTGTGAGTGCACAGCACCATGAGGTACCCAAGAGAGCTGGTAGTACCTGTGGCAAGTTCAACCAGTGACATATGACAAACTCTTCCCTCTGAAAAACAGGAAAAAAACCTGTGAACAGCCTGTTTTACACAGGCACTTCCACAGTGCAGATCTTTCTGCACAGCCCTTGCTCCCATTGCTAGGAAAGCAGACAGTTCATGTACAGTGAAACATGAGACTCCTGTAAAAAACCCTTTGCTTATAGCTCCTGGTGCCCAGTGAAAAGTGGGCATTGCACTGAATAAAAGGATTTCATCTTAAAAGACCAGAAGAATATTTTAGAAGCTGTCACATTTGGGTAGACATTTTCAAGAAAACTTAAAGTTAAGTCACTTATTTGATTCCTTAGCAAACCTGTAGGTGAATCTTACCTGACCACTGCTCTCAAAAAATAAATGCCATGTCATGGACCCCTGGCAGAATAGTTGGTTGTCTTGACAGTGCTATAAAAGTCACATGGTGTGAAGACATCACAGTTTTCTCTTTTAAGTTGATTCTTAAAAGGGCATATTGCAGTAGAATCACAGACCCATTAAAGGAGAGCTGCCTGAAAGGGATCTCAGGAGGTCATCCAAGTCCAGCTGCCTGCCTCATGGCATTTCTGATGGTTGTTGCTGGCATGTAATTTCAGACAGTTGCTTCTCCCACCTGTTCTTAAAATCCTCTGATTATGACTCTCTCCCATCTTCCCCCTGACTATTGTTTCCAGCGCTATCATTACTTGTGGAAAATTTTGCTAACACATGACCTCCGTATCATTTGCTATAGTTCTATATTTACTGCTTCTTGTTCTGCCCCTAGTAGACAATGTGCAGACCAACAAGGAGGGGCATTATTTCCATCCTCCTTTTAAGCTGTGTACTGGAAAAGAGTGGGCTTAATGTTTTCATGCATATGCAAACACATAGGTGTACGGCCAGGCCACAGCTTCTAGAACTGCAAAACCCCTGAATTTGTCCCCAAGCTGCAGTTTTTCCACACCCTATCTAAACATAAGGCTATGTTCATGTTTGAACAGGAAAGAGGGCAAACTCCTTTTGGGCCTTTTCCCTCACTTCCAGACCCACATGATTTTCTTTTCTTGGAGCAGTATTGCCTTCTGAAAACAGAGATAAAAAGCTAGCTCTGTGTTCTAACAACATCAGGATTTCTTATCAGTTTCCCAAATATACCCAGGATAATTATTTTCCTTCTTCCTGTACACTGCTTGCCAGTAAGCACACTGGCAAAACACCTAACTGTTAGACTGGGAAAGGAAGTGACTCTGCAGCTGTCAAAAAATGTTCTCCAGGAAACAGATGGCTAGAGCTATTATTTACAGCTGACCATATATGTTAGACAAAAGCCATCCATGCCGCAAAATCTGGAGTATCTGGAAAAGTGGTGATGCATTACTAAATGTGTGCAAAGAGGAGGGGTGGTTGGTGCTCTGTGCACAGCACCCTTCTTTACTTGGAAGAGGTTGTGTGGAATATTAAGAACCTCTTTAATTCCTCCTGTCCAAAGTCTCTGATAGTTGGATTAAAGTTACATATTGAGTAGCCATTATAATGAAGAAGAGATGGGTACAAATAGTGAGTAGTATGTCTGGTGTATGCAAGAAGGTGATAGGGCAGGGATATTCTACAGAGGCAGAGGATGGGCTGCAGGTAATCCCCTGCCTGGGCATTTACCCTTGGGCATAGAGTGCTCACCGTAGTTCTATGTCTGAAAGATATTTTGGTTGCAATGCCTGTGCTGTACTTCTCCTGCACAACTGTTTGCTTACTTCCAACTTCAAAATGGAGAGATTAAAAGTTATACAAAAGCTAACCAAGTCAAAGCCTATACTTGGGCACAGATGTGCAGTGGGAAAGACATTTCAGAAGAACTTACAATAGGAAATAAAATATATTTTGAGAAATTATCATTCCTATGTCATTGAGAAACCATTTCACGACAGACAATTAAGTCCTGCAGTTTGATGCTGCAAATGCAGGGACTACATTTA
Organism: Fringilla coelebs; assembly: GCF_963513975.1. NCBI lineage: Eukaryota > Metazoa > Chordata > Aves > Passeriformes > Fringillidae > Fringilla > Fringilla coelebs. The sequence goes on along the minus strand of NC_140031.1, from coordinate 53,737,543 downwards.
AAACAAATATTTCTGTTGATTTTTCATTAACTAGATTTTTAAAAGGCTAAGAAATATTTCAAGTGTATGAAGAGGTGAATCTTAGTCTATAGGCAAAGTTGCCTCACCTTTGAGATCCCTTCACTAATCCGTTAATTCATACCTGGCATATGATGTGCTGACATTTTTACTTTAGTTTTGATTGTGTTGCATGATCATATTCTGATGTTTCTTGTGATGGCAGGTGATGAAACATGCAAGAAATCAGCTCTCAGACAGCATATTTCTGAGACAGTTACCATCTTGTTATAAATTAGTGGATGTTGGGGTATTTTTTTTACTGTTATGCTGTCAGTCATATTTTGTTATGCCATCGATCTTATGCCAGCTTGATGCTACAAAAAGCTTTCTGAGTGACAGTTACAGTGAAGTGAATATTAAATCTAGACTGTCTAAATAGTGTCTTCCATCCACATCATACAACTATAGTTTATTGGTTAATACCTTACTAAACCAATGTATTTGACCTCTCACTTGGACACTGAAAGGCAGACAAATGGAGTATGATGAAAATGCTACTTTACTAATGCAGGACAAAGCACAGCCTACCATTCTGCTGATGAAATTAATGCACCATTCTTGCAGTTTTGATGCTGCATATGTGTCCATATGCTGCTTGTCTCAAATACCAGAACCAAATAAATCAGTCAACCATGAAAAAATCACAAGGTTCTTAGCAAATTATTTTCGTTTTTCCAAAAAGGAGTCAAAGATTACCTGAAATTGGGAATTCACTACAGCTGTCCAGCACCCTGTTTATCACCTTTGGTACAGAACTGCAGGATAAACACTGGGAGGCTTATTCTGACATCTTCTGGGTGACAGATCATGAAAAGTTATTCTTTGTATCTGTGGTGTCCACAGGTACAGTTTTACTAGGACACACATTGGCTCATTAGCAAATCACTGACTTCTTGGATCAAAAACTTCTGAGTGGGTGGAGGAGGATCTTTTGTGTAAGAGCTGTAATCATAAGGGGTTTATGTTCCTGCTAAAAGCTTTGGGTAAATGATATTTTCTGAAGATGTTTGATGGAAATTCCCTGATTATCTCTTCTGCCTCTGGGAAGTGCTTGTGCTTTGCTGACAGAAGCCTGACTTAGACTCATGCCAGAAGGGACATGCAAGGATTATAAACAAAACAAGAGAAGTAACAGCACCTGGATTTTATAGCTACTAAGGATACAAATACACAAAGCACACAGGCATCAGCCAGCTGAAGATCACAGAATCAGCATTTTTCTATAAGGCATGACATCAGATTATACCATGTGCAGGCTTTGGGGCCCTCAGTAGGAAAAAGTCTACAAATAAGGAACAATGAAATCAGCAGTTTATACAATATGAGTTCACCTTAAGCCTTCCAGACACTACTTTTCGTGCTTGCATCAAGCTTACTCTCTTCTGCACTAGCTTGTGCCAAAATATCTTTCTGTTGCAGTGTGCTCAGGAGCCATGGATATCCTTAACCACAGATCCCAAGCATCTCCTGGCATCATATTATCTCATGTAGTAATCTGCATTGTCCTAGCATACTTGCATTATACAGCAGATTCCCCACATGCTGTATAAGAATATACTTTGGAAATTGCTACATTGCAGAGAGCAGATAACTTTTAAATCCTCAGTCTCTAGAGCAGGCAGTTTCTTACTTTCAGATTTTGGTAATATGTACACCTTGTCCACTTCAAATCCTTTCACTGAAATTCAGTTTTACCCCCTGCTTCAGCTAGGTACAACAGACTGTGGCAGACTGTACACATCTCCAGTCAGTCAAGATCATTCAGCAGGACTGCTGCTTCTGCCATTCACGTGAACACGGTCAACCCTCTTCACATTCTCAAAAACTGCCAGTTTGTTTTAAGCCCCTCTACCAGGCACTGAATCTCTCCTTTTTAGCTCTCTTTCACCACCCTGGCAATTGCAGCACATGTGTCTCTTCTCATTTTGCTTTCAGATTTTTCATATGCACACAGATGACAGGAGGCCCAGTTAGAGGTACTGCTGTTCCTGACTCACAGATATTTTTGGAGGTTTGGTTGTTTCTTTAAACAGGTCAGCTAGGCTGCGAGGTTTATCACTTTAGCTAAAAAATTAGAGTCCTGCCAAGTGGCAGATAAGAACTGTGGAAAGAATTTCTGAATTTCATTTCTGCAAGTACAGGCTTTTATTTTTTTATATTGTGTGGGCTTAGGGCTGGGTTTTTAGTGTGTATGTGTGTATTGGACTTTTTGTTGTTTGTTTTGGTTTTTTTGGGGTTTTTGTTTGGTTGGTTGGGTTTTGTTTGTTTGTTTTTCTGATGCCTCAGTTGGCCCTGTGTTTATCCAGTAGTACTCTGTGCTTCCCCAAGGTGCCTGGGGCATTCAGACATCTTGGCCCATGCAAGCTGTGTGGCCAAATGTGACATCATCCCAAAGACTGACACAAAAAAGACATTTATCACACCTAATTAAACACATCCAAATAGTAAGAAACTATTCCTATAACTTTACTATCTCAGCTCCCCTGTAGTAAGTAGGAAGGAATTGGCTGATTCTCTGGGCAAATAAGACATATCTAATAGGCAGAATGAATCATTATCATGAAGTTTCTCTCTCCTCACTGACCATAAATGAAGCCCAACAGTCAAGATAAACACAAAAAAAGGCAAGAGAAACTGCACAGAAATCAACTCCATTGTACTTAATCAAAATCCTCACGTGCCCACATTTTTTTAGTTACTAGTTCTGCATTTGCAGGAATTTAATTATCACAAGATCATAATTTTTATGTCCCTGTCCACTACTGGGAAGTTGGAACTCAATGATCTATAAAAGTCTTGTCCAGCCCAAACCATTTCATGATTCTATGACTGTCTTTGTGACAAAGAAAGAATTTCCTTGGCAAACTTTCTTTGACTGCCCTGTGTTATATTAGAACAGTCAGCACAACAAATCCTCATGACTTTGAATCTTTCTCAGCAAACTGTAGCAGTCTTCAAATGGAAATAAATCAACGTAATCAAAACAAAATAAAGCAAATGTATGCACACATACTTGCTATAAATAAATGTGACAAGTAAAGATTGCCTAGTAGTCTGCTTTTGGATGTTGTGCTGTAGGATGCATTTGAAGAATGTACTCATAGTTTACCAGAAGCAAAGTGAAGGAATTCATTTTCAAAAGTTAAAAGAGCATTCAATAAAGGGATCATGACAGCTTTGAGAGAATGTGGATTAGAGTTTCAGGATATTATGCAGTAACTTCAACAAAGCTGAGCACACTGCCAGTGCTTGGCAAGTAGCAGTAATTGGTAATTTAAAACTGCATTTACACTTTTTTTTTTATTTCTACACGTTTTAAAGCTGATATAAGACTACTAAATATTAAAGCAACTTTTGACACAACTAATTGACTGAAATCCAGAAACTGGATGTTGTCTAATTATCAAATGAACATCAAAAAGAACAAAAATCCATACAGCTCAAAAGAGGAAATGAATTACAGGAAGTATCTGCAAGCAGTGTATCCTATTAACACCGTCTTTATTTCCTTTTTACAAAAAATAGAAATACCAACAGACAAAACATACTAAAAAAAAATATCAATGCTTTTGCCTTGATCTCACGGAGGAGCCGAGCAGGCAGAGTCCTGGATGAAACTTTGACAGTATATGCTGTTGACAAAGGGAAATAAAGATATATGACAATATATCCATGCAAGACACAAAGTACAAAATGTGTTCCGTGGCCTAACAAACATTTTGGAGGTTGCAAGTGTCATAACAATTTTCAAATTGTTACTTCTGCTCACCCATGCCTTTATACAGCACAGCTTACAAACAAGTTACATATACACATATATCATAAAAAAGATTTGTATATGGTCTAACTGATACAAATTAAGGCATCCTAACAGCTGCTGGTGAGGGGTATGTCTCATATTAGTGTTTCAAAAGGCTATATTTCAGGTATTTCAAACAAAGTGAGACATCATGACATGTTTTAGAGGAAGACTTCCTGCAGCTCTGGCTCTTCAATACTCTTTTGACTGTCAGATTTCTGGATTTTCTGGTCATCATGCCTGGAGAAAAAAATGGATAAAATTACTCAGTGGTAACATTAAAAATATAAAGGGGTTGTCAGTATGTTTATTTACCCTGTTTTGTTTTTCCACTCATATGTATTCAAATCTGAATTAACCTTTCTCTCTGGGCTTATTTTTCTAGACATATGCTAAACAAAACACTTTTCATTATTGTAGATTTTTTCTGAGTTCTAAATTCATTCTGAAATCAAATCTGAAAACCAATGGGATGATGAGGAGCTTTTTAAGTCACAGCACTAATTAGTGTGTTGTTGTCATGTTCTGGTGATAAAGCAAAGAATATTTTAAAAATTCCTTGTACTTTAGAGAAAAGTATCACAGTGACAGAAGGATTCACTACAATCAACATCAGACATATCTTATTGGTTTCTGAGTCTGCCTGTAATAGAATTATCACCGTTAATAATCATCAGAGAGAAATGAACCTCTCTATCTATTGTGTAGGAGATTTGAATGACAGCTTGTCAATTAGAGTAGAAAAATTAAGCACAACATATTTGTAGCACTCATTTTCTTCACTTCCTGTCATATGTTCTTGTTCTGAATTCCCAGTATGCTCCCCTTCTCTTCCATTAACTTTCCAACTGATTGTTCACTAAGCATCCAGTCCATGGCAATTTTCAAACCTGTTGAGAGCCTCACTTTTAGTTACTACTACTGAAGAGCAAAACTCCTGCAATACAACCATGACTAGCTGGTTTGCAGCTGCAAAGGACAGACCCTAGAATGAGAGCAAGACTGTGTACGAAGAAGTTTGCCTTTAACTCATAAGCCTTGACTCTTGTAAGCCAGAATAGCTTTATTTCAGTCTACAACTATCCCAAAGAATCAAATATTCCTAAGAAACTTATACTTAGGATGGTTAGTTAACCTGGTGGTTATTTCAGGGTTTAACAGAAGCTGACCTCATAAGTGCATGAGTGATCATTCTATTTTAAATCCCTCTTTATTCATCTAAATTACAGTTGTTACATACCCAAAGCAAGATCAAAAGGCACAGAATTGAGCCAGACAAGACAGATTTTGCAGGACTGAGTCTGAGGAGGTAGAAGAGGAGCTTAACTCTTTGCCATACCTACATGTTGGCATTTCAGGTGCATTGCTGTTATCATAGCATTAACTGTATATCTTTACTAAAGGATGCTTTATAAGGCTAAGACTAACCTGCTGCATTGGCCTAGGCTTGCAGTGTTGAAAGAGCCTGTGGGTGAGTTCCCCATGTAGAGGCTCACTAGGCACACCAAAGAGCCCCTTTGGCAGCTCTACAGCTGCAGTGTCACCTCAAAGAAGAAAATTTTTGGCTAATGCAGATGTGACAACACTGAACAGATATGCTTCTTACAACTGCGCCTCCCAACCTGGAGAAAATGTATTACTAATATTGCTAATTAGTAACCAAATTTCTAATTAGATTTTTAACATATTTTAGTGCCTGTATCACCACTAACACATCCTCTCATGCAACAAACAGTGATGCATGATCACAACAGTTCACAAGAGAACAGAGATAAATCTTCTGCAACAAAGCTAATTTCACATTCATGTTACACTCTACTAGTATAGTTACTAGCTACTGGTTAGTAATTAGTTAATGGTTACTATTTTGTTGGACATATAGAGAAGCATTCTTTTTCTGGAGAATATATTTGAAGTTGTAATTTATCCAGTATTAGGCCTAGCAGTGGGTTATGTATTAGGTTAGATCCACTTGCTGTTTTAGCAGCATGCCCATTTTACTATTTGACAGACATCTGATGATGGATTCTGCTGAGTGCCCCCACGTAAGAAGCAATTTTTGCTGTTCATAACTGTACCTATGTACAGGGTTTTATATTGATATGGTGAATTACTGCTTATTTTAATGTAATGCAGATCTCAGATTATTCAAAGTGTGGGAAAGAACTGTTCATTGGCATACAGGTAAGATGGAAAAAATACTACAAGTATTTGCTTGGAGCTGTAATAAGCAAAAAATTAGCTAATCCTTCCAAAAGAGGAAAAATACCCCAACCCATCTTGCACATCCAAAAATTTCCTCCAAGGCTTTAGGAAAAACAGGGTGTATCAAATTTAAATAGGCCACTAAAAAATTTAGCACAGTCTTGTACTATTAAGCTGTGACCAACATGAAAAAGTAAACTACAAAGCCTTAAAGTACTTTGGGTGTTTTGAATGAAAACAACAACAAGAAAAAAAAAAAGAAAAAAAGAAAAAAAGAAAAGAACAGAAGCTGAAGAAAAAGTGCTGGAAACTAGTTGGCAGGAACACAATCTCACTGAAAGCAGATTTTGTATAATGACTTCAGATTTCAGAAAATGCTAATGAAATCCCCTGTTATAAGGGTATAGTGTCACAATGGGCTTGGGACAGTGTTTACAAATATAAATTCCCAATGTAAAAATCTGTGAAGTTTTTAACCACCAAAGACTGTCCTGTTTTCCAAAAAAGGCTTTTATTTTTTTCAAAATAGTTCTGAAATGCTAATTATGTAGTGTCCCCAGACTTTACAGTGAAAATTCAGTGTCCAGGAGGTTGTAGTGTATACAATGGTGATGTTCTTTAAAGATTCAAGTATCACAACCACTGGGCATCATGTAGTTGACAAATGACAGGCACCCATTTTGCTATTCAAAAATGACAACGTATGCTAAAGGTCATTACAAGGGCTGACTTAGAAGCTCTGAGAACCTTTGGTCTGTGTCCTGCTTTCTGAAAAGCAAAATACAACTTCCATTCTTATGTGATATTTGGAAATCTCATGCCACAGACTCTAGCACATAGTTTGCCCACTTCCTAATTTGTGGGTACTGTAACACCTCCTCAAGATGCGCCATTCATGCACTCTGCTCCTTGCTTCCTACTCCCTGGTTCTCCAAGTGTCCATGGTAATGGAGGCAGCTTTAGGATATGGTGCCTGGACCAGCAGAGCCTGGAGGGATAGCCAGGAGTTTGTGCCCAACCCTCTCCCCCCCAGCAAGTGACTCCACAGCCCTGCAGTGGCAGCCAGACATTCCCTGTCTCTCATTTCTGGGAAAATGCCCCATGGCCATTCTCACACAAGAGCAGTTACACAAGGCAAGTGACAAACTACAACAACTGCCTACACCTAGGAGATGGCTCTAACATAAGGAGGAGATTAAAAATTTTGTATTACTCTACGATCTGGACAGGCAGCTGGATGTTTTGACTGGAAGTTGCCCACTGATGCACCCTCGAACTGCTGCCATACAGTTTTCTGCACAGAAGTTTCCCTCTTTGTTTTCAGGAGAGAATGAAACCTCTTGGAAATCCTGCAGTTTCTGGTTTCACACACACTGTGCCAATGGCTTCTGAACAAGACTCATATTTCCATTACAGAAATTGAGCTTTTAAGTATGGGAAGATCCTGGCAATAGAAAACTAGTGAATGGACCTCCCGTCCTCCTTGCGTTAGATGTTTAGAAAGCACTAACTTGAAAGTGACTGAGGGTCTTGAACTGCAGAATAACTAATATCAAACTAACTTTACATCTCAGTTTAACAGAAAAAGAAAAAAGGAATTTGTGAGTGCTAAGAGTTAAGTGAAAATGACAGGTCATTTTTAGAGAGCATTTGCTTATAAAATAAACATTTTATCAAGTGTTGTTTTTTCCAACATATCTTTATGGAATTGAGGGACTGGTTTTTATCTGCCTGAATAATCCTGATGGAACAGGACTAAATTAAAGAGTTTGAATATGTCAGAGTTATTCTGATATTAAAAAGAGTTAAAAAACAGATTTAACTTCAAAGTCTAAGGGAAAGTAAGAAAAATGTGTGAAAATAGAAGAGCGCTTAGACTTACAGTAAAGCATTCTGCTTCATGTTCTCTGTATTCTCTCTAGAGATGAACTGTGGTCTTTTTGCTCTTCTCATGAGGGGAAATTTAATTTCCATTCTCATCTGGTACTTGACTTTTATTCAACAGAGGCAGAATACTCAGCCAAAGTCTGCTATATACCCTGGTGGATTTATGAGCATGAATACTTTCTGTACTTGCTTGGAACTGAAATCCTGTAGCCAGTTCAATAGTGACATCAGCAGAAATCCATCATACATTTTTGCTTTTCTAGGAATTTAGATGTTCATCTACTTCCCCTCTTGTGAATCAATCAATTCAAGTGCTTCAGTTACAGTGTTAACAAACACATAAAATTTGAGAAAAGAAGGCAACAGAGATGCTAAACATTACCACGCATAAGCACATACCAAGCATAGTTACACAGCTCTTCATTCAACGTGCTAGAAGAAAGACTGCTGTAGCTGAAGGAAGGGTCCTAAAGAAGTACAACATCATAACAATTAGGAGCATGCACAGAACTTCCCACATGCATAACATGGAAATCAACTAAAACATGCAGTCAGATAGCCACAGTAGCATTTAAACAGATTTCTTTTTGCACCTGAATCTGTTACCTCTTTGAGATATGTGCTGTGGTCCTTTGGGTTGCCATGAAAATTCATTCTTTCCACAGTTCTGATGCTGGCAGCAGTGACATGCAAACATGGTCTTTTCACAGAACAAGCATTTTATATTGCAAGCATCAATACTGTTAGAATTACCTCATTCAATCCTTCAAATTTCTTAGGGAACTACAAAAAAATGCTCACGGCCCTGCAACCTATCAGAACATCTTTGAAAACAGACTATCTTTTCCCCTGTCACTATAAAATCTGAATCACCCTTAAAAAAATAAAACCATTGTGTTATAAAAATACTTCTTTGTTAAACAGGCTGTTCAACTAGATGGTGCATGTCTTTAAAGACTTAAATTAGTGGTCCATATTGTGATTCTGAGTAGACTCTAAGAAATGCAGTCCCACTTCCATTTAGCCCTTTAGGTCTCCTTTGAATTTTTCATTCAGTTTCATTTAATTTCATTTCAGTTTGCTATAGCACTACTGGTCTAACAGTACCCACTAATATGGACTATTTACTATTCCCCAGTTCTCTCTTTCCACTCTTTCTTTTGCCTCCTCTTTGCCTAAGATTTTCCTGTATTTTTCTCCCATTAACTTGTCATACTTTTACAGTATATAACTCACTACTGCTGCCCCTCCTCCTATTGGCCTACTTTATGGGTTTTTAAATCTTGAAATTATTGTTTCACCTCATGTCTTTCCATCTACTGCTTCCCTCCCTGCCTGTCTTCCACAGAGGATTAAATCATCAGCAATCCCCTCTCACTCATCTCTATTGTATCTCCAGATGCTCACACTTCTCTCCACTCCACAAACATACTGCACCCACAGTATTTCCTACATCTGTCTCTTCTATTCTGTACAAAATCACAGAATCACAGAATTAACTAGGTTGGAAAAGACCTTTGAGATCATCAAGTCCAACCTATGACCTAAAACCTTGAAAGATGCATTTGCTACAAGTATTTTCTCCTATCTTTTAGACAAGAGGACAAGCCTTTTAAGTGCACACATCCCTCTTTCCCTTAGGTTCCCAGAAAAGGCACTCTGTTCATTGAGGAGAGGGAATGATCTGAGCCCAGTATGTTTTCTGACAGGCCAACCATATGCTCTGACACAAGAAGACTCCGTGCTATGAGAAGAAGGTGGTCAAAGAAGACTTGCTGCCGACAGCTTATTGTTTTTCTTATTCAGTTGGCCTCATCAGTCTTTATAGGACAGGACAGGGCTAGTCCTTCAGTTATTTTCTCCTAAGAAAATGCATGGTTTCAAGACTGGCATTCTCATTGTATGTTTTGTCACTCACTGCAGCACCAAACATAATTTCCATGTGAATCACATCTCTGTGGGAAGCTTTCATCACAGAATACGGGAATCATGTGCCCTAGGAGCACAGACTCTATACATAAGTAATACCTGCCACTTCTTGGAAAATTCTTCCAAAACTGAAAAGTGGATGGGCTTTCTGTAGGTGAAATACAATAAAGTATTTGTGTACATCATTTTGCAATAGAAAGGTAGAAGGAAGAAGCTGTCAAACTTATGCCTTACTTAATGAGAAAATTAAAAAAAAGAGGCCCCTCCTTCCTTCAGTGTACTCACTGGCTTGTTTCTTCCTTTTGAAACAACTGCTGGATTTCCCTTGCTTTCTGTGGTCTTCCTTCCTAGTGAGGTAAAAGGCAGCGTTGAGGAGGTTTTGATAAGGTTTGCTGTTTGACAGTTGTTGTTGTTATTTTGGTTGCCACTCAGTGTCTCCATTATGGAACGAAAGGCTCCAAAAGGCCTTTTCATCTGGTCCCCTGCATGCTCCCCAGAGCTGGCTGGAGCCCGCACGACTCCTTTGCTCCGGTCTTTATCCTTTTCCTCATTTAGTTCTGACTCTGCCAGTTCCACCTGCACCACAGGCTCCTCAAAAGTCACTCGAAGTTTCAAATTTTGAGAGGTTCTGCGCTTTGAGGACGGAGATTTGAGAGCACTCTTTGGGCTGGTGGCAACCTTCTGGGCAGCAGCACTGTCAGCGCTGGATGGAGAGCTGTCTGCACAGAACTGGCTCTGAGGTACTGCCCCAGGCTGATATGGGGCTTCATTATCCACATCGCTGCTCTCCGAAGTCGGGGAAGGACTGTGGCCGTCCACTGACTTAGAGACCCGGATACCGAAAGGGAAGCGCCGTCCTGCTGTGGAAGTGTGCTTCTTAAGCATCATGTTCAAACTCTCTGTGCTCTCAACACTCTCCACTATAGGCTGAGGTCTTGGTTTGTCAGTTCTTTTCACGGGGGTGTTCTTGTGGTCCTCAGAATTAGCTGAATCTGTATCAGACTCGCTGAGAGACCGCTGCATCAGCTGCCTCAGTCGGGCCAGCTTCAACTCCCTTTTCTCTGGCAAAATCTTCTTCACGTTCTTGGAGGATGCGTGAGCATCCTGAAATTCCAAAGTCAGCTTTTCCTGCATACAGACATTTTCAGAGATTTCCTTCCCCAGCAACTGGCGCAAGATTTTATCAGAGTCCTCATCTTTTATCTTAGCCCGAGCACGAGTAGATGTGCTTGTTCCCAAGCTGCCAAGAATCTGAATCCCATCTTGGGCGTTCAATTTACTTTTTGGTGGAGACAATTCATCTGCTTCAGATGGTTTCCACTGAGGTTTGCCAGAAGCAGGAGATGACGGCAAGCTTAAAGAAAAAAAGAGGAAATGTCACAGCAAAATTAAGGCATATCTAAAATGTGAAAGTGGCATTTCCAATATATGTGTCTGTCTCAGTTTATTGTTACTTATCCTTTTCATCTCTACTCAATTCATTACTGTGATGCCACAGCAAAGATTCCATAGAGAAGGATGTAATACTGTTTCTACTCCTATGTAGAATTTGAGTATCTTCACTTTTTCTTACAACAAAAAAAAAACCAACAAACCTCCTTAAAATCAAAACTTAGAATGGTTATTCAAACACCAAATATGACTTTTTGAGGAAAACTCTAGAGAAATGACTCCTATTAGTGAGAGTTGACATGCAAAAAAACTCTGCAAGACCAAATGCCTACTATTCAAGTCACATCATAATACAAAAGTAGTTTATTAAGTCCTGTGAAAGTACCACCTCTCTGTATAGCATTGATTTCATAAATCTAAACTGCATCTGGTATTAATAATAACAACCATACAAGACCTCACAAAAAATCAGGGCAATTTGTACTGAAAACCTTTTCAAATATGAAATACTGAAAAGCAAGAGAAAGGTGACATGAATGTATTTCAATACTAATAGAATAATAAATTAAATTTAGAACTCCAATGGTTTTACAGAAGGAAACAGCAATTTCAACAATGCCTGGTTTGTGAAGAATGTAAATTGCAGAGACCTTTTCTCTTCCTGTGACATACGCTAGAGCTCATGACACTTCACATTCTTACTCCAAATTTCCTCTAAGCAAGGATAAGGTGACAAAATTTAGGTTCTTGTGAGGTTGGCAAGCATCTTCTGCTCTGATGAGTCCATAGTTCTCACAGTGTAAAAAATTCCCATGCCTATACTAAACACCTCATTTACAATTAATTTTATGCTTTTTTTTTTCTTGAGGAAAACCTACACACTCCAAAGAACATGCATTTATCTACAGTGCACATTCCCAATAAAAGGAATATGTTCTCTTAGATCTGCTACTGCCTCCTTGGATGATGAAAATATCTACAAGTAAATTCCAACTAAAAGGAAAAGTAGTAGCCAACTATGAAATAAAATAAATAGAGTGCAATTTTCAGACTTGGTGGCTTAAACAAAATGATATTGAAGCCTACCCTTTTACAGAAATAATGAATGATGACTGATTTGCTTTTGCCTGATTTACCTGATACTGAAAGTAAAACAGTCCTGGTGCACACCAGAACTCAAATGAGAGACCACTTGGAAAGATGAAGCAGCAAAAATCATAGAAACCAAATGAGCTGGAGAACAGCTTTTGGTCCCATCTGTTGAGCTGGCACACAGAGAAGACAAGGATTCCTTAAAAAAAGGCAAACCCCGCTTTTTCCAGTGTGGTTTTCTACTTCAGCAGGAGTTTGGAGTTTACAGCCCCTTCCTAGCTGAAGTTCCTTTACACAAATGCTTCTCCAATCCTAATGTCTTTGTTATCTACAACTGCAACTGTTTGCACTTGTCTGAAATAGTGACATGAAATTCAGGGCCGTGGAGCACTTCTACAAGAAATGCTTAGGATTCTGTGAGAATTGAAAAAAAGCAGTCACTGACCCTACAAGTTCATACTTGATTACCACAGCTCTGATCGTCAATGGCTGCAGAAGTTTTTATGCTGGCTTTACATTTTCACACACATGTAGCCCCCTAACAACCCTGAAAAAGGGAAAAGAACTGTATATGGCTTCCAGAGAGGAAAATAGATTAAAAAATAAGGATAACCCGAGCTCTACTTGCATGTGAGTTACTTTATTGCTTTCAAAATCATCTTCAGATTGCTGTGAGAGTGAAGTCATGCTTGCTTCATCTCCTTCCATGCAGATCTCTCACCATCAGAGAGACCCAGTCCTCTGTCTCCCTCTTTAATGTCTGAAACTTGTGTTTCTGTGACTTCTGTCAGGATATGTAAACAATAGTTTCCAGACTTTTGACTTTTTATACAAGCTACAGCAGGTAAAAGATTTAATGAGTATAAGGAAACTTATTAATATGAAAGCAGAGGTTTTTGACAACTTTTTATTACTTACTGCTAAAAGTAATGTATGAGAGACCAACAAAACATAAAACTTTACGTCTTTCCTAGGGTTTCTAGGATCTACTGCTGTTCATCTAATTCAAAACATACTACATTCCACTGTAAATTGGCTTTCACTCTATTGGGAAGCAGGGACTATCTAGTTTATGCTCAGAAATTTCCAATATTTATCAGCATTACTTACTGTCAAACTCTAGAAGCTCAGCTTCAAGTCCACAAGGTAGCCCCACATTTTCTTTACAGAACACATCTGCCATGTAGCCAGATCACAGCTTTTCCTGACAACTGATACATTATGAAAATGTGCAAATGCAGGCTGCAGTACAGTTCCAGTCTCCTTACCTTGGGGATGTGGGCAGTGACTTGCCCTCTGAGCGCTGGGCTTCTAAAAGCTGCTGGAGCTGGTTCTGTAATGTCACACGTTCCACAGTCTGCCTGCAAGAAAATGTAAGACTGTTTACCTCCAATTGTAGAACTGACTGCTAAGTAAGTTAAGAGGAAACCTGATACTACCCTTTCAACTCTGAATTAGAGAAAGAAGTCCCCCTCACCTGTACTTTATAAACTGGATAGAGAACTTATAAATATGAACATAGACAGTTTGTGCTTCTGTCTGAATCTCAGCTGACATTTTGTGATCACTGTGCAAGAACAACTGAGAAAAACTTATTTGTCAGATTAATTATTATACTTCATATAAGGACAAGGGTATGATCATAAGCATCAGTGAATTGAAACTGACAGACAAAAAATATGGTAAATTTAGGGCATTTGTTTCTTGCTTGTTTATGGAAAAGAATAGAAAGCACACAGATTAAGCAGTCACTTCCTACATTTGGTGGATGGCCTTCATCACCTGAGCAACAGCTCAGGGAACTGCTCTCTCCCTTTCTACTTGCAAATGAGCTCAGAGAAAAGTTTCTGCCCACTGGAGAGGATTGGTCCAAACTACAGCTGCAGGATGGAGTTGAGTATTTGATGTCTGTACCACATCTGCTTGTGGTGCAACCTTTTCAAAGGTCCTACCTGGGCTCTGCATCCACCTTATCCCTGTACCATACCTACCAAAGTGTGTCACTTTCAGTGTGGTGTTGTGATTTGCATTGTTTTTCAAATAACTTTAGAGACCAGAACTTTAAAAATTGCAATAATACCTAAAAATTGTTAATGAGAGTGATATCCACACTACAAACTCCATTTTCCATTTGTGACCTGTAATCACATCTGTTTGTCCTGCAACATACCTACTTCCCTTGGATGGTCTCAGTTGAGCATTATAACCTGCAAAGGCTGAAGTACAATAATCGCAGATTAATTTGTCACAAAAAGATCATCTTTTTCCTGCTTCCATACAATTCTGACATTCCATTCTTACATCAAAACATCCCTTTTTGTTGAAAACCACAGGTAACATCTGTTTAGTGATCTGTAATTTTCAATGTATCTAAACATTGCACTGACAGAATTATTTGAAAACTTCTAGAAAATTAGAGATTTGGAGATTTTTATTCCCTGGTCCTAACCAAATGATCATGGGAAAATTACTTTTTATCAGGTTCCCCCAGGCTGTGTTTCTGTTGCTGTCTATGTTTTTAGTACTTTTATTCTTGTTGGATTTGCAGAACTAAGGCAGTTTTCTACCAATGAGCTGGATATTTTCCTAGCTCACACTCCATCAGCAAAAGATTTAGCTGTGTTCCAAATGCAGTCCTTATAACTGGAAATGTCAAGGCCAGAAAAAATCCAGATCACTTTTTAGAGGTTGTACTTACAGAGCTCACAGAAAAAAGGTTTTACTTTTAATATATCAAAGTGAGTTTGAAAAATGAAATAGAAATAAAGGTGTGATCTTGACATACTGCCTTGCATTTTACAACACAGCCATGCTTTATGTAGATCCTTTCTTCCTTTAATTTTCCATCTTTCTTCCTCTGGCCTACACACTTCCTTAGACTATTTTAAAATTACTTCTTCCATCTGTCAACATTAGCTTATATTGCAGTTCCCCAGATACTCTCCTATAAGAGCCAGTGAAATTCTGTTTAGGTTGTGATGCAATTAATCTGTTTTCTTTTCCTTTTATCATTCCTTCAATTTCTTTTTCTAAATAATGCAGCTAACAGTTTTTTATGTTTTTAGCTTCAGTGGAGATCTATGTCTACCTCTTGAGGTAGTGCTCATTGCACTTAAACAATTTATTGTGCTAAAAGAGTTGAAGTTTACTCCATTTTCACAGTTTAACTAGTTAGTGCATAAGTCACAGACACCCACACTTCTTGCCAGCACTATCCCTAAAGATAAATAACATGTACATATATATTCCAAGATAACAATGGCAACAGGGGATCACAACTTCTTGGAATAGCAATAGTGCAAAGTATTAAAGCCAGACTGATCTGGCTTTAGGAGATAAGATCACTGTAGCTTCAGAGGTAAGAGGCTGTACTCGTTTTATTACAATTGATGGTCAAATTCTGGGGATCTTAGCTTAGCCAACATTCCCAGTGAGTAATATGTAAGGATTCTTTGGTGTCTAAGTTAGACATCTGGGGACCCCAAATACCTCCTTATGGAATCAGGGAGCTCAGTAACTGCAGAAGGAATAGGCTGAGGCACTGGGCTCTGCAGGAGTATCTCTCATAGCATGTTTTTTCATTTCTCAGGTTTTGGTTTTTTTTTTTTTCCAAATAACACAAGAATGACTGCGTTACAAAGCAGAACATAAAGTGGCTTAACTAAGTGAAAAAGAGATGAACATTTCCAAGTTTATATTTGGTTTCTTACTATATGTCTATATAACATGATCTACCCCAGGAAAAACCCCACACAACGAAAAATCAGACCAACCTGCACACACTTTACCATAATACTACGGAAATATTTATTCAGTTATTTTTACAGCTGCTCCTAAGATGTTCCAGAAAATAATGGATTTCTTTCTTACAACACAAAAAAGTGCCTACAACAGAGAATATTAAATCATTTTCTCAACCTCATCTTTTGACTCATGGTTTGTGTTGATCTCCATCTTGCCAGAGATTTTGGCTTGAGAGCATATCAGATGAATCAGTAGGTGTCTCACTCATTAATTGATTTGCCCATCCAGGTCCATAAATGTAGGACAGTACCATCTGGAAATGCAGGTCCATTTTCAGGCAGCATTGCAAAAGAAGTCTATAGAAGCACTCACTTTATGTCATTAATTCTGACATGCTTTTTTCAGATCAGGAAAGCCCAAATAATACAAGTTATACTGCAAGTAAGAATTTTCTACACTGGCAACTATGGATTTTTTTGGGCAGGTGAAATCAGTGAGAGAATAACGAGGATTGTAAGACCTGTGAAGATCTCAGGAAGTAAAATGAAAGCAAATTACTTTGTATAGCCTCTATAGGAAACATTTGTGACTGTTCTAAGTATTCTGTTTAGCTCAGGAAGTCATACTGGATTGAAAAAAATCTGTAATTAGCAAGAGATTTAAAGCAAAGCTGGCGTTTTGAAGCCAGTAACACCAGGCCTTTGTGGGCCACTTTCTACCTATGGAAAGAATTGCTTGTTTTTTTCCCTCTTAGTGGAAACCCTCAGCTAATCCTCCTGTGAAGATTTGATGGAACATTTGTAATTTCCACTTATTTACTTTTTCCAAATATAAAGGCTTTTGCCCCTGAAGGGAGACTTAGCTCAGAATATTTTTCTATACTCCTCTGAACTTGTCCTCTGAGCTACTTTGGTTCAAAGAGCTGAAAGATGTGAAAACTGGGAAAAAAATGATGATATTGTTTTGATTTTATGTCTTCTGTTAATAAATGGCTCCAAACAGTATGATGGCTTGGAATAACTTCTCTCTAGAACTCCTCTTTGTTGCTTGGTGGCTGGAAGAATTCATAAAAAGAGAATGGAGGATGATACATCCTTCCTTGGGTTAAAACCTTTGAAGATTCAGGTCTTGATAAGTACTTGTCTAAGAGAGTTTCTGCATTGTTTTTCTTCCTGCAGAATATCAACCATTCCAGTCTTTCTCAGGTTGGGGAAATAGTATTACCAGATGAGGCTCCTATATTTCATCAATAAGGCACTCAGAAAAAAGAAGATTGCATTATCAGCTCGTGCTTATGGAAGCTGAGGGAAGGCTGGGAAACACACAAGAGCCCTCAGTGTTTTGACCATTCAGATAATCCATTGTGACACAGTCATACCTCTTCTGTCTCTAGAGCAGTGTTCATTAACCCTGGGAGAAGTACTGGTGAAAATCCAGGAAAGCCAGCTCAACTGCCCAGGTTGCAGTTATTCCTACGAAACAGCTATGTTAAGAACATTTCAAAGAATGAGACAGCAAACTTGACTCCTATCTGTTGACATCTAATGTCTTCAGGATATTCTTAACTTCTTTCAGGATTTTCAGAGGTGTTGCAGACAGTGAATTCTCCTGCTGTGAATAAGGCCCCCTTGACAAGCTGCTCCATGGATGCACTTTGTACCATCCTTGGATTTTTCAGAAGGATGACAACTGCAAAACAGGGCAAGAGTCTTCTTCCATCATCCCTTCTGGCCCCTGAGCATGAGCCTCTGAACATGGTCCATTTATCAAAACCTCTTGTGGCCTGAGGCCTGCAGCCCAAATAGCCATGCAGAAGCTGCTCCTTCAAGCAGAAAATAGATAGTAAACTGCAACAGGGTTCCACAAGAGACACATCTCTGTAGAAGAGGGAGAAAAGGCTGCTGCTGCACTTACTGAAACTGATCTGAAGCCTGAAAAATAGGCTGCTGAAGGGAAGGAGATTTAAGTTGAGCTGAAACAAACTAAGAAACTCATCAGGAGCCAGATAAGAATAATTTCAATTACTACCTATGGATGCAGTCTGTGAGACAACAGGGATACTTCGTTAAGTGTTAATGCTTTTGTCCTGAAAGTCACAACTAGACTATTTCTCTGGGAGTAAGCAGCCTGCTGACTCAGATAACAACTCCTTTCTTTCCAAACGAGAGGGAAAATTTTATCAAGTACTGTGTGAGAACAGAAAAGAACTGAAATATGGGTATTCTGTGGTCGCCACTTCTACTTCCTGGTTTTTTTGAGTTTTTTCCTACTGAATTATGGAGAAAATATATTTCGTTATATTACTCATGATAGGAGTCAGCTGCTAATTCTGTCTTCTAGGGAAATGCCCTATGTTTATTTTTTTCCTTTATGTCAGAGGATATTATTTTTCAACAAATGGACAAAGTACAATGAGGTACATTGACATAACCAGGGAACATTGTCAGGGTATAAAATTATGAAAATGGTATATGCTATAATGATGCTCAGTTCAGTGTTTGTATTTTTGACATTATAAATGTAAAAGCATGAAAATATTGCAAAGGCAAAAAGTAAACATAAAGACAGAGTTCACTTCCTTGCTACTGTCATGGACAAAAGAGATTCGACATGGGGAACTTAAGTTAATTCATGGTTTTTTAGCATAAATATTTCATTACTGGTTCAGGTACTGGGAAACAAAGAAGGAATACATTTAAATTATCTATCCTCCCCTTTTCAAAGCTCAATTTCTCTCCCAGATTCACCTGCACACCTAGCTCCTCTTCACCATTCCCAGGCTTCGCTCCAGGAACCTCTCTTGCCCTCTTGTCATTGCCGCAGGTTACCCCCAGTCTTTTCAGCGAGCCAACATGCAGCACAGGTCAGGGTTCATATGCAGAACTTTCTCTCTGTTGCTCCTTTCTTCCCACCCTTTCCTATTCTCTAGGGTGGGTCTTTGACAGGCTGAATTCCAGTCAGGATATCCCTGGCTCTGGGCTTCTCCATGGGCTGCAGCCCTTTCAAGGGATGCACCTGTTCTACCATGGGTACTCTAGGGAGCATTTGGGAGTACGCCTTCTCCACCTTGGTGAACCTCCAGCCCCTCTGGCCTTGCTGTTCCCTCTGATTGTCACTCTTTTGTTTCCTTTGTCTCTCTGTCATTTTCTGCTCTTTTTTAGGTATGTTTATGACCAGTGGGGCTTAGCTGTGTCCTACAGTGGGTCTGTTTCAGAGAGTTCTGCCTAGCAAAAAGAAGCTCCTCACTCATTCTCACTGAGGCCACTTTGCAGCTCCCCTGCTAGTAGTGTATTCTAATTCAGACCAAATACAATTAGCTACACGTTTATCACCATAAAATGATATGGTGTCCTTGAAACATGTGGTAATTAGAAGTAATTTTCATGTACTGTGATAGCTGACATCTTGATCACATATCTGTGCTGGAACAACGTCAGGTCAGTGCTGATGGTTTCTAAGAGTCTTATGAGGATACTGACATGTTAAGCCACAGTAACGGTATCTACAAGTAAAGCAAGCAACTAGAATCACTTGTGTTTCAAAATAATAGGCTCTTTACAGAATATTTAATAAAAACCATACCAAAATATTAAAATCAGTTCATATGAAGAAATATAGAACAGAAAATATTTTCTGCGTAGCCTTTGTACGTTTTGGTGACTTTCCAAGACCAAAAAATATTCCTTGCATTTACTGTCTCTACTATTCCTCCCAACATCAACACCCAGCACTGTAACATATAGATAAAAGCATGCTATATGAGCAGAAATGATGATCTGTAATGATGTGATTGCCAGATATACAAAGGGAAAAGGGACTGGATTTCTTCATACATACCCCTTTCAGCTGCCATTCCCTTCATGTATGTCCACAGCAAACTGCCACAAAAAGAACTTCTGAAAAACTGAGCTGCTAAAGGTGAAGGGACAAATACTCGAGAGCAGGAAAGAGTGGAGAAATAAGGTAGAAATCCAACTTTAAAATGTCATATATAAGAAGAGGAAAATAGAGACTGCTCATAAACTGAAGATGAATTAGGGTACTGTTTTAAGATCAACCCCTCTTGCTAACAATGAAACACTTACTCCTTCAGCTGCTTAGTCAGCTTGACAACCTGAGAGGCCAGTGACATGCATGTCTCCACAACTACTAAGTAGCGGGAACACATGGTGTGCCCATGTCGCTCAGCACTCTGAGAGGGTTTCTCTCCCACGTGGTTTTGCATGGTGACATTTGCTCCATATTCAACCAATGTCTGTAAAAACATAAAAGGGAACAGTGACATCTGTAAGTGTAAATCTCTGCTGTGACTTTTGATCAGCACAAGAATGGCTGGACAAAAAGCACTCCTGAATAAAATCTTGAAATACAGTAGTCTAAGCCTGTAATTTTTGAAATTCAGTCACTGACAAATCTGTTTGCAGCTTGAATTCAAACCACATACCAATAAAATCTACCAGTCAGGTTCAACAGCAACATAGACGTGTGAGCTGCAGTTCAGAAGAGCTATAAAGAGACTATATTGTATATGTTATTCCTTCCTCTCCCCTTCAAGTTCTACTAAATGAATTTGTTTTCTGTTCATTCATTTGTACAGCATAGCATCACTTGTAGAATTCATACAGTGTGTGGGACTACCAAATGAAAACAGAGGACTTTTGTTTGGCCACCTATTGATTCTCTCCTGCACCACAGTAACAAACTTTTGCAGATGCACCTATCTATGCATTACAGATCATTGTGATAACTTTACACATAGCAGACCTAGAAAAGAAGACAAAGGACATCTGTTCTAGATGGCATCTGGGTCCAGAGCAGCAGCAGCATGAACGCATTGCTAGCCAGTTTATAGTGGGTAGTGATGAGCTGTAATAGCTTACCAGGTCTTTTCTTGGGATCTCCACACTGCAAAGAATTGCAACATACCCTTAGAATCTCATTTTAGTAATGTCTTTGCTACAGCATTTGCTTACTCCTTTTTTTTGTTTAACTCTCCATTTCCTACTACAGCAGAATCCCTATGTTTAAAACACTCCATAGGGAAGTCCAGTGTCCTGTCTCCTTACCTAAGCAATGCTTAGATATGAAAGACAGGGCGGACACTTTAGGTCAGATAGGCACAAATTTCTTACTGCACATAAAGAAATGTACAATGACTATACCAACCTAGTTGATTTTTTGGGGGGGGGGGCGAGGTTAGGGCACTGTGGCTTTTTAATGCTGAGAGAATCTTTTGAAGACATACTGAAATATGTGTCAGCTTTTAGACTTCAAGAAAAATAAGATCTTATACTCTTATGTATATCCCTGTGTTACTCACAGTGCCAGTAGAGAACCTTAGCTTGCTGCTGGAGAACCATCCAGGTTGTAAGCATGATGTTTGAGTTTTTCTGCAACTAGAATAAAGAGTGTTCTATGTGCAAAAAAAGTTCTGTCTGGCTGACCTCAAGATATCCAATAACTGAAGCAAGATTTGAGACCAAGTCTTCCCTCTTTATGATCTGTTTGTGATAATCAGGGTTAGGAGCTATTTGCATTGATGGATAGGTAAAATAGGACCTAAATATGCAATGCATTGATATGCACTGATACCAACCACTAGGAAACCTGTGATCCTGTACAGCCATCATTAACTTTAGGCATACACATGCAGAGGAGGAATTGCATGGCTGAGCTCTTAGTTGACTTATCCAAGCAGAGCTAGTAAACCACTGAGGGCTGGAGTGACTTGGCTGACCACAAACAGCAGACACAGAGACCTCAACATCTGCTGAGAGAGAAGTGGAATGAGTGATTTGTCTGATCTGCTAAAACCATAGAGAAAGGAAAGTTACAAGCTCTTGCACTGCATCTCATATCAATAGGTTGGGCTTAATTTATCAAGAAAGAAAAGAAAGGAGAGTTATGACCTTGCAGAAACCAATCATATAGTTTGAAACATGATAGGATCATCATATGGTCATAAACACAGTGAGTAAGCAGGCCAGGGAATCACTGACAGCCTGTGATTCTTCATTTTTTTATGCTGCTGCCTATAGTTCCTCTGTTTCTTTTATCACTTCTTTCTTCTTACCAGATTATTCACAGTACATTATTTTAAATTAGACTTCAAGCTTACTGGGCACAGAGCTTATTTTGTTTCACAGCCCAAAATATCAACTACATGTAAAACTGTGAGGTGTTAGTGAAGTGATACTACTGACATTGTGTACTTTTATCACCACTAGATATTTTCATAACTTATTTCTCATGGCCTCACTTCAATAAACAGCACTTGTTGAATTGCATATTTACCTAAAATAAAATAATCTTTAGAATCCTAAGCCATTATTATATAAATTCTAATCACTGTGTATTAAGATTCATTCTTCACAGGGAAAGCAGAGCTAATCTCTTCTTTGTTTAGTTTTATCCATGAAAACAGCCTGCAGATGTCACCACTCTGTTCAAAGTAATCTATACCCATTTCTCCTTCAATTAGTTAAACAAATGCACTGCACATCTTGATGAGGCACTGTTGAGATAGCAACCCTAAACACACACTCCATAGGAACCCTAAGCACCCCCTCTACCACAACAGTGCCCCCCACTAACAAATCATAAACATTTCTTCTATCCATTTTTTCCAACTGATCATAGCAATTGGCTAAATACAATAGTAAACCCACCAGATTCAGCATGGATGTGATGGTTTGTTTATTTTATTCTCGTATGAGTTTTTACAGGATCCATTCCTCATGTCTTTAAGAAAAAAGACATGTTCCCTCAACAAGAAAATGCAGAGATGGTCATGTCCTCCAAATCTATTCGACTGTCTTCTTTTCAAGTCTATTCACTCAGCTAAACCTGTTCTCCTCTTTATATTACGTGATACTCTCAAACTGGCTTTTACAGTGTTAAGTCTTCTGGGTGACCAAATATATAACTAGACTGTAAAAATAACAATAGTAGTAATAATAGTAGTAATAATATTATTACTACTACTACTACTATTATTATTATTAATATTAATAACAACAACAACAACAATAATAATAGCTTTGCAGCTGTAGATCCAACATAACAGTGTGCACAAATATACTTAGATCTCTGGAAAGGTTAGCTAATGAAAATTAACTCTCCTATTTCTTTTCGGGCTGGACTAACACAAATGTTCTGTATTTGCAGTGGCCTGAAGAGTGATGTGGATTGGTTCATGCATGGTTACAGGAATAGCATGTTTACTGATACATATCTGAGTCCCTGGAGAACTACTGCTCTTTCTTAGATATGTTTTCCTCCCTAACTTGACTTAATAACTTTAATTTTTATTTCTTGCCTTTCTGCCAAGAGATTATTTATTTTTTTATCTGTTCTTCTGCAATGTCTCGTTTATTTATGAAATACCCCTCTGCAATTTCCTGGAATAATTTTATTATTATTTCTTCTCCAAAAAGCTTTTGCTCAAAGTGCCGACAACACAAACACTGAAATGTACTCCTGTGACTCATGGTTCTAGCAAATTTGATGGACAGAGGGTACATCTGCAATTAACACAAAGTTAGCTGCTTCACCTTCAATAATTTACCAGAAGTGCTGATCAACCAAGGAGGTTCCAGTGACTGGAAGTTGCCAAACTTGGCACCCATGTATAAAAAGGGTTTGAAGAAGGAAGGATCCAGGGAAGAACAGGTCTGTCAGCCTGATCTCAGTGCCAGGCAAGTTCATAGAGCAGATCATCTTCACCATCCTCATGTAACAAGTACAGGACAACCAGGGGATCTCACCCATAGCATGGTTTTAAGAAAGGCAGGTTCTGCTTGACCAACCTGATCTCATTCTATGACTAAGTGACCTGCCTAATGGATGAGGAAAAGGTTGTGGATGTGTTGACCCAGATTTTAGTAAAGCCTTTAATATGGTTTCCAGCAGTATTCTCCTGGAGAATCTGGCTGCCTATGGTGTTCGCTGAGTGAAAAACTGGGTGGGTGGCAGACCTCTGAGAGCAGTGGTGAGTGTATTTACCTCCAGATTGTGGCTGGTCAGTGCTGGTGTTACCCAGGGCTCAGGGTTGGGGCCAGTCCTGTTTAATGTAATCAACAACATGGACAAGGGGATCAAGCGCATCATCACTAAATTCACAGATATATCAAGTTCGGCAGGGGTGTCGATCTGCTGGAGGGCAGGAAAGCTCTACAGAGGGATCTACACAGACTAGATCAAAGGACTGAGGCCAACTAGATGAGATTCAACTGCACTTGAAAGCCAAGGACATTGGCTTGTCTCCACAACAGTGTGGTCAGCAGGACCAGGGCAGTGACCATACTCCTGTACTGGGCACCAGTGAGGCCACACCTCAGGCCCTGTGACCAGTTCTGGGCCCCTCACAAGAAGAAATTGAGGTGCTGGAGCAAATCCAGGGAAGGGCAGCAGAGCTGGGAAAAGTCTGGAGCAAAAGCCCTGTGAGGCTGAGGGAGCTGGGATTGTTTAGCCTGGAAAAAAGGACAGCGAAGAGGAACATTGCTCTCTACAATTGCCTGGTAAGAGGCTGTAGACATGTAGGAATTGGCCTCTTCTTGCAGGTAACAAGTTCGTGATATGAGAGGAAGTGACCTCAAGTTGTGCCAGGAGAAGTTTAGAACAGCTATTAGGAAAACAAAATTTCACAGAAAGGGTTGTTAAGCACTGGAACCGACTGACCAGTTGAAGTGGTGGAGTCATTGTTACAGGAAGTGGACAAAAAAACCAGTGTGGATGTGGCATTTGAAGACAGGCTTTAATGGTGAACATGGTGGTGGTGCTAGTTTGGTCAGACTGGATGATTGAGGTCTTTTCCAACCTTAACATTCAATGGTTCTATGACTCTCTGACCAGCCATCCAATTCAACTCCACGACTTTTTTGGTGTATCTGCACTGAACACAGGTATCCAAACTGGTTTATTCTGGCTCTTTTAAGCACTGTAGATGTGTAAGCCTTCTCAGCTGGACAAATTACCATTTTTAGCCCCTCAATAAATAGAACTATATTTTTTTCAGTGGCCAAGATGATTTACTGAAAATTAGTTAGAAATCAGCATCATTCTTATTGTATAGCACAGATTCATTCCAGGATTATAAGTCTGAGAAGGATGGCTTATTCAAGGTGTAAATCATTCAACAAATATATCTTTTATATTTCCCCTGAGTGCAACAGCTACAATAATCGTTTTTCAATGGAAAAAGAAACAGAAGGAAAATATCAGAGAAATGAGAAAAGTATGCATATCTGCACTGGCTGCCCTTTTGTAACACAAAAACATACACACTAGCTGCTTATATATAAACAATATAATCATGCTTTCATCTTGCAATACAAGTTAGCTTAGGCTCACAACAGCATGCTCGAAAATAGAATCAAAACCCAGAGCTTTTCAGTATTTCAGTCTGACTCCTACTAGTTTAAAGTTCTTCCTTCTGATATATTTTAATGTATCAATAATTATTCCCACTTAAGATTTCTAATTTTTTTTTTTTTGTCATTCAAGCTTGAGGTTTAGAGGTTTCTGCTGTAGCTATCACTCTACCTGTATGCATCCTAGATAGCCATGTTGAGCAGCTATGTGAACAGCAGTATTTCCATCCTGGTCAACTTCATCCAGCGAAATCCCTTGTTCTTGCATAAACTGAAGAAGCCACAGAAGGATTTTCTCCTAAGGGCAAAGAAATGTCACAAAAGATAAGAAATAATGAAAAGGAATGCTGGTGCTGTCATTTATTACCAATACTATCCAATAGTTCCTAGTTTTCATCTCTCTTAACTTTGTAGGCTTAGTGCATCGTGGAACTGGTTTGTCTTTTTGGGGGTTCTGGGTTTCTTTTTTCACCCCAAGGAAAAAAGCTGAAATACTTTATTTTATAAAAAGAAATAATAGGAAAAATACGAGTACTGTAACACATTCTGAGAAATTGTACATGAAGATTGTGTGAGCCTCTGGGTTGTTGATGAAACCTGAGGAAGAATGACACCCTATATATCAAACTGAAAATCAGGCTGAGAAATTTGGTCAGACTTCACAAAAGCCTCTCTGGAAAATTAAAATAGGATTATGCTCAGATGACAGAGCTGAGCAGTTAGATTCTTCAAATCTATAATCATTCCCCATCTCTTTGTGGTTGGGCTAAAGAAGAAGCAATACAACTAAAACCAGAAAATATAGCTACCCTAAGAACTCGAGGTATTGACTCATGGACCTGTACGCCCTGCATGCTGGGAAGGATGGGAAGACTTGGACTGTAAAAACTTGTTACTGAAGGTCTGGAAGCTGAAACTGCAGTAGAAACATTTTTTTTTTAATACAATTTTTTTTGTGTGTGTATATAGGTGCAATACACATTTATTAGAGTATTCTTTTCTAACAGTGGAGAGTTACATATGTGCACTAAACTTTTTTGGTTTCTTATTTTCCCCGGGGAGTTTATTTGGAAAAAAATTTCTTCTGTCTAGGAACTTCCGATGCCATTCCAGATTAAATTTCATTTTGCCATGATGAATACAATACATATTGAAAATCTAGAATAAATCTACAGATTGCATATAAAAGTGGGGTCCATGAAAACTGACTACAGTTGCTTTCCCAGTTTTTCTATCTGAAAAGATGAAAAGACTAAATTACTTTCTAGCATAAAACTTTTTTTTTTAAACATGTATTTTTTAATGTCTTGCTTTGATATCTAGCATGTTATACTAACTCAGAACTCCAGTTCAAAGGGGCTTTGGGGATTCTAGTGTTGCTGAGGAAAACGCTGATCCACAGACTTAACCTGCAGCACCTCAGTCGCTTCAGTGATACATAAGCACACAATCACCCAAAATTAGAAATGTGGAAAACTGAAGTAGACCTAAATGAAACAGTACTGAAAGCACATATAGAACTCTGAGCAGTAATTAAGTAGAAAAGAGAAAGAATAAAAATGAAGGAAAAA
The DNA here is from genome assembly GCF_963513975.1 of Fringilla coelebs. Taxonomy (NCBI): domain Eukaryota; kingdom Metazoa; phylum Chordata; class Aves; order Passeriformes; family Fringillidae; genus Fringilla; species Fringilla coelebs. Next base: position 53,710,493 of record NC_140031.1, on the reverse strand, counting down.
AATTCTAAAAAGGTTGTATACAAACCTGCATTTTTTGTGTAAAAGTACTACAGAAATTTTAATCACAATGAAAAGGAGAGGATGCTTCTAGAGCTGCTCCAGGATGATTCTGCCCATTCATGAATCTGGGTCTCTGCTTACTGCTTCAGAGAACTACTCTGTCTGATGCTTATCTTCTTCATATCTTCACTTTAGCAGCAATTTTGTTCTTACTACAGGGTGAAGGCATAGGTATTTTGACTTCTCTTTGGCTGAATGATCAACACAGCTGACAGCCAGCATGGAGAGATGACTACAGATCACAGATCCCTTTAAAAATACTTTTGAGCATTTCTCAATATGCCAGTAGTGTGGGCCAGAAAGGAAGAAGGATTATACTACTCCTATGAAATGCCCCTATGTTTTAATAATGAAAAGAAAAATATTTTAGCAAAACTTATCTGCAGAATTGGAAGACAACTATAGCTTTGAAATCATATATTTCTTTGGAATGTCTTGGGAACGAGAATGTTAAGCATGTTCTGTAATTTTATTATCACAATCAGCATGGACCAAATGATGCTTTCTAGTAATTTATGTTATCAACAAGGAAATCAAGAGGCTGGGTGGCCCACTGATTGGCCACTACATGCAGGACTCTCTGTGCACTAAGTGATCACAGGCACAACATAGGTCAACTCAAACAGTTTGTGTTTCAACAAATTTATCCTTGACCAAAAAAAACCCAAGAAAACAAACATTTTTTTCACTTAAAACTAGAGAAAACAAAACCATCATATATCAAAATATGCCGCATTTCACTTTATTAACACTGATGTATGTGCAGGAAAAATATTTTTGGGAATAGATTTATAGTCTTTAATTTATTCAAAAAAAAGGAAAGATAGTAAGAAAATTCATCAGATGAAGACAATGAAAAATAATCACTTTTTTGTGAAGTAATAGAAACTGATAAATACTGATAAATTATTCAGTACATCTTTTACTTTTAAGACCTACAAATGCCTATGCTCTAGCAGTTATTAACACCTCTCTGGCATATTCTAGACCTACAATAATTGAAATCTCTCTCTGAAGAGATTTCAGGAAAATTTGGGAGGGGCTGCTGACTTTGGTCCCATCAGATGATTTTTGGAGAAGAAAGTACAATAACATGGAGCACTTAAATCATTACACGGCCTACAGAAGGAAAGGTTAGCATGCTGAAGAGTACTGACTCTATAGCTAATCCCAGCCCCATCACCTGATATTAATTAAATGAGCTGGCCTTCCCAGTATCTCTTCACAGTAGAGGAGCAGGAGTGAGTTAAAACAACACATTGCCTTTGTAAAAATGACATTAGACAGGAAAGCAAATATCCTGAGGTGTAAAACAAAGGTGTTTTGTTAGGTATTTGCATATCTGAATGTCGTACACTCCCTCCCACTGTGCTCTCCAGAATTGCACTACCATCCAGGTGTGCACAGGATCCCTTCTAGATCCTCAGCCATGCTTTAGGCTGGTTGCTCAAAGTCTCCCTAGATTCCCTGGAGTTCAGAAACCACAAATCCTTGGCATTCCCCACCCTCTGCCTCTTACCTGTGCAGTCCATACTACCACAACATCCCTGATGGAAAGAAGCTCTAAGTCGGGACCAGGACAATGTGCACCCAGGACAGCACCCCCACCTTCCTGTGGCTGGTGAACTGGGTCAGACACAGCAGGCATGCCCTATACTCATGACTTATGCCCAGTGTGAAAAAGCCTGCCAGCCATCATGGTTTCTCTTGCATAATCTCATGCTTAAAGAAAACCTTGCTAGGAGCTAAGCTGAGCAGGCTACAGGTTGACTTAGAGCTTTTGTTCTCCAGTCAGATTAACTTATACAGTCCCCTCTCCCACTGGAAAAATAAAATGTTGCTGACTTGTCCTTGGAGGCAGGCCATGACTGTAGTTTGATGACCTTTAACATAGGAACTTTGCTATGAACTCCCTTCTGCTGCCCATTCTAAATTATAATTCTTGAAGAAAAATATGGTGTGCATGTCTAATGCCTGGAGAAACAATGGATGGACTGACTCTCTTAGAAAAGGATTCAATAACAGGTCTTCCTTGTAAAAATATTACTCTTGTAATTCTGCCAAGACCAGTGTTTATATGGATTATCTCTCATGTAAGTAATGGTAAAATAAATTAAAGCTTCCAGGACAGTGCCAAGTAAGCATTTAAATTTCTCAAAGTTTTTTTCTTTTCTTAACACAGTTGGGTAAGATAGTCTGACACCCCTTCAGCCTTAATATTCCCTCATGTTTGGCGGCTGTTTATGGATTATAAGAAAAAAAGATAATCAGCATCACATATGAACTTTGTTTGGCATTCAGCTAACTAGGAAAATTTGGCAGCAATTTATCTATCACCTTTTCAAATTTCATGTGTGGCTGACTGTAGCTGGTGATTCTTAAGTGGTAGAGCTTCCGTTCTCCTTTGAAAAGAATCTAGATAAAGTGTGCCAGATCTGTTCCTGGCAATAGATAGCATAGCTCACTAAAAAAACCCCAAAACTTTATTGTCTTTAGTTTATATAAATATCTTTAGAGATGAGGACAAAATCAGGTTAATCAAGTGAAGATATGAATTTAAGTTCACATGCAACTTTCTCTTCCAAACTTTTTCTTCCCAGTAGCAAGCACTCTTTTCTCTAATCCAGTTGTGATCTGGCTCACATATTCTCTATCCTCAGTGCTGGGTTTACAACAAACTTGCTAACACCAGCAATCCATATATCCAGCAGGGTCCTATCTCTCACCAGGAACACCTGTATAGTAGGAAAGTGCAGAAAAAAGGAGATCTTTGCACAGCATGAAAACAAGGGCGTCTCTGTGCCTATGGAAACAGCAGGAGAAAAGGTAGATTCTCTGCTCCATAGACATCCAAATCTGCCTCCTCTCCTCCCCTACCCCAACAGTAAATTCATGCTTGGACAGAAGCAGTTAGCAACAGAAATATGCCATAATAATTGGCATTGAATGAGACAACCACACACAGCAAAGAATTATTTTCTTAGTGGTTATATTTTGTTTGCTGTCTCTTAAGCAGAGTAGAAAGCATTAGCACAAAATCAGTGAGGTTTGGTGTCCATGCCAATGTCTGGGGAGTTGGAACTGGATGATCTTTAAGGTACCAACCCAAACCAGACTATGATTCTGTGATTCTGTGATTAATCTAAAATGTCTGTCAAAGGAACTGTGGGAAAAAATGGTCCATCTGCCAAAGAGATTAGAGAAGAATAACTGATCACTATTTCTTTCACAGTAGATCCTGGAGAAGTCCCTTGAAGATGGGTTATTGCAAGACATTGTGGGAAGAGAATGTATTGTAAGTAAGTGGCATATATGTTCCTCCAGATATTAGCAAAGCACTGGACTGCTGTATTTCAGTGTGTCTCATTGTTATATTAACAGACAAGTTAGGTGTGAAACAGGATTGATTTACAATTAGCTCAGCTGGCTGGAGCACGGTACTAATAACAGCAATCTTATGGGATCAAGCCCTATATGGGCCATTTATTTAAGAGTTGGACTAGATAATCCTTGTGGGTCCCTTCCAAATCAAAATATTCTGTGAATCTACAACTTACTTTTCTATGTAGTTTTCAACTAAAGTGGCTAAAGCTAGACAGATGATGTTCAAGTTACACCATACTTCACTGCCAATACAATGAATTCTTAAATTGCAAAATTTTGTTGCTCTTCTGATGTATCCTATAGGTCCTCTGGATGACAGCTAATCTCAGTAGACATTTTTAGGATTTATTGGTTGACCTAATATGTCAGCTAATCTTCTTTTTACCATTATTCAGACCTTGTAAAAAAAAACCTGAACAACAAAAAACAATTAATGAAACAAAAACCCAAACAACTTTAGAGGGGAAAATGCTGAAAAAATTACACAGGTTAAGTTAGGAAAGATTTTGCTATACTTCAACTAATTCAGAACACCTAAATTAAAAGCCACAAAATGACACACACACTTTAATTCGAATTCTTGTACAAGCATCTAAGTAATCTATTTGAAGAAGTAAAAGAAAGTCATACCTGGCCATAGCAACCTGCATAATGAATAAGGCTTGGGTGGTCTTTTGAGCAACTGAGTTCTGCAATAGCTTCTGTTTCGCTCACCATCCACCGAACACACTCCAGCTGACCATTCTAAACAAGCAAAAAAAAAAAGTCTAGATTCCATTCTAAATCTAGCTGTTTCCCTTCTAAACACATCTACTAGAGAGCAAAAAGTTAATGAGAATTATTAGAAATTTCCAGTTTGCTTAAGAATTTAAAGAATAAGCCAATAACACCTTTTGTCTTTTTCTGCAGAAAGGCTGGTTTATTTAACAATTGTTTCCTTTACTTCCAATAATACTTGAGCATTTTTTGTCATTCACAGAAAAGAGTGTGAATATGCTGAAGTTCTTCCTGCAAGTGAGGGTGCCCCAGCACGAGTATTTCTAATGATGACCTACATAACTGGACTTGTCCTGGGTCATTGCAAAGTTCTGTAAGAGCCTTTAAGTCATCTGGCTTAACTAAATCTTGTGACTCTTGATTCTTACTTCCAGAGTGGTTTTCAACACTGATGCAATGATATTTATTTTTCTTGCCCTTCCTTTATACCACTGTAACTCCCATAATGTTGTACTATGTCAGGTGTACACCTCATTTCCACAACACATTATATACCTACCTTGAATAAACAAGAAAGAAAAATTGCAAAGATTTTCTGAGACTTTAAATTGGCAGACTGTAAATATACAGTTTGACACAGGCCAAGATTTCAGAGCGTTTCATTAGTACAACTAGGATCAGTTTAATTTTCTAATCATATGGCTTGGCCCAGAAAAATAAAAAACCCAACCCTGCCACCTGCACTAGGGCCCTAGGTCATTGAAATGATGCCTCAAACATACAAAACTGCAGGTTTGAATCCACCATTCTTCTCAGCTTCCAAACCTTACCCAGGAAGCAAGCAACAATAAACCCCCCCAAAGAAACAGAAACTCTAGTATTATGTTTCACTTTTTCCCTTCTTTGTCCTTAAGGTATTTAGAAGATAAAAGGAATAACATTTAACCATTCACTCTCACTAAGGAACCAGAACTACTATGGTTAAATCATCAACTGCTTTAGACAACTGGGAATTTTTTTGATGCAACTGCTTTAGACAACAGGGAATTTTCACCTCAAGGTGCTTTTATGCTTTGTAAACTTGTCCTCACACTTGTTTTACAAGATTATACCAGTACTTGTAAAAAAACAAGAAACTGTTATTCTCCCTAAAAAAACAAGTGAATCCAAGTTAAGTGAAAGCTGCTTGAAATATAACAAATGGTCTTTAGATTCTGTAGACTGGTTTAAAAATTAATGCATATGCATTGATAACAATGTAAAAATTGTCATTATTATACAGTGGATATTATCTTGTGTAATCCATTTTACTTTGCTTATATAGTACCAGCCAACAGGGTTTTTTCCCCCTCACTTATAAAGCTTGAAAAATAACATCCTGCTGGATGCATTTCTTACTGCCATCACAGGAGGAAACTAAACGACCTTTATGTCACTTTACAGTAGAGAAAGGGCCCCTTACCTTTATTGCCAGGCCAGCTGGAGTTAGCTGCTCAATGTTTCGCTCATTCAAACAGTCTTCACCCATCAAAGAAGTGAGATGCTGCAGGCATTCTGCATGTCCCTTTGATGCTGCTACATGCAACAGATTGTTGTCACATTCATCATGGATCTTATCCAGATTATCTGCCGCTAAATGTGGCTGTTAAAAAAAGCAGTATGTTAGTTACAACTAAGGATGAAAAGATACATTTATCCTCACAGCCCCAGACACAAGCCAAACACAAGGAGGTCTCCCAATAGGCATGTTCTTTTACAAGTCAAAATCCAGAGGTTTTCACTTCACTCTACAGAACCTGGGTACTATTAGCATAAGGACAGAAGTGGGATGTTCAGTAGCTTGATTAATTGTGAAGTTTCTCTCCTTCTCATGCAATTGTCATGCAACAGTGCAAGATCTTAAGTGCCATTAAGTCTTTGCAGTAGTCTAATCAACAAGTTAACTGCAAAAATACCCATATATTAATAATTCCTGTCTATTTTGCGTTTTCTCTCGTTTTTAATTTTTTTTTTGGCATTATATTGATAAGTAATTGAAGAGAAAATATTCATGACTTCTGAAAGACATTCCTGATTAATTTTGCTCATCACAAAAGTGGTGGTAGCTTATGCTAAGCACTATTTAAAACGTAGTTAAAGCACATGATAGAAGAATTTTGTATGATAGCTTGTTTCCATGAAAAAATTTGCGATATTTACTCAAAGTTCATCACCACTATGATGTAATGCATAATTTCTGCCCAATTCTAATTTAAAGACAAAACAATTGGATTGAGAAACTCCAAAAGAAAATCAGAAGATTGAAGACAGAGTCAAGAAGTAGCAATAACAAAGTTCCTAGAGTTATGTAGTCTTGCCAGAGTATTGTTCCGTACGTGTAATTTATGAAGAGGTTTCAACCAGTTTGGAAAAAACACATATTTTCTTACCTATTATGCCCTCTTTTTACCCCCCAATTTCTATTCCAGGATGAATTTAACTTGCTTTTATTTCTTAATGAGTAATCTAATATTCTCTTCTGCCTCTGTCTAGTTTTGAATATCTTCCTTTGTCCCTGTTTCTATGTTAATGGCAGGCCTTTGTGCTTGAGCTAGACTGCTAAACAGAGAAGCCAAACAAAAATCTAATAAAAACAGTTTTTATACATACACTGTGCCTTCACCAGCTGTTGCATGTGGAGATCACATGCCCTGCATCATTGTGCTAACTTGCAGCCAGTTACTTTGGAAACCATCATTGACAGTGCCTGATCACAGTGCTTGAATTTACTAAAAAACCTTCATATGGGTCAGAGGCCAACAAAGCTTTACAGAAAGCTCCTCCCTGAGAATGCTGCTGCAACAAGACAGCATAAACACTCCTGAATAATAATCAGAATACAACAGAAGCCTCTCTGTTCCCATCATCAACCTCTACATAACAACAATGCTAAACTAGCAATAATTGAGCACAGTGACCCACAAATGTGAAAGGCAAAACTCAGTTAGGATTTCAATTTGATATTTAAGTGATCCTATTAGTTAAAATGTCCGTCTTCTTTATCATTTCAGTGTACTGCATAAAACAGCAATCTTGGCCATGCATACATAAACCTAGTATCTTGGTTTTGCTATATATTTAATTTAAATATCAATACTTTCCATTTGGGAGCCCACAGGCTTAATTTCTAAGGAGCCTACAAGATAAAAAGGGCGGTGGTTCAAAATACAAACATCAGCTTAACTAGCCTCATAAACCGCATCACAGATCACTTTTATTCTATGTTTTTTACGAAAAAGATGATACTTACCAGTAAAGATATTTGGCCTTCCTTTACAATGTTTAAGATGCTCTTAATTTTTTTCAGCTCTTCGCTCCTCTCTTCTGGGCCCCCTGCACTGCTCCAGTTCATACTCAGCTCCTCTAGCTGCTTGCTTTCTGCCACTGCTGTCTGCAGGTGGAAAGTCCTCCGGTGGCAGTTCGGCATAGTCTTTTCAGCTTTGTGAGCAAGAGGATCAGCAAGTGTCCTGCTGAAGAAGCCCTTGCCTTGGGCTTCAGATTCATGGGCTGAGCTACACTTAACTAAAGGCTGGGAAAGCTCTAATTCTTCTGCTGAATGCTTGTGCTGATCCAGGACAATGGGCTGCGTTTTTCTCAGCTGAGCGCCTTTCACAGGAGACAGCACACAGAACTGCGTCCCGCCAGCAGGCGAGCTCTCTGTGCTCCCTGCAGGACAGGTCTTGACACTTAGACCGTTCACAGTTGAACACACACTTAAAAGTTTTTTCTCAGGAGCTACCTTTGTAAAAGAAACAGGCTGCTGACTTGATTTAATATAAGGCACGTCCAAAATTTCATCCATGTCCAGGTCATAGTGCTCCAGCTCCCCAAGCAGAACAGCAGGGTCTGTACTTTTGCTTTTAAGGCTCTCTCCTTCTCCTGGACTCTGGTCATCATTTGGAGGTGCAGATTGAGAATCACTGCCTTTCTGGTATTCTCCCTTCTGGTTCTTCTGATCATCACTTTCATTGTTCTCAGAGCTTTCTGGCTGGTGCTTTAATGGAGAAACCCTCTTCACTGGTCTGAATTTATTGCACACATCTGCAATTCCTGTTGGTTTCTGTGCATTTCCAAGAAGAGTTGAGACCCCACAGTTCCAGCTGCTGCTGGAAACTAGAGAAATAAAGGAATTTGATTTAGCAGTGAGTGCTACCTGACATGTGACATGATAGCATGCTTTTAAGATACACCTGGCCAAACACCGGAAACAAGAATTGTGTGATAACATGCCAGATTCATATCTAAACAGATTTAATGGCATCTCTATCAAAACTGAAGAAATTTACACTCCTAAAAGAAACTTTCTTCAATGATGCATAGTGTAATAATTACAAATAATTACTTCTAATCAAGTTCTAAGCAAGAACTCAAGTTGCCCGTGAGCCAACCACGTGTGCTTGTGCCCAAGAAGGCCAATGGCATTCTGGCATGCATCAGGAAAGGTGTTGCCAGCACTGATCTAGAGGTGTTCCTCACCCTAACTTGGCCCAGATGAGGCCACATCTGGAGGGCTGTGTCCTCAGTTCTGAAGTTCTGAGCTCCTCAGTACAAGAGAGACACGGAGCTCCTGGACTGGGTCCAAGCTGTTACTAGGAAGGGACAGGACCATCTCTCTTATCAGGAAAGGCTGAGGGAGCTGTGCCTGCTCAGTCAGCCTTGAGAAGAGACAACTGGGGCAGGACCTCATCAATGTCTATGAGTATCTGAAGGGAAGGCCTCATGAGGAGGGACCAGGCTCTGCTCAGTGGTGCCCAGCAATAGTGAGAGAGGCAATGGGCAGACACTGATGCACAGGAAGTGCCACCCAAACACAAGGAAGAACTCCTTTACTGTGCGGGTGACTGAGTACTGGAACAGGTAACCCAGAGAGGTTCTGGAATCTCCTTCACTGTAGATATTCAAGAATAGTCTGGACACAATCCTATGCCATGTGCTCTGGGATGGCCCTGTTTGAGCAGGGAGATTGGACCACATAACCTGCTGTGGTCCCTTCCAACCTGACCCATTCCATGAGTTACAGCCTAGTGGCATTTACAGGGGTCCTGTCCAACTATGTCAGTTTGTACTCTGCTCTGCATTGAGAGGCACCATAAGAGTAGGGTGATTTTCTGAGAGGGCAACAAAAGAGTTAGCCAAAGCTTTTTAGTGGATTTGTTTTAGCATCAATAACAACAACTCAGTTTTTAAGGTCTGTTTCCTCTGGAAGATGTATTTTTTTTTCTACAAGAACAAGAAATTCATGAACATCAGCTGAGAGGTGGGACTGTTCAGCTTGGGGAAGGAAAGGGTCAGGAGGAATCTCAGCATTAAGAAGCGGTAACAAGGCTCTTCTCCATGACAGGACAAGAGGAAACTAGCACCAAGTGAAATAGAAGAAATTCTATCTAAATTAACAAGAAAATATTTTTTAAATTGTGTGACTGGTCAAACACTGGCATAGTTGCTCAGAGACTTTTTGAAATTGCCATCATTAGAGGTAGAATTCAACTGGACACAGACATGGCTTAACCTGCTCTAGCCAACCTAAACAATTCTGTGATTCTCTGATCTAAAAATTAAGCCTACTTATTGAAAAGTGATGCTCCTTCTGAACTTCTCCTCTCTGTGCTGGGCTTCCCTGCCAAACTTTCCATCCCGTATATGTATAACCTGTGTACACTCCACATCCACATCCACATCCACATCCACATCCACATCCACACCTATAGCTCTGGACCTTCCAGACAATTATTTCAGTGCACTGCAGGATAGTTTGACCAGTGAATCTGACTTGAGAGAAGGGAAGGAGCTCAAGTCAACTAAACTCTTAATCCTACTGAACTTGAACTCAATCCTACTGAATTTGTACTCTTTCAGAAATAGTCCCATCTGGTAATATTGATGATCTTCATAATAAGTGGAATTCTGCCATATAGTTTTCTTTCTCTTGTTATTTTCAGTTGAGGGACAGCACTAAAACCATAAAAGCATTTAGGCAGTTACTACGCCCCTTTCAATGTACACTAAGAGTTAATGCAGTCTAAAAGTAAAGAATACTGTTTAAACAAAGCAGATTTATAACATGTGCTAACTGCATATCAGTGGGATCTAATTTGTGGTCAAAACACACAATTTGCCATGAACACCTTCCTAAGGAAACAGATATATACACTTACAGTGCAACATTAATATCTGAAGCAAAAGATTAGTATGGCTTAGTAGTTATGGATTTCTGAAAATTACATTAATACTTTTGGAAGTGCTTAAGAAAACATTTCCGAAGAAGAAATAAAAATAATAATAATCAAAAGGCATGTAACTTAGTGGGCCAATACAAAGAACGCACTGTACTGACTTATTTATGTATTGTATAAGATTCTAGGTTCAAAGGCCTACACTTTTATGTTGGTTTTATTTACATGTGAAATTTTTTCCAAGTGATACAGGGAAATGGATACCATATGTTTCCCAGCTGTTTTGTTCTGACAGGAACTATTAAGCACTCAGTATGGAAATGAATTCTGTCTGAGTTTTATGAAAACAGTGCTTTCAACACAGGGGTCTAGACAGAGGAAAAGGCATCAACATTTTGTTTGTCGTCACTTTATTTAAGTTTACATTTATTTTGTTGCTTCACTTTCTCCACTTTTTAACTTTAATAACATGCATTTACATAAACCACTGTAAAATCAAGCACTGAGAAGAAGCAATGATGTTTGTTACAAATCTGCCTCAGATAATTGTGAAGTCATGTACTTCTCCTTTTTTTCATTAAAGTTAGAGCAGAGTAAGGTACTTTCATTTTTCATTGTTTTTTTTACCAGCAACTCCTTAAAACACAGCTTTTCCAGGGAAAACTGAAACACCAAATACTGCTAATGTCAGTTAGCAATATTTTTACTGACTTAAAAACATTCTCTTCACTTAACTGAGATGACGAATTTCCACTGTTTTTAATAAAGGATTAGAACATAGCATTTAACCATATAGTTGAAGGGACAAAGGCAAGTCAGACTAGCAGACACAGTATTTTCTTTGTGCCATTTCCTCCTGGGGAGCTGCATCAGCCCTTAGGCAGTTAGAGCATGATTTCCCTCTACTTGACACTGCAGCCATAGCCCAGAGCGGACCAGGACACGGCTTGAATCTCTTTCTTTCTGCTTTCAGATGCTTGTTTTCTGAAGAAGCAAAATCAAGTGTTGCCTATAGCTCCCAAAGCACCAGCACCACAGGAGTTATGCTGAGTAGTCTTAAACAGCTGCTCCAGAGGAAAAGCCTCTTGCTCATCTCTCCATACTTATGAACTCAGACAGGGGCCATTAAAAGTCTGGGTCAAATAAATACTGTGTGATTATTTTATAAACAACAGTAAAAGATGGCCTGAGTTTAAGGCAGGGGGCTAGAATGTGGAGCAGCTAGTTTGATTCCAGAATCTGACAAATAATTCTGGTAGACTAAAAGATGATGAAATTTTTTTTTTCCTAACTATGTGTCAAACTTTTCCCAAACTTTTACTCATTCAATAAGAGCCTTGGATAATTCTACTGTTGTATTACTGAGGCAAAAAGAGTGAGGAACACAAAAATCAGACTTCTTTTGCATTGGTAAGGAAGTGTTAGTTGCCTGATAGACCTGAGGTGTCAAAATATTTCTTTGGCACAAAAAAAACCTTTATCTGACAAAGACCTGCAAGGGCCAGATTTGCAGATATAGTTCCTCACCAAATATTGTGCTCTATTTTTTGTTTTTCTTTTTTTGAGGAACACAAAATGCAAATGAGTCCAGAGGCCTGCAGGCTTATTAACAGGTTTCCTTATATATTTATTTACTTAGAGATGTCCTAGAACTACTGGGGGCAAATAAGCAGAAAAGGGGACAACTAGGAAGCAACTTATCTTTCAATATAATCCCCACCTGATTCTATTTTCAGGGATAAAAATTGATCCTTATAACCTGTTTCCAGTTGGAAGCATCTGTTGACTTTAAGGTATTTTTCAATAATCTCTGTGTCTAGAGGATGGTGAGAGGTGGAGTTTTATCTGGCCTACAAGCATCTGTAGAACTACAGGGTAACTGAGTTTTCTCCAAACATCAAGATAACTCATGCACAGATGAAATTTTACACTTGTGACAGGCAGTTTCTGTGATACTTGAGTCCAGTGCCAAACACCAAAATGCCTCTAAATTGTCCTAGGTATAATGAAAACATGAGCATCATGTTTTACTTTAAGAAAGTTTGTGAATAGCATTGACAACTGCCTATACTTTTTTAAATGCGGTATTTCAACACATTGCTCACACAATATTAGGAGGGGACCTGCAGCAAATCTATGCAGTTTCATATTTGGGGTTTTACTGTCATCTGAAAGAAATGCCTGAGCTTCTCCCTTGTGATATGCCTTCAGCAGAGACTTGAATCAAATAAGACCCACATTAATTCCAGGTCCAGATAAAGCACTGTGATTCTGACTTTGTATACAGGTGCTGAGGTGCTGACCACACTAGGGAAACTTTCCAAAAACTCATTTTTGTTATCACCAATTTTTTGCCAACGCTTACAGAAGTACGTGGGCTCCATGTGATAGAGGAAGGGATGTCTCTTACAAATCAGTGGATAATCAGAGCGAGATCTGAGTATCTATTTACTCCTTTATTAATATCACAAAATTCATATTTAACTGAATTCATTTTGACTGAAGGTGGCACTGTTTTACAGTTTTAATGTATCAATAACCTGTACCAGGAATATATACTGGAGTTCTTTAACATAAACTCTTATAGCATGAGAACCTCAATTGGACAACCCTGCACAGATAAAAATGGAGAGGGTTTGCTCCCATTCAAGTGGAATTTCAAGTCACTCTAAAGAAGAAAGGAAGAGTAAAGAGTATACAGGGTAAATAATAATTAATGGTTTTAAATAACAGTGCATCTTTTCCAGGTAATTCAAACATTTTGTGTCTCAGTGAATGAATATTTTTTTCTTATCTTGGCTTGAGTAAGAATAATACAAAAGCTGTCATTCTCAAATAGATAATAAAGGAAAGGCAAAGAAAATTTGGATATTAATAAATTTAGTTTACTCTTGTATAGAGTGATCTATGGATGTAAAAGGAAGATAGCAAACAAAGGTCTAATGAAAAATCAGAAGAGATCATTCTGGCACAAAATGTGTGAAAAAAGAAGAGGGAGGATGCAAAAATTTGGTAGGAAAAGTAGTTATATGTAGCCAGCACAATTGTTTTTTAACTAAGAAAATTCTTCAGTATTCTACCAAGGAATGATCCAACCAGTATTTTATTGTTTCAGACATATTTACCTGGGAGATATTTGGAGAGTATATCTCGAATATAGAATACAAGTCTGTGAAACTGTTGGTTTTTAACACTGCTTCCAAATGAAGTTTTACTTTATTTTCTCATACAACTAAAAACTACCAAGAGCTTGAGACAAAAATTGAAATTTTGTGCTCATTCATTTATTTTTCTCAATTAGGAAACTAATACTTTGAATAATTTTTCAAATGGCAGTTTCTTTGGGAATGAACCAAGCAGTGTAGAAGGATAACTGCTGGGCATTAAAAGTGAATTTGTTTTTACCAACCAGTGAATAAAGATCCAGAGTAGTATATTGCCTTCATTTGAAACAGCCATTTAATGACAACTGAAAGTTGTCACAGATGACAGAATATACTATGAATGACATGGTTCAGTGAAGCTTGTTGAACACTGTTGTCTTGAATCATTTGTTCAAGTGTCCTTACAAAATTTGCCCAGAAAGAATGCAACCAATTTCATGCTTAATAACAAAAGCATAAAGGACTGATTTCTGTTTCAGTTCATCAGTCTATATTAAACAATGCTGGAAATCAATGGGCACTCTGGCTAACACTTCATTTCAGGAAAAATGTGCTAGTTTGGTCCATTTCTAAACCACACTCTTAAATTTTTTATCTTTGAAGATAAAGAAAATTACAGAATCACAGAATATTCTGAGTTGGAAGGGATCCACGTGGATCATTGAGTCCAGTTCTTAAGTGAATGGCCTGTACAAGGCTTAAATCCAGAGTCTTGGAGTTAATGAGTACCTTGCTCTAAACAGCTGAGACAATGTTCACCTTAGTGATTATTACGCTACCTAAAAAATCGTTATATTGATGCGTGATTGTAGGAAAAACTATTACAGTCCCTTAATCACAGTTTTATTGTGGATAAATAATGATTTTCCCTGCAATTTTTTGCCAATACTCTATCTCTTTCCTTGGGGTACTGACACATATATATCTGCTCCAAGGATCCCTTGAAACTTTCCTGAGTCAGAATTCCGTAAATCCAAGGACTCAGAGAAGTCATAAGAGACTTGGATGCAGGACTTGAAGGAATACTAAGGAAGCTTGCAGATGATACAAAATTAGGAGTAGCTGGTTACTCCCTCTGAAGACAGAGAGGCACTGCAGAGAGACCTTGACAGATCAGAGGCAACCACCAACTGTATGAAGCTTAAGAAGGGAAAGTGCTGCATTCTGCTCCTCAGATAGGGTAACCCTGGATGAACGGACAGACAGGGGAATGAGAGGCTGGAGAGCAGAGCCATGGAGAGGGACCTGGGGGTCCTGGGGTTGATGACAAGGTGAACCTGAGCCCGCAGTGCCCTGGCAGCCAGGAGGGCCCCGTGCCCTGGGGGCATCAGGCACAGCATCACAGCCGGGCAAGGGAGGGGATTGTCCTGCCCTGCTCTGCTCTGGGGCAGCCTCACCTCGAGGGCTGGGGGCAGCTCTGGGTGCCACAACACAAAAAGACATTGAGCTGCCAGAGAGTGTCCAAAGGAGCCACGAGGATGGGGAAGGGCCTTGGGGTGAAGCCGTGTGGGGGTGGCTGAGGTGACCTGGTCTGCTCAGCCTGGAGGAGACTGAGGGCAGAGCTCATTCCAATTCTGCAGTTTCCTCATGAGGGAAAGCAGAGAGGAGGCACTGATCTCTTCTCTGTGGCGACCAGTGACAGGATCCAGGAGAATGGCATGAAACTCTGCCAGGGGAGGTTTAGGTTTGATTCTAGGAAAAGTTCTTCACCCAGAGGGTGGCTGGGCACTGGAACAGGCTCCCCAGAGAAGTGGTCAAAGCACTAACCCAACAGAGTTCAAGAAGTGTTTGGTCAATGCTCTCAGACACATAGGGTGTCTCTTGGGGTGTCCTGCGCAGGACCAGGAGTTGGATTTTGATGATCCTTGTGGGTACCTTCCAACTCAGCATGTTCTGTGATTCTGTGATTCTGAGACTATGCTGCTTCATGGCTGTCATGCACATCTTGCAAAAGAGCGAGGCAGGAGCAGGACCTTCCTAACAATACACTCCACCTGCCAGTGCTCCCCAGTAAAGGGAGGCTATGATGGCATTTCAAGGAGGAAAAACTACACATTGGGAAAACTTTCTAATACCTCCCTTTCCAAAAGAACACATAATCTGAGCAAAAGTTACAAGCCATCAGAAATAGTTAAATAGTTAGAAAAACCCAAAAAGTCTGCTGAAGGAATTATGTGAAATACTAGAGAAAACACACTGACTTCTAAACATCAGTACTTGCCCAGGATTAAAAGTGCTTGGAGTAATCTGAAAACAATGTAACCAAATACTTTCATATGTTACTAACTTATTATTCAACATTTACATGATAGGGGGAAAGAAAATTGGGGTGACAGGGCTATTTACCAAACTTATCTGCAAGCAATGAATAGTAACACTTCCATATTATTAGCCATATAGTTAGGAAACATAATACCATAACAAGGAACTGGTCTGGTTTACATCTGTTCTAACAATTCTGCTGGTGAAAATAGTTGCCTATACATATATATACATATACATATACATAATTATTTTTTCAAGTATAAATCCTAATCTTACTTCCTCTACAATTTTGTCTTAACTGTATTAGTGAACTAAATATTTTCCTGAGACAAAGATAACAGACAATTGCTTTTTAGATTATGACATGTCTTATCTATGGTCAACATTTGCTTAACTTTTAGTTCTTTTGAAAAAAAATTATTGGATAGCTACTTTCATAGTCCTCTCTTTTTTAAAGGAGAAATCCAACCTCTAACTAAGCAGGAGTCAGTATGAGGTAAAAAGCTGGATGAGCACTTTGTAAAACCTCTGAGTTTTTTTAGTTGTAATTACTTGAATTAACAGTGGAATGCAGATATAAATTAGCATGAATGCTTCATGCTATAGTATGAAAGATTTATTATATAATCAATTTTCATAAAAAATAGCACACATGATCAATGCTTTGGCAACCTTATTTTAATGATCTACGGTATAGGGAAGGCAAAAAACTGTGTCAAAAGCAACTGTGAAAAGTTATCAAATGGAGCTTTATATAACGTTGACTAATCCAGCCCTGTTGATATTTCAAGATACTTGAAATACTGAAGTCTGTACAGACATGTAAACTGATACAGTCCTGTTCAGCACAGTATTATTGCTCAGTAAATAAAGAGAGTAAAAATAAAAATATATCAGTACTATCTCCTATTCACCAAAATAAGTGGTAAGTAGCAAGAAAACGCAGCTTTTAGTACTGTTTCCCCTTTGCCAATACGACTATCAGCACAAAGGATCTCTTTTTTACTCAATACTATTAACCAATCTGCAATTAACTTCTAGCGGCGGACTCCCCAGAGCTACTACTGTCTTCCAGCAATCCCTGTATTTGCTTCTGTCCACTCCTTTTTAAGGGAATACATGAGTACTGATGTAGTTAAAATCATAATCAAACAATGTCCATCTGCAGAGGTAACCACAGAACAGGAGATACACACAGTGTGCTGCCAGCATCCCACAATCTAAAGGAAGAGCTCATACCAGTATTTCATCCTTACTATTGGACTACAATTCTCTTCATGACTACTACCTTAATTTTAAATGGAGAAAGAAGAATGGGAGGAGGAATATGGGAGAGAATGGTGGGAGCAATGAGGGATTAAATGCTATGGAGTATGGCAGGGAAGAAGGATGAGCAGAAGGGGGAAGAAGTGTGTGAAAATGAGGAAGGAGGAGAGAAGGAGGCAAGAGGAATGATAGAAGAGTGGGAGAAGAATAGTGTGGAGCAATAGTGTGACAATAGGAAAACAGGGAGAGTGGCAGTAAGAATGGGTAAGAAAGGAAGAAGACAGGAAGAAAGCGGGAAGGAAATGGAAAAAAGGGGGAAGATGGTAGGATGCAAGGGATGAGGAAGGGGGGAAGAACCAGCAAGAAGGAAGGAAGAAGACAGAAGAAAAGGGATAGGGATGAGACAGGGGAGAGATAGAAGGGTGGAAAGGAGTAGGATGGGAAGAAAGAGGGGAATATGCAGGGGAGGATGGAGGGGAGGATGGGGGGAGATTGGAGTAGGAGATAGGGCAGTTTGAGGGGGGTGCATCAGGAGTCTTCACCCACGACACTTCTGCCCTGCTCTTGCTTGCAACAAGTAATACTGTGTGTGCAATCACTGCTGTGCCCTGCGTAGGCAAGCAAGTATTGTGAAAGTGATATGCAAGTAAGTATTGTAAGGAGAGCTTTGCTTCTCTTTGTTGCCAAGGACAGTGACATGTGGTGACCTGGCCTCTAATAACTCTGTAAGAAGAAGTAGCAATCAGAAAGTTTCCACTTAAGTTAAACACAGTAGAAATTTTTAAAAGTCTGAAAGGAAATATAGACATTGAAGTTGCTGAAGTATAGCATGGTTCTTAAGTCCTTGTATCATCCCATCAATTCCAGATCCCCTGTTTCTGTTATAAAAGTACTTGATGAAACAACATTAACAAAAGTTCAATTAAAAGATCAAAAAAGCACAATAAACTTTTCATAGCTCGACAAAAATGCTTCTCTTACCAATTCATTTCTCCTCCATCAGGAAGAGAAAAATAAAAGCAGATTAATCTGATTTACAGAGTGAAAAACAATGCTGAATGCACTTTTTGTCAGGGGGCAGGGGGAAGGTCTCCAGCTGGTTCTCATCTATATGCCATGATTCTTCATTTAGTTTACACTATTAAACTAAAAAACTCTGCTTTAATCTTAACTATTACAGTATGCCTTAGAGTAGATTCTATCATGTAGCATCCTTGATACAGTTTCAGACTCTGGCAAAACATCATCCCTCAGACTGGTCGTGGCCATATGGGTAGTAAATGTATCCAACATTTTTTCATTGGCGCCTACATTATTACGTCTTGTCACCAATGGTTTCTCGGGTTTTCAAGTAAATTGTTGCACATACTGTGGTTTGGAGCTGCTGAGATGAAGCCCTACATTTATCTGTATACAGCCAAATCCTTTTTTGGAACTTTCTTTCCTTCTAATGAACTAACATCTGTTGAAAAAAAAGAAACTCATGTTTCCAGAACACTGTACATAAATGAGAAAAAACAAAACAACAGGACACTGCCAAGAAGTTATTGTTGCCAAATTGTACATGATTAAAACAAAGCCTAGAATATTATGGGTGGACAAAAACGGGCATCATACCTGATCTGTCTTCATTTTGTGAATCACACCTTCTACATAATTCTGGGATGGTCTTGAGAGAAGTTACAGAATACTGTAAAAAAGGAGAAAAAAATGTATAGAGGTAATAATTAAAAAAGACAAAAAGTAAGATTTTCAAGAGGTTCAAGGGTCATGGACACTAACTAAATCTACAAACCAAGGCTGCTTCTGGCAGTCTGATGCTCTTAGGTTGCATGAGAAAAGCAGATGGCCCCTGCTTTTGTCTCCCACCTGGAGACATATGAAACAGATTTTCAAAGCCAGAGCAAAGCACCTCCTCACCTCAGATTTCTCCTTCCTGCAGGTCACCATTACTCAAGGCACAAACACAATGTGAGACACATTGGGAGGTCAAACCACATTCAGGCTTCAAGGGACTCACTTTGCCCATCTGTGCACCTTTATGGTGCTGCACTGCAACAATTAATATGCTTAAAAATTACAATTCAAGCTGTCACAAACCAATATGTAAAAGGGATGTAGAATATCTGTGCTGCAGAGATTTTATTTCAGAGCGGGGGTGTGTACCCACACATATCAGACAACAGGCTCACTTCTCTAATCTGGGCTTTATTAAAGTAAACTTGCACTATTATTTTGATGTAAATAAAATATTTACAAAATAAAACACGTCTAATATGAATCAGCATGCTATTCTCCACATTAACAATTCAAAAATGGGGATAAAAAACCAACGTGCCATAGGTATTTTACTAAACAGAATTTTTTAGTTTATATATTTGTGTAATACCTTTAGAAAGACATAGGATCCAATGTTAAAAACCATTCTGACATGCACTTGTTTTATAGCAAGTCTTTCTTAATCAAATGCTTAAATGTTACAGGAATCTCCATTTAAACAAATTAAAATCATTATGTTTGTGAAACAAATATCAATTACTCTGCTTATACAAAAAAAGACCCTGTAAAAACAGTATTTTGGAAACTTAAATAGAAAAAAAAAGCATTTAGGATTAGCACAACTGAAATTTTTCTAAGAATACAAAAATGCCATATGTTTGCAAAGAAGCAGATATTTTTAGTTGGTGTGCTGTTGACCAATGAAGCAAAACAACTACATATAAAACCATATAAACTTTCCACACAAAAAAAAAGAAATGGTGATACTTTGTCTTGGGTTTTGCTGACAGTTTGTCATTCGGTGTTTGACATGTTTTTAAAGCACAGCTGGCAATCTCCTTCAAAATAATCTAAATTCAAGCCCATGTGACCAATTGCAGAGTAATGTACTTTCCTGGTGCAAGTTTAAGACTGTTACTCAAATGACTGTAGTTACTTCATTAAGCCTAGAAAACCTCCCAGGCCCGACTTCTTCCCTTGCCGACCTAATTCAGCGATGTATTGAGAAACCTCAACCACAAGAAGAAATCCTCGTAAGTATTCCCAGGATCAACAGTGAACTTATTAATTAAAATGTGTAGCAGCACGCCAGAACTACCCAGTGATTCCAATCCCCATTACACAAGGGGCTGTCTATAAGGCTGTGACTGCTTCAGGATATGACAGCCTAAAGCAAAAAAGAACAGAGCTGAGACAGAGAGAAAGATGCTACTAAAGACAAATTAATACATGGAAAAACACCATGTGCTCTGCTTCACTTTAGTTATTGTTTAATAAAGCCTGAGCTGTTAAGCTATACATCTTGCTATTTCAGCACAAAGACTTAGAATGCAATGTTGAACTGGTCTAGTAAGACTCTTAAAAGAATCCAAGGAGCATGTCTCCAAGGAATATGGTAGCTTCACAAGACCAGCTGTTGCAGTTTAAACTATTACACAGTTTGTAATTCAATTAGAAAGAGGCCTTTTGTATTCTATTGCTATGTATTTTGTCAGGCAACTTCAAAAACAGAAAGCTGTCTTTCTTTTCGTCTTTTTCCTGTTCTTTCTTGGAAAACAAGATTTTTTTCTGTTTCAACATTGCTCCAAAATGTATTCGGTTAGTCATCCCACCACCAAAAATCTATTGAATGTTTATAAATTAGTTATTCATTTTAATAATATTGGTTTGATTTTATTAACAGATTTCCTCCCACTGACCTCTGTTCTCAAGAATACTTCTGCAATTTACATTTCTGCCTTTTGTATTTTGTGGTTAAAATGTAAAGAATCAGCTTTTTGGTCCACGAAAAAAATAAAATTACTTTTTCAAGTGGACCTTTCCCAACCAAAAAAAACAATCCATTCCCAGCTCTCCCAACTAGAACTGATTTCTCACATACCTAGCTACAGTTCTAATAATCAGTAATGCTTTCTAGCTTTTCTTCAACTGTAAATTTCAAGGTTACACAGGACATCACAAGAAGTTGAGATTGCAACCCTTCCTTGGAACAGAATTTAAGACGTAATGCTTATTCAACTGCATTTAAAATTAATTACTTCCAACTCTTCATTCAATAATTTCAAAAAATTTTTTGCATGCAAAATTAAACACCACTTCTCATGTTTCACCATGGGAGTAACCACTTCAGCCAGAGCTGAGGGCCATGCCCAAGGGCATGACTGACAGTGTAAGAGAAGAACACATCCTGTTACTTCCTCAGTCAATGCTTTCAGTGATCTTTGGTATTTAATTAAAGTCTCTTGTGGTTGATGGTGACATTCAGTAGTGAACCAAGAGCTTGTTCCTAAGATAACACATGTAATGGAATTTTTGATTACTGTTTGAGGTCTGGGTTCCTCAAAGGCCTGCTGAAATAGTGAATCCTAATAAGCCCCAAAAGAACTTTGTAAGATGGAAGAGCAGCAGCAACAGCTAATGAGACAAGAAGCAGCAGCAAGCATTCCATACAAATGCAACATATTCCCAGATATTTTTCCAACAGACACCGCTAAGTCAGGGAAAAATGGGACTTCCTGATAATACAATAACATTTGTTCATTATGTAACACTGCACTACAGAATCTGAATTAATGCCAATGTCAACCTTTCAAATTTCACATAGTTTTCAAATTTTAATACAATGAATTTTAAATAAAACACATGAGAAAAAATATCTTTAATAGGGCTGTTCTGCTCTGTGCCACTTGTCCACCACTTGCACATGCACATATGTTCTAGAAGTACCAGAAAGAAGAAATAACTGATTATGAGTAGTAGCAGAGAAATATTACAGAAAATAGTAAAAACCTCAAGTAAATTAGAATCAAAAGTTACTTTTCAACATTCTGCTGTATCCAAAATGGAGCCAAAGTTCAAAGTTGTATGCATAGTGTGACTCTCAGACTACATTGTGATAACCATGACACCCCCAAAGCATGAAGGACCACGTCCAACTGTTTGCAGTATCAGAACTCAAATAATTTACTGCCACCAATGACTCTGTCCTGATCCTAAAGGCAGAGCTCTTTGTTTCCATTTTGTTACTGAAAACAGACACCTTCCCCCATTGCAGCAGTTTTTTCCAAGTGTGTCCAAGTCAATAGTCTCACTGCAGTTTATTTGTGATAGTGGAAAAAAAAAGTGTCATTGATAAAAAAAACCTATTAAATTAATGACTTTACAATGCATTTTCTTAATAATTTATTAACTGCGCAATGCCATCATATTTCTGAGACATTTATTTGAAAATAGCAAGATATATTGAGAAAAGTAAAGGAACAATACTTGGCTTGATGTTGCAGGAAGATTTTTCTCAAGAGTAGTGTCAATTTAAGCAGCTTCCAAACAAAAAAACAGGGAAGGAAAGAGATTAGACTGGTATGGTGCATGTGGGAAATATCACCTCCTCAAACTAAATGTCTTTCTTACACCTGTGATGAACACTGGAGCACTAGTTAAGTTATTTGTGCTACATGTTGTGCATTTTATATAGACACTCATGTTATTCTTCCCTTTAGCTTAAAAGGGGACCTATGGAGACCCCTACTAACACTGTCAGGGGTACAAAATGTCTGAAACTAACACTTCCTATGAACAACCTAGTGGACATCTGCATTTTGCTTCATTCTGAAATGGGAGACAGGAAGAAAAGAGAGATGCAAGAGGGAGCTTCAGCTGGATGGTAAATGAATCAATCTGCTGCAGCTAATGATTGTGCCTGCACAGCAATGTAGGACCCTACACACTGAGCCCAGCAGGACTGGTGGCTGGGTAGGCAAAGTCTGGTTGTGTGTAAGCCTGAGGGGTGACCCAGCTCTTCCTGTGGGCAAGGAAGAGTGCTCTCTGTTGAATATAGGGGAAGCTAGCAACTTGGGCATACTCCTGACCACACATAGCCTACGTCTTCCCTGCCAGGCAAGGATTCACAAGAAGTTTTTAAAGCTGTTCCAAAATTCTTGATGATTCAACAGCTGTTTACTTGGATTTGAACTCAATTACTGCACTTGCATTTCACAAACCTTTAAATCAGGCGCAGTCTCACACTGGAACAACTGAGCCTGCCTTTCATTCATACAGAGCTGAGAAAATGATCAGAGCAATTCTCTAAGCACTCAATCTCTAACAGTTTACAAGTGTCTTAGCATAAGGAACTCTGGTTACGATGAGGTTATCTTGTACTATTTCTGTAAACCAAAAAATAAAATTGTTTCAATTTCCTCAATTTGCTAGTGCACTATAAATCCTGCATTCCAACCAAAGGGTTAGGAAACCTTCAGGTAACCATACCAACAGCATAAAAGTTCAGGGCAGGAATAAATTTATAGTCAAAATCAGGTGAAATAGCAAAAAGGTGAAACATAGCAAAGAGCATAAAACATACACTTGACAATGTACTATCGTTTAATGAATCCTAAAGAGCTTTTATTTCCCCTTTCCCTTCTGTAAGCAGTTAATAATGAAGAAATAAATGAAAATATTCAGCTGGGTTGCTTAATGTTACTGCACACAGAATATTACTTTTGTTTAATGTAAACAAGAGCCCCAGAAACCTATTCTGCTGTGTGAACTACAGTCAATTATACTATACCATTTAGATCAGGAATGGAACCATCTTAGTTTACAAAATGAGCATCATATTTACATTCCAGAACCCTGAGGGAGTTGGTAGATGTAGCGGCTAAGCCACTCTCAATAACATCTTAACAGTCATAGCAGTCAGTCTCCAATGACAGGATAAAACTGATATCACATTCTCCTTTAACAAGGTTGGAAAGAAGGCCCCCAGGAACTACTAGCAGGTCAGCCACGCCTCAGTGCCCACTAAGAGCATGGAAGAGATGCTCCTGGAAGTTATGCTGAAAGTATGGATGATGGAGAGGTGGTTAGAGACAGCCAGCATGGCTTCACAAAGGGAAAATTGTGCCTAAGATATGGCCTCCTACAATGGAGTGAGAGAGCTACAGAGAGAGCCTCAGCTTCTGTAACGCCTTTGGCACATTGTATACAAGAACAACCTCCTTGTCTCTAATTTGGAGAGATAAGGGTTTGACAGATAGATGGAGAAGGAATTGGCCATGTCCAATGAGTTACAATCAGCAGCTCAGTCTCCAAGTGAAATTCAACAATGAGTGGCGTCCCTCAAGGATGCATACTGCAACCAATAGCATTTAATATCTTTGTCAAGGACATACATGACGGGATTGGGTGCAAGTTTTCACATGACAGCAAGCTGAGTGGTTGATTTGCTGCAGGGATGGAATGCCATCCAGAGGGACCCTGGGACAGGTTGTGGTGTGGGCCCATGTGAACACTGTAAAGTTCAACAAGGTCAAGATCCTGTGTTCAAGTGTCAGAGCAATGCCCAGTATCCATACAGACTTGGATATTGTGAGCAGCCCTGCAGGGAAGGACTTGGCATACTGGAGGATGAACAATTTGACATAAACTGGCAATGCTCACTTGCAGACCAGAAAGTCAGTCATATCCTGGGGTGCACAAAAAGTCTGGCCAGCAGGGTAAGGGAGGTGATTCTCCCACGGACTTCATTCTTGGGAGAATCCACCCGGAGTACTGTCTCCACTGGGACAAAAATGACATGGACCTGTTCAGTGCATCCAGAAAAAGATCATGAAAATAGCCAGGGGCCAGGGCCACCTCTTCTGTGAAGTAAGGGTGAGAGAGAGTTTGGATTCTTCATCCTGGAGGACAGATGGATGCAGGGAGATTTTCTTATGGACTTCCAATATATGCCGGAGGCTTATAAGAAAAATACAGAAAGACTGTTTTCCAGGGCTTATAGTGACAGGACAAGGGGCAAATGAGAAAACACCAATTTAGATTGAACACAACAAGGACATTTTTTACAATGAGGGTAATGAGACACTGCAACAGGTTGCCCAAAGAATTTGTGGATGCCCACCACATGACTGTATTTGGTCTATGTGGCAAACTACGAATGGAGGCTGCCTCTATGTAGGTCTGGCTGCTGGCAAAGGCTGAGCCTGTCAGAGATGTTGGTAGCACCTCTGGGATAACAGACTTATGAAAGGGTAAAAACCACTGCATAAAAGCAGCTGGGAGAGAGGAACAATAAAACGTGAGATACCAAGGTCAGTGAAGAAGTAGGGGAAGGCAGAGTTCCAGATGCTGTAGCAGACATTCCCCTGCAGTCACAGGAGAATACTATAGTAGAGCAGATATGCAGCCTTCAGGCAACAGAGGACCTCACACTGGAATGTGTGATGTGCCCTGAAGAAACCTGCAGCTTGCGGAAAGGCAGCACTGGAACAGGGTTCCTGGCAGGAACTAATTCTTGTGGAGAGGAGACCACATTGGAGCAGTTTTCCAGGCAGGAACCGTGACCCTGTGTGAAACCCATGCTGGAGCAGTCTTCTCCTGAAGGATTCTATCTCATGGAAAGGATGCATGCTGGTGCAGTTCATGAAGAATGCTGGTCTCTGAGAAGAACTCACACTGGAGAAGTTCACAGAGGATTGCCTTCCGTGGGTGGGACCCCACACTAGTGCAGGCATGAAGAGGATGAGGAGGGAACAGTAGAGACACTCTACTGTGATAACCTGTCTTAGATTACAATGTAAGATGTACCAAAAGTATGTATTCTATCACCATCTTCATAAGCTGTTAAAACCAGGTGGGGCAGTGCTCCTTATCTACTTCATGACTCATCCCTAACTCCAGGGGATATCTTCTGCTAATGGGCTATCAACTTTCACTGCAAGACTGATAAAATTGCATCATCCATTGTAAGATGCTCCACCCAGGAGGAGGATCCAAGCATTCCTACCTGGATATGATTGGATGTTTGGAACATAGCTTTATCCACTGAATTCCCAGAGGACAAGAGCTCCAAAACTACCACTGGATCTTCGGAGGAAGATCAAACCCTTCTACAGGATCACTGCTTCAACAGTGCCACATCTATCACTTCAAGAAGACTGCAGCCACCATTTAATCAGAATGCTACCAACACCCTGACCCACAGGGTGTCAGGTCGTATTCAGACTATGTCAGTGTTTCTGTATTATTGCATTGACTTTAATTTTCCTATTAAATTATATTTCTAACTTGGGATCTCCCACTGGTTTGCTTTTAAACCTAACCTGAATGCAAACCCATCCTCCCCCATCCCCCTGTGCTTATCGAGGTGACAACGCAAAGCACTCAGGAGTGAAGCTGAGACATGACCTTCCAATGTCCCTTCCGTCAAAAACCACTCTAGCATTCCATGATATTGGAGAAATGTAGTTTCCTTTTCTCATGTACAAATGTAACATAAAAACAAACCAACAAAAAACCCAAAAAGCAAAAAAAAAAAAAAAAAACCCAAACAAAACCCAACAAAACAAAGAAAAATAATGTAAGAACCCAAAAACACTCCCCACCACCCCCTTTCTTTTACTTACTTATATATTTGCCTTTTAAATAAAATTCCTGTCTTTCTGTCTATCTTTTTGATTATCACATTTTGGTCAGTTTCGCTGAAATGGATGACAAGGGTCTGGACTACAAACAGCAGCTTTCTAAATGAGTTACATTTGTAAGTGCATCATTTTAACAGCCTTCTTGCTGCCATTATTATTAGTCACTTTTCTGCACTGGATTAAAACCAGAGGGCTAACATGAATAATATAATTTGCTAATACAGATGCTATGCAGCTGCTCTTACCAGAGCAGGCTAATGATAAAATGTGAAGGTCAGGTATTTCTAAACTGTGTATGATGAGATATGAGTAGAGCACTAGGGTAACCATGAATTCTCTTGTTGATCTGGGTTCTGGCAACAAATCCTTTGTCCTCTTACTTGTTAAAGCAGGGAGTAAAACTGCTACCTCAATCACTTGTGATGGTTTTTTATTTAATGTTCAGCATCCACTGAAAGAACAGCCTATGAAAGCAGGCAGCCTGAACTGTTCAGCAGAAAAGTGAGTAACCTAACCCACCAGTATGCAGCAACAGCCACAGTGGGAGGGACATGGAAAGGTTACATCTATTATGTCTTACAGTTTTACTAAACTGAGTATAGAAACAGATACCAGGACATAATCTGGCATCTAACAGGAATATAAAGAAAGTTGCCCATAATAAGGTATTCACTCAAGATTGGCTGATTGTCTTGTAATATTTTGGGCATTTGCCATATTCTGCTTTAATAAAAATTCAACAGTACAATAGGTAGAAAAAACCCATTCTCTTCAAAAGGAATTTGTCAGTGAATAAAGCATCTGGAATGTTTTAAAATGAATCAGGAGTCCCAAATGCTAACGGGAAAACCAGGACCTTTGTGAAAAAAAAAACCCAAAAAAACTATAAAACCATGAAACATGTGGAAGGAGATGGTGGCATACTTTAATCTGAAAATTGAATTAATAAATTCTCTTCCAGGAGATTTATGTATTCAAGTTTATTTTTTATGAAACATTGAACATATGAACAACTCCACTGCACAAAAAGCAGAAACACTGGTAGTAGGAGTAGTATTATGAGTAATAGAGAAATATACAGTACCAGCGCCTCCTATAAAAACACTGAAAATGTAGAAAGTATTTTTGTTTGCAATTAGGGCTGATTTATTTGTGACACTAGGGATCACTGCTGCCTATGAATCCCTCAAAGTCCTTGTTTCTGTACACTACCACATCACACCTATTGATAAAATTGAGCTGTACTGGGAAATGGCTACTCATGAAAAAGGCAAAGTGAGGGAAACAGGTTTTCTACAACTGAAATACATTTGATTAAAAAAAAAGTAAATTTATAATGTTGGTGTCTAAGGCTAGCACTACAGCACATATAGCTCATTCAGGACAAAACAGGAGAGAAGCATCCCAGAAATTAAAATAATTTATTAATTTTGTCTACAAGTAATTTTTACTGCCTGAAGGAGAGGAATCAAGTTTTCATTCCAAGCTTTTTAGAGAGATTTCCTTTACAAAACATCTGATTTTTATTCTATATTTAACCTATCTAAACATTTTCTTAAATAAAATAAAAAGAAGTGTGGCTTCTAACATGAGCATTGATTTTTACATCAGGACTGAGATATCTAAGGTTGTCTCAACTTGAACAAATAAAATAAGACTTGTACTTACCGATATATCATCACTAAAATCTATTTCATCCAAATCAAGGTATTCAGGAGCTTCCATTATTCTCTTATGGACATTTTGGGTGAGTCAGCACATTAGTAAAGACCTAATTAAGAAAAGAGAAATGTGTTGTCTTTAGAGAGCCAAAATCACACACAAGAGTTTTCATATAGTTGTAACAACAGTAAACATTTAACTTGAATAGTAAAGCGTTTCATAACTTAATCTTAGAAGATAAATACAATTTACCACCTCTACTCTGCATACTGTAAATTTTCTGGGAGAACAGCTAAGTGCTACTTGAAATAGAAGTAAAAAATACTTGGTTCAGCATCACTCCGTCCCTCCAGAAGTTCAAGACAGGTATAAAGACCTAAGCTGTTGAACACCCTCATGACATTGCAACCATAGCTGTGTTAATGATGTGCCTTCTCATAAGGATGAGATTTACTCACAGCAACTCCATTACTGTAGTTTTCCTCTGCCCAAGATGGCAGGAAAGAGCTGAGATTCCTGTTCTGCACAGACAACAAAGTCCTATCACACCTTATCTCTGCTTACAAGCAGACTCACACACAATGCAGCCAGCGCTTTAAAGATTAATGGTTTACCACCCCTCAGGCTCTGAGTGCACATCTCCCAGAACAGCAACAAATTCAACACCAGAATTATATCACGTGCACTAATTATCAGGGGCATTAACCATTTTCTTACAGCAAGAGGAAAAGAAGAGCAAATTGTCTTGCAAAGCAAGAAGTTTGTCTGGAAAAGTCAATATTAGGTCTGAATAAATTGAAGCTTCAACAATCAGAAGACCAAAGACAATAAACCTCTCATTGTCAATCCTAACTACAATGAAGGTGTGTTATCAGTACAGACAAGTACCACAGAAGTAGAAAAGTATTTTAAAGGAAGCTAAAAAACAAAATCACAATGCATTTTTAAATAATGCGAGTCACCACGTAAGTAATTATTATTATAGAAGAAAATTAAATTCTTCAGTACTTGTACATACCAAAGGAAACACCTTAAGGAAAAAAAAAGACACAAACCCAATTTATTCATATGACAACTACCAAGAAATATGTTTATGAAAAACGAAATCAGCTGTGTAGGCCTAAATAAAATCACTGTGTGAAACTTTCACATGCATTTTAAAATGTCCTTAGGATACAAGGTCTGAAAAATAAAAAGCTTTTCTGTAAGTGTCAGACAAAAAAAAAACCTCAGTAATTTATCTCCCTAATAATACACTATCCAAGCACAAAGCTGACCTTAATACACCTGTTCTTGAGAACCTATTAAAAAGAGAACTGGTAGGCAAAACTCCAGTAATATGCTGAAATAGATGGAAAAGCAAATTTTTGTTTCTCACCAAGTTACCGAAGCTCTATCAGCATCATTTTCTCATTAAGTGAATTTTCCAGTTTTGGCTGGGGTGGAGTTAATTTTCTTCACAGCAGAGAGTATGGGGCTGGGAGTGGAACTTGTGCTGGAAACAGAGTTGATAATTCAGGGATGCTTTCATTGCTGCTGAGCAGGGCTTACATAGAGCTAAAGACTTTTCTGCTCCTTACCCCTTCCCACCTGTGAGCAGGCTGGGGGTGCAAAAGGAGTCGGGACAGCCAGGACAGATGATCCCAACTAACTCAATGAGATACTCCACAGCAGATGACATTATCATCTGCATAGAAAGCAGCAGGAAAGGAAAAGGAGGGTGTTTGGAGTGATGGAGTTTGTGTCTTCCCGTCAGCACTACGCATGATAGGGCCCTGCTCTCCTGGAGATCCCTAGCCTGCTCATGTAAAATGGTGAATTAATTCCTTGTTTTTCTCTGCTTGCATGCACAGCTTTTGCCCTTCCCTACTAAATGGTCTTGACCTCAACCCAAGGGTTTTCTCACTTCTACTCTCCAAGTGTGTGGTGACACTGTGGAGGACAGCAGCATGTAAGAACACCCTCAACTATGTACAGTTTTCTCTCACTGTGACTGTTAGACTTGAGTGAAGCAGTGGGAAAAGGCTACAAAAGGTAAAACCAGAAGTGTCTCTATTGTGAAACTCATCAGAAGCTTTTTATTTTGCACATTCCCAAATGCTAAGTTTATACTCAGAGGGACCCACTAAAATCAGACAAAAGCCTGACAATGAAAGGAAACAGCTATTGTAAAAAGGCATGACACATTCAAGTCTACAAATTTCTGCACTGCAGATTTTCCTTTACAGAAACACGAAGTGTTGGTATACTTCTTAAAGGTTTATGTATTTCATAGACATTACAGCTAAATTGTGCACTGGTAATGTCTTGCAGTAATTGGCAAGGCAAGGTTTTGGCAGTGGGAGAGTTACAGGGTTGGTGTGACTCTTGGGGCTTTCTGTGTAGAAAGCTGGATTCTACAATCTTTTTTTGGTCCCCTTCCAACTCAGAATATTTGCGTGATTCTATATGTACTGTCCTAGACAAATGAAAGGACTGTGTTACTACATAGGGTGATAAATGTATGAAGAAGGAAAGAGCATTAAAATATAAGTTCAAAGGTTGAAAACATATATGGACCATATAATATAGAAACAGTCTGAAATCAAACCAAAGTTCCAGTGAATTTCTTTTTTTCACTGGAATAAAATTGATTAAAAGCTGCCCACCCACTATATTTAAAAGTCAACAGAAGAGATAAAATAAAGCTACTTTAAACATATCACATAAGGAAGAATCAAGAAGTGATCCAGAGTTTTTATTTTCAGGTAAAACTGAAGTTTTTCACTTAAAATTAAATAACAAATTTTTTTAAAATAAAATTTTGAAATATTTTTTCAAAAGTAAAATTAAAATAGTCACTTTAATTTTAAAAACTCCAGAAGTAGTCACTAGAAACTCCAGTTAAAAAAACTCCACAGCTTTAGTAATACAACTATTATTCCTGGTTACCACATATCTCAAGATTTAGAGTGGAAAGATTTCAACCTTTCCAACTCATTTTTTCACTCCAAATTGGAAGAAGCCATTGTAGCAAAAGAAATTCACTGTATCCATACACAGCTGATAAAAGGACTTCATTCCACCTAGTGATGTAAAAACCCCATTAAGTCAGTCCACAGTCCTGCATCATTACTTCCCCGAAATGTTATTTTCTGTCTTCAAAACTTAAAGACTATGAAACACACAAAGGCTGACAAGGAGGTCAATAACCAAAACAAAGACTTTCTGTCTTTGGAAAGGTTTCTGAAAACAGTATTCAGTTATAAGAAAAGAAAGGGGAAGAGATTAATGAATTCACTTTGCTACAAGATTTTAATTTTTCCTCAACAAAGAAAAATTGAACAGCACCTCAATCCAATTATTACAACTAAATAAGATTTCTCATGACTATACTTGGAGTTTTATGCAAAAGGTATACTTTTTGGATACAATTTACACAGTAGAACCCCACCATGTATAATCTAAAGCATATGGTAAAGATGGTACTCAGAGCTGTGACTATTTTGAGAGCTTTGTGATGGCTGAATCCAGCAGAACACCAGAAGCAGAAACAATCTGAATAGGATTCAGAGGAGGATCATAAGCACAACTGGTCAAAATCAAGGTAGAAATAATTGCAACCAAAATTACAGCTGCTAGCAGCGGCTGACATGAGATGAATAATGTGTTTCCAGTACCAACATCAAAGCAATGCAGATCACTGTCTCTAGCTTGTCAGCAGAAATGTCTGACATTTAACCTATAAATGTTCCTAACTGTATTTTGGAAGCTAGTAATTTAATATTCCACAAAATTTTAACCCCAAAAAGGGCATTTCCTGTCTAGCAATTTGACTTGCAGAGAGACATATGCACACACATGTATGTTTTATACAGGTTAATGAAATCCGGTTGGCTCTCAGAATTCACAACTAAAAGAAGAAAACCACATAAACATCACCCATATGTACTCGGGAAAAAAAGTATCTTTTTACAATTTTGTGAATCAGTTCACCAGGAGAAATAAAGCGAAAAACTACTACAAAGAAATGGGGTAATACGTAATACTAGGATTATCAGTACAATAACATACTGGATATGTTGCATCGTAACAGGTAGTAGTAGAATTTGGAACCAAACTTATCTTTCTCCTTTTCAAACACTTTTTTCAAAACAGATTTCTTTTGCTGTTTTCCTTCTCAGCTAAAACTAGACACCTGAGCTCAAATCCTGCTGCTAACATTCGGTACAATCAGATGAATTAGGGAAAAAAGGGATAAAAAGAGAAATTTCTAGAATAATACTAGTAATACAGTAATATTATTAATATTACTGATAATAGTAGCAATGAAGTATTAGACACAGTGAATGAATCCATCAACTGCTCCAAATACAAAAAACCCACTCTGGGTTGATGGCACATATTACCAAGATATAATGCTTACAATTATTCACAGATTTAGTTTCTAAGATAGTCCAATCCTTGGATTTTTCTCTTCACACAGTCTCAAACAGTCACACCATCAGCAATCCCTAGGGCCTGGTGTGCCTTTTGAGGATGAAATGGACAAAATGCAGGAATGGCAGGAATGCTTTAAGAGTCAGATCAGCCCCATCACATAACCCATACTAGTGCTCATAGGCAAGAACAAGGCCCTACAGGTGCACATCTGGGTCAGGCAATTAACTGAGTGAATAAGGAGACTGACATAGGAGGCAGGATATGTGCAAACATCAGGTTCAGGCTCTTGTTCTGACTGCTCAGTGCAAAACTGTGGAACTGTGGAAAATCAGCGTAACTGATTTGTAGCGGTGCCTTTGCCACACGGCTGCAGCGAATTCAGTAGCTTCGAAAGCAAACTGATCCTTTCAGACAAAAGCAGTCCCAGTGTAGCATGTGAAAGGCTAAATCCAAGAGGGAGCACAGGGAAAATGTCCTTTACTGAGCCAAAATAAAACATGTAATTGAAAATACATAATTTAAATTATTTATGGATACATGAAAACCAAGAACAAATAACAATAAAAGATCTGCTGTCAATTAAATCTTTATTTCAGTTGTAACTCAAAGAAATCCTGCTAAATGCCATATGGGATTTTATTTTCCACAAGTCAGAACTACTTCAACAAAATATTTGGGGATTTACTTAAACTTTTAATCAAATATAAAGTGCATCAGATGTAAAATACTTCTAAGTTTCCTTTAGCACAGTTAATATTAAAGATTTAGGCTTTAAATGCCAGAATGCCATGACAGTTGCCTTTTAATTAGGGGATAAAGTTACATTTTTCAATTATAGGTATAAGATAACAAAATAAACGTATGGTCGTTTCCTAAGCATCGGGAGCTCTAGTAGCTCAGGATGAACAAAATCTGTGGGCTGAAATGAAAGACACTACATCTTTAATTTAAGCACACAGTATGCGTTTCAACTAATGCTTGAAATCTGGTAAGCATCTGACTTTTGTTCCCTACCATTAAGAAATACCAAGATCATAACCCCAAATTTCTTCACTTTCAAACAAACACAATAGTGTAACATTACATTATGTTAAATCTATTCAGCATGAAATGAAAAGCCCAGCACACAATTAAAATCTACTGTTGAGGAAGGGACGTCAGCACTAGGAAATGCCTAAAACTGAATTCAGTTCTTCCATCCTCATATTCTGCTGTAACACGCAAGTTCTATCAAAAATTCATTTGGCCTTCCACCTCTATTTAATACACAATGTGCAGAAAGCAGTACAGTAAATCCACGAGCACTGCCACAGCTGGGGGATGTGAGAACTGGATTGCTGAAGGCAGGCAAGAAAGCTTAGCTACTCTGGGCTACACCACCACCTCTCTAGCTATGCCATCACTTCTTATACTCCCTGGTACCTGGCTGTGTGTTGTCTCCTAAAAAAGACTACATGTTCTTTGAGACAGGGATTGCATGGTCATTCCACATTTGTCTGGCTTTTCATATAGCTGGTGTCCTTGTCCATTTACAGAGCCTCGTGGTGCAAGAGTAATCCAGTTAAATACAAACATAATGCAAATACAGTAGAAGAGGACACTTTTGAAGCTTTGTAGGCAACATGCAATATTTTATTCACTAAATACAGATGGTGCCTTTGCAGGTGATAAATGCCAAAGTCAAGGAGCAAGCACCAAAGACATAGAAAACATCAAACACAGAGGAAGCATACAGTTTCATTAGAATAGAAGAGCTGAGTTGGAATGGACCTACCATGATCATCCAGGCATGAGTAACTGTTTAAATTTAACACTACACATACACTCTTAGAAGACCCCAGCTTCCAACTCATATTTCTATTATCTCCATCACCTCTGAAGGGGAAAATACTTGGATATAATCAATAAGTTTTTAAGTAGTGATTTTAGAAATATATTAGACAATGAATAGACAAATTCATTAGACAATGAAGCTCAAATGGAGGTTGATTTCCTTTGCGAGCATACTACTTTATCATCATGCATTCAAATAAAATGGCAAAATGATACATGGTTAGACTACGTTGGTATTTTAAAGTCATATAAAGGTTTGTGATAATATAATGTACTCTGAACTTCATTGTGCAACCAATTTTTCTTACCCCTAGATGTCCCAGAGTATTTTTTCTGATTATGCGATGTAGTATTTTTTCTACAATTTGTCACTGAAATTATCTATCAAGTTAGATCTTAAACATAAAAATATAAAGGGAAGGCTCAATAGGAGTGGTAGGAGATATTAAAGAGTTAAGATGAGATTTAAATAACAATTTATTGGAAAAAAAAAAGAAGTAACAGTGAAGCTGAAAAATTACGTGATTTATTTCAGTGAAGGAATGTATTCTGCAACTAAGATTACCTAATCCCTTATCACATTTATTCAGAAAAACTCCTGAGTTTAAAAGTTCACAACAGCAATTCATAATAGTATGATACCTCTAAGGCAAGTAAAAATAAAAGCACTGCTTTTAATCACCACTCAAGTACTATCAGTGCACAAGCTACACAGATAGAACAGGAAGACAGAACTCAGCAAAGCACAATTTTCCAAGACCAAAAGATGCTGTTTGCAAAATTTTACTTCAGAAAAATTCTGTATTCCAGACAAATGGAACCAATCCACCTACAGCCCTGAACAGTCCCAAACATTGAGCCCAGTTCTGTTCCTAATGAAGCCAGCGTACATAGAGGGCTGGTTTGAGATAAGAACAAATGTATTTATTCCTGGCCAAATGTAGTTGAACTTCTCCTGGTTATTATACCCAGACCCTGACAACCCGTGTTCTTCCATATTGGCTGCACATAAAGGGCAGGACTGTCCCACCCTGCTCTGCACTGGGAAGACCTCACCCTGAGGCTTGTGCACAATCTTGGGCACCACAATATAAGAAGGATCTAAAGCTATTAGAAAGCATTCAAAGGAGAGGTATGAAGATGGTGAAGGGCCTTGAGAGGAAGCCACGGGAGATGCAGCTGAGGTCACTTGGTCTGTTCAGCCTGGAGAAGAGGAGACTGAGGGAAGATTTTCCAGTTCTGCAGTTTCCCTGTGAGGGGAAGCAGAGAGGCAGACATTGATCTCTTCTCTGTAGTGACCAGTGACAGCACTCGAGTGAATGGCATGAAACTCTGCCAGGGGAGGCTTAGGTTCAATATCAAGAAAAGGTTTTTCAACCAGAGGGTGGTTGGGCACTGAACAGGCTCCCCAGGGACATGGTCACAGCACCAAGCCTGACAGAGCTCAAGAAGTGTTTGGACAGTGCTCTCAGACACAGGCTGCAATTCTTAGGGCTGTCCTGTGGAACTGGATTTTGATTATGCTTATCTACTGACACGGGATTTTCTACACTTCTATGATTCTATTATTCAATCCCATGGAGCCTTAAGAGAGATGCACAACTTGCACAATTTCTGCAGCCCAGAAAGCCAAACATGTCCAAACCAAAAGTAGAGCGACCACCAGGTCAAGGGAGAAGATTCTGCCCCTCTGCCCTGCTCTCATGAGATTTCAGCTCAAACGGTGTGACCTGTTCTAGGATCCTCAGCACAGGAAAAGACCTGTTGGAGTGGGTCTACAGGAGAGCCACAAAAATAACTAGAGGGAGGGAAAAACTTCCTTACAAGGAAAGGCTGAGAGAGTCAGGGGTGTTCAATCTGTAGAAGAGAAGGTCCAAGGAGACCTTACTGCAGCTTTTCAATACTTCAGAGGGGACTTACAAGAAAGATGGGGAAGGATTTTTAGTAGGGACTGTAGAGATAGAACAAAACTTAATAGTTGGTTAGTTTAAACTAGATATAGGGAATAATTTTTTTGCAGTGTGGGTGGTGAAACACTGGAACAAGCTGAGAACTTGTCATCTGCCAACTACCCCTGCAACATTCAAGGTCAGGTTCGACTGGGGTCTCAGCAGCATGATCTGGTTGTCACTGCTTATTGCAAGGGATTTAGCCTAGATGACCTTTCAAAATTGCTGATTCTATGATTTTGAAGAAGTCATGTGGAAATAGGTAATAATATATGGTTCACCTACTCTTCTACTTCCATGAAATGAATGGAAAATTCATCACAACCTCAGGCATTTTAACATCAAATATATTTAATATATTTCTACAAAGACTGACATCTGTAGGATGTGTGTCAGCATACACAGAGTGAAGATAAAGCACGCCTATTAAGATACAGTTCCTCATGTTTTTGGGTTTTTTTTAAACAAGTTGAATATTACTTCAGATAACCTCCTGCAAGTATTACCCTAATGATGACATCTGAGCTGCAGTAGAACACAAGCAAGCTCTGCCATTGATATCTGTGTGTCAGATTTCTTATTTAAAAACCATTCTTCCCACTCAATAGTTATATATTACTTCAATATTCAAGCATAAAGAAATGGGGACTCCAAGCATTCAGCCAGAAATATGCACTTGAGCATTTTGGAGTGAGGCTTAGAAAAATTAAGTTGTTTGTTTCACTTTGCCCTGAAAGAGAAACCTTAGGAGTTGAAAATTAATAGCTTTTATTTCCAAACTGCCACAGCATATGATTCAAGCACTGTAAAAAAGCTAATACACTGTCTGCTTAACTTTGATGACAGGATCAAAACAAATAAGAGGTCAACTGATCTGTTCAAGAATATTTAATTGGCTGTAGTTGATTAATTTATGGTTTTATTCCCTTTGAAGTACTACATGGTTATTTGTTCTTAATTTGAAATATGCCACAGTCATGCAAAATTAATATGCTTATCTCATTGCAATCTTGCTTATATGGCAACTGTTTCAGTATCTTCAGACCAGCTAACTCTTTCTATATGCATGAGGATTGGCTGACATGCAGATCAAATCCAGATCAAACCACCTCCCTTTGTAAATCATGTATGTACATATATGTGTAAAAGCAGGGAAAGACAGGGCAAAAACCTCACCAGAAGACAGAGCACGAATAAACGCTACTCCATTATCACAACTGCTTCTACAATGCCACTGTTGGTAGTGATCCCCAGTGGGACAGTGGCCACACTGACACCCCGTGTTTGGAGTGAAACACACAGCTGCTGCCTCGGATGTAGCCCCAGACAAACTGTAAGAAAAGCAGGTGGTGGGATTTACTTTAACTTCTGACGTCTTGACTTTTGCACTAGCAGTGGAATCGGGTCTGGGTTTGCCGCTTTCCAGTCGTCAACTGATGCCAGTAGGAAAAGCATTCCTTTATCCAGGTAGCACACAGAGAGGAACAGCTTCTGCTGAGTGTGCTGCAGCAGCATCCTCTCCTCTTCACTGTGACATGCTGTTATATTTGCACACGGGGACCACAGAGTAACTTTAACCATTAATGTAGTTTCTTTTTTAGTAATTTTCCATATTAAAAAAAGAGGCTCTACCTGTGAGGGGAGATTAAATGAAACAATGCACTATTCATTCTTAGCCATTTTTTTGTTAATGGCCACTAAACTAGTCAAGCATGGAAAATAGCCTGTAGTTGTACTTATTTCTAGTGCTGCTTTCATGATACTTTCCTAAGATGGGGAGTACTACTTCCTGCCAGCCACTAACCCTACTTGGGCTTGAGGGCTGCTCCCTTCACTTGTTTAAAAATGGTCTTTAAATGGTAATGAACTTCTGCTTCTTCCTTTACACTGCTCTGTGAATATGTATTTATTGTCATGTTATCTTCAGTTATTATTTGTTCTCAATTGGATTTGTTCAGTCTTCCCATTAAACATATTTGTGACAGCATGACTCTAAAATAAGTGTTTCTGCTTAGCACAGAAAATAACAATTCTCAAATCTCTATTACAAGAAAAATAATAATGTCCACTTTAAATTACCTACATGTAAATTTAAAAACCTGTCACCCAGAGGCATAAGAAATAGTTGCAAATAAAGCAATCTACTTAAAGTGTGAAATTCTTATCATTCATGTATGAAATGGCTACTTGCCACAAAAAAGACCAGTATCATCTCCATGAAATATAATTTATTTCTCAAATGAAATGTTCCTGTAATTTCAAAAAGGACACTTGAGGTAAATGCTGCATTTACAAGAAAAAACTGTAACAACAAAAACTCAATTAAAAATTATTTTCCATCAACAAAAATCAATTTTTATAAAAGAGAAAATTCATTCTCAAAGAAAAAATCCTAGAACCTAGCAAAGACATTTTTAATAGCTTTTTATATCCTCAAAAGTAAATAGCTTTATATATCCTCAAAAGTAACCAACATTATCACCCAAAACAGCAGCATGAAAAAGGCTGAAAGGGTTTGCCTGAGTTCATTTAGTTTAACCCCTCTGCCCACACACGGTCAGGTTTAAATCCAGGACTGCACCCACCTGGTTTCTGAATATTTCTAAGAATGGACACTCCAAAATTTCCCTGGGCAACCTGGTCCAGTGTGTGTCCAGCCTCAATGAAAAGCACTTCCTTGTGCTTAGATGGAATTCCATGTGTTTCACTTTGTGGCAACGGCCTCTTGTTCTGTCAGTGTGCACTGGAGAAGTCTCCATGGAAAAGAGCCTCACTGCTCCTCACTCTATCCCAGTCTGGAAAAGAGAGGGCTTAGGGATTGCCTTATTGTGGCCTTCTAGTTCCTGAAGGGAGCCTACAGGAATGATGGAGAGGGACTATTAATAAGTTAGTGACAGGAGAAGAGCCATGGTTTCAAACTGAAGGAGGGTAGGCTTAGATTAGATATTAGGAAGAAATTCTTCACTATGAGGGTGGTGAAGCACTAGAACAGGTTGTGAAAAGAAGTGGTGGATGCCCCATCCCTGGAATGCTCAAGGCCTGGTTGGATGGGAAGAATCTCAGGTAGTGAAAGTTATCCCTCTCCATCACTGGGGGCAGAGAACCATCAACATGGGAAGAGACCTTTAGGATCATGAAGTACAACCATCAACCCAGCAGCACCACTGCAATCCCCAAACCACCAAACCACATGATCCAGTGCCTATTCCAGATCACCTCCAGGGATGATGACTGCACTACCGCCCTGGGCAACTTATCCCAATGCCTGACCCTGACAACAGGGAAACAAATTTCTAATATCTAAGCTAAATCTCCTATCTAAGCTAAATCTCAAACTTTTGTCTCAGTTTAAGGCCGTTTCCTCTCACTGGAGGCAGAGGAAGGGACCAGGCCCACCTCACCACAACCTACAGGGAGTTCTAGAGACCCATGAGGTTTCCTTCTCTCCTTGAGACTACACAAACCCATCTCCCTCAGGAGTTTCTCATAAGACATGTTTTCCAGACCTTCCAAGATCCTCACCCCTGTTACTAGATGTGCTCCAGCACTTCCAAGTCCTTTTCAAGGTGAGGGGCCCAGGTGTGGCCTCATCACTGCTGAGAACAGGGGCTGAGCACACCCTGGCTCATCAACCAGCACCCAAGGTCCCTTTCTGCTGAGCACTTCCAAGACTCCTCCGCCCAAGTCTGTGGTTTTGCAGGGGATTACTGCAATCCCAATGCAGAGTCTGGCACTGGGGTTGCAGCTGAACATCCTGCAGCATCCTCAGCCCACTGACCAAGCCTGTTCAGGTCTCTCTACAGAGCCTTCTAACCTACACTAGATCAACAAGCCCACACAACTTGGGTGCCATCTGCAAATTCACAGAGACTACCCCCAATCCCCATGTCCAGATCATCAATAAAGATGTTAAACAGGACTGGCGCTAAAACTGAGCCCTGGGGAACACTGCTAGGGACAAAGTGACAACTGGATTTGCTCCATTCACCACAGCTCTCTGGGGCCTGGCATCCAGCCCGTTTTTCAGTTGTTGAAGAATCACCATCCAAGCCAGCTTGTCTAGGAGGATACTGTGGGAGATGGAGAATGCTTTACTGAACTCTAGATAGAAGACATCCACAGCATCCCCTTCAACTACTAAGCAAGACACTTTGTCACAGAAGGTGAATCAGGCTGGCCAAGCAGGAGCTTCTTTTCATAACTCCATGCTGGCTGGGCTCGAGTCTCTGCTTGTCCTGCATGCGCCATGCAAGAGCACTCAGGACGACCTCTTCCATGACCTGGCCCAGGACCAAAGTTAGGATGTGTAGCAGGATGCTCTGCCCTGGAATGTGGTCCAGCCACTGGACAATGTCCTATTTGCAAGGCTCTCAGTAGCAGATTGAGAGGGGGAATCATGTGCTGCTTTTGTTGTTGAGTTCTGCTAAAACCAGTCTGGTTCACTAAACCCGAATTAACATCCTGATTACTGAGGCAACTGGAAATATGTGACTGGAAATCAATCACTTTATACTAAAAAGTCCGGTCCACTCTCATGTGGTTCAGTTCTTCTAACACACTCCTTCTTGCAGTATGTATGAAGTTTCCTCCTCTGAAGTGGGAATGCCCCTTCAAGGGTACTCCTCGAGGCTGAAAGAGATCTGCCCACAAGCATTGGTATGGTGAGTTACATCAATCTCTACTTAATAATTGTTTCTTTTTGCTAGCTTTAATATAACTCCTTTGATATAGTGCAGTATCCTATCTTATACTATATGCTACTAGTAGTTTTAGATTTTATACTATGTAGTAAGTGATTCTGATTAAGATACTTTGTTGAATCACTTTTCATCATAAATAATACATTTTATCCATATACATCTGATGTGCCACATTTAATTCTGTGAGACAAAGTTATTTAAACTGTGGACAAATGTCCGGGGCTAAGATTGGATTGAGCTGCACTCAGGCCCTTCTTATGAGGATTTTAGAAACCAAGGAGTTCCTTTCTGAACCTCATGACCCAATGGGACAACTTCTCTAATAAACTTCATCTGCAATTCCCACTCCCACCCGTGACAGGCTCACAGGGCTATAGTTCTCTGGATTATCTTGTAAATGGGTACTATATTTGCTAATTTCCAGTCAGCTGGAACTTCTCCACTAAAACAGGACTGCTGTTAAATGATTGAGAGTGATTTGGCAAGTTCTTTTGCCAGTTCCCTCATTATTCTGGGGTGTATCCCACCATGGCCCATGTTCCTTAAGGTCCCTCCCAATGCAGACCTTTCTATGATTCTATGATCAACAAGTGCTTTCCAAGTCTTCTTTCCAGGGCTGTACCCAAGGGATTCTTTCAAGCAGGTCTCTGAAGTTTTGTATGGAACAGTACTGGTGGCTTTTATACTAACAATAACTAAATGCTCCCTCTAAGCATTTATTTTCTATTAGTTTGCTAGTTTGTAAATGTGTGTGAAACTCACAATAGTTGTTTGCTAGTTTGTAAATGTGTGTGAAACAAGTAATAGGAAATCTATATTTCAAACACAGGATATCATAACATGAGTAATG
Source organism: Fringilla coelebs (assembly GCF_963513975.1). Classification (NCBI taxonomy): domain Eukaryota; kingdom Metazoa; phylum Chordata; class Aves; order Passeriformes; family Fringillidae; genus Fringilla; species Fringilla coelebs. The sequence goes on along the minus strand of NC_140031.1, from coordinate 53,668,587 downwards.
TAAGATATCCAACACTGAGAACTAAATCCAAGGCAGAAATGAGGACTAATTTTGCATTTTTTCAGGCTGGCAGTGTTTCAATGCTTTTTCATTCTCATGTCCTTTTTATATATTGAAGTATTTAGCAGAGATAGGAACAAAAAAGAGATAATGCTGTTTAAAGGCCTTTTAGCAGATGTAGAAACAGAAATACCTATCAAAAGAATTGTTTGCATAATCATGACATAAATAAGCTGCAATTAGACTGTACTTATAATTTCATTATGCTGCTCATTATGACCAAGATATCCTGTTTGTTCTGCCTGTTCAAACAGAGAAAAACCCAACCCTTCATGAAAGCCATTCTTTAATAGCCTTTCAGAAGGAAGCTGTAGCTGGTAAACACATGTTCTTATGGGAAATTGCCATAATCCTGACTATATCCCAGCAGGCTCTGAAAATATTTCTCACAAAGTCTCTTACATAAAATCTACAACATATGTAGAGCAGACTGTGCTTCACATCCTTTTAAGGAACTTGCAAGATTAATGAAGAAGGCATTACTCTTGCTTTTCCTTTCAAATGTCTACCTCTTGCAACAGGTATTCTGTAATATTTATTTTCACTCCTATTTTCATGGTTTCTGCACTACCATGAATCTGTAAAAGAGGATGTGAAAGTTTACAACTAGACCTCCTATTGACAGTGTCTTACTGTCGGCTTCTTATGAAGCCTATCCAACAGACAGACTATTGATAAATGCATTTCATTACGTTTGTACCACTAAGTTCCAACCATTCTTCTGGGGCAATTATCAGAGAAATCAATACAGTGGCTATTTTTTATGTGGCTGCTAAGAGGTTTTGAAAATCAATACAGTAGTTATTTTTTATATGGTTGCTAAGAAGTTTTGAAATTGAATTCACTTTTTTTTCTTTTTTTTTTTAAACTACTATTGACTGATACGTCAAAAAGAACACAAACAGACCAATACCGCTCCCTTACTAATTGTCATTCAGCTAGATATCTATAAGCCATTAGAGACATTTAAAAGTCACAAATTTCTGGATGAGGAACAGTAACATTGATGAAAATTTTAATAAACTTCACCATTTGAAAAATGTAGATTACTCTTCACAATCTAAACCAAACAGAATTGTTTTTTCAACTATTTTTTCTTCACTACTTCTTAACTGAGTTTTTGCCCTCTTGCATCAAACAAGACAATTTAGTTAGAGAAAATGAGACCACATTATAGACATGGAAAAATTCTCAGTGCAACCAGAGAAAAATTCAAGAAGTATTTGGGGATTTTTATTTTAAATACAGTTTCTTTGATACTCCAAATCAGAAACCTAGCAATTAGTCTTTCTGAAAAGCTTTGTGATCCAGTATCACCTACTGTAATTATCTATTTTTATCAAAACCAGAATCAGTAGCAATGAGAAGTCTGCCAGGAATACTGTGTACATTGTCTCATGCCTCATCTTCTTTTTCAACTGTTGTTTTTTCGGGAATTGTTTACCAGACAGATGAACAGTCATGCCTCATTGTCTTCTACTCACTGGAACAAAATTGACCTTTACAATTTGTGCAACTTGAAATTATGTGTTCAAAAGACAGCACGGATAAGAAAGGGGGTGGTACACTTCTGATCTGTGTAATTTACTAAATATGTAAAAAATGGATTTACAGCCCCTCTATTCTGATTTACCAGCATTATGCTCACACTTAGGCTGCATTTGTAGAAATAGCTGCAGAAAATGCAGGAGGGAAAGAAAAAAGTCAGACCTTTCATGAACATACAGAAACTCATAACCAATGTCCCCTCCACGCTGAAATATCACAGATGGTAAGACTAATTTTTAAACAACTGTGCTTTCCTTTACCACATGCAAAAATATTGCAATATTATTTTTAACTTTTTGGATGTTAGTTGGCCACAATGACTTGCTACTACAGTTGGAAACCAGACCACAAATGTTCTACCACTAAAGTTTAAATCTAGCTCTTGGTTTTGACTCCACACTATAAATTACTAAAATAAACAGGAAAACTTTTCATTTGCACTTCTGCTACTTTCCATCCAGGACTCTACTCTCCAGATACAATTCAGACTTCTCTTCTCTGTGTTACTTGTTACTCTTTACAGCCCAAAGTTTTAAGTGCCCTGCCTAGAGGACTCTAGCTACTTCTGCGGGTGTCACTGTTAATCAACGGCACATGGAAAGGAAATGAAGGAGCCAAAAAGCAGCCTTGTTGTCTGGAAAAAACCTCAGAATACATGGACATGGGTGACAACGGTAGGAAAAATCAGAGCTGGATAACAGGAAACGTTTGCAGCTTACTGAAACTGTTTAATTAGAGCCTCATTTTAAAGCATATGAAAATTTCGCTGCAAATTAATGGAAAATTGGGGCAATGGCCTCAAAGTTACAAATGTATCCAAACCCCTCAAGACATTATAAGGATGAGCCTATTACAATTGTTAAAAAAATTTTATTTACTTTTTACACAGTCTGTGCAAATTAAACCATATTCTGTTTTCTTTTATATGTCCTACTCAAACTTCACTAAACCTGTTGTCATTTGCAAACCCACCAAAACACATATTCAGCTATAAAGAGTGAATTAGGATGTTAAAAGCTAAAGATGATCAGATAGGCCCTTGCAGTAGACCATTAGGGAGTAACAGAGACACACTTACTTACTTACTGACTCATTTGAAATTAAGCTTTTTCCTCTGCGGTAGCCTTATTTTTGATCCACACAAACTTCATTTCTGTTCACAGCAACAAGAAAAGCATGCCAAAAGCATGCCAAAACCGGGCAATTCTGATCTTTGGTTGTATTAACAAATACCCCATTATGGTTTCTAGCTGCTGCCTTTCACAAGTGAAACAAACATATAGCTTAGGATGACCTCTGAGGAGGACTGCAATTTAAAATACATAAGCTGTATGCCAAAACTGCTTATCATACATAGCAAAGAGCTGACCTTCCACCACTGAACTATCATCTTCATTTCCAGACCCCCTCAAGTCCTCCACCTCCACTGTGATGGCCTGACAAACTCTTTCCTAGTCATGGCTCTTGGGCCCACCAAGAACAGCTGTTGCATTTAGCACAATCTACTGATTTGAAAGATTTGAATTTGAAAGATTGTATGGTCAAATACCACACTCTCTTGTTTTTTCACTCAAAAATTATGCCAACCAACAGGTCTACTCCTAGTTCTAGGAGGATGCAAAAGAATAAAAATAAAAACTGAGAATGGAAGAAACCCCCATCCCAAATTGACAATATTTGGCAAACAGCAGCATAGCATGACAAGTAAGTATTTAGTTGCCTGCAACTGAGAAGTAAGCAGAAACACTGATTGGCTAGACTTGGTTCAAAAATCTACGCAAACAACTAAGAATCAATGTTAGAGTGTTTAGTTTTCCAGTAAACAATATTGTCATAGGAAAGCTTGTGCTCATGGATTACTATACTACACTCTAATTTGTAGTTTTATTAACGCAACTTTCAGCATCTATAAACCAAATCATTAGTCTTGGCATGTGACCAAGGTACAAGTGTAGTCACTTCATTGGGAATAAACGCAGTTGGCTAGGCAGTGTTGTAAGATTGTTATTCCATTTTTTCCCAACAGAGGAGTACCTCTTTTCTACCTCTTTTTCACACACATATACACTGAAACAAGCAACCAGTTAGGATCTCTCCCAGTTTCAGGAAGGGAAAACAGCTTTAACACTACTTAGAGAAAATCAGCACCAGTTGCAACTTTTTAAGAGATTATTCCTTTTAAACAAGCTCCAATCCTTTCCATTCACTTGTTGCAAGGTAAAGGGGCATTACATCTGGTGAGAAAGAGGAACACGGATTTCCTGCTCTGTATATCCTACTACACAAAAGCAAGCGTTGCCAATCCCAGAAACTGAATTTTGGAATACTGACAAAGTTATGAACCTTATGTGGTCCAGGATGTTCATATGGTGTTTCAATTACACAGATGATTCACTGATATTTATCATAGCCATACGGTCTGAAAAGGAACTTTGGATGCCTATGTCAGTGAAGCAGTTAGCTGCTACTGATGAATATGATCTTATGCTGCTTGTTATCTAGCAAATCTGCCTTTGAAAAAGTATAGTCTTGCTATTTGAAAGTCAGTTGTTATTCTCACAAATGCTCTTAGGAGATAAGAGATGATGCCTTACAATTCCACCAGAACCATGCTGGGCAAAGAAAAGAGAGTATATAGTCTGCAGCTGTCAGAGTCCAATCTGTCTGAAATCCTGGATCCAACTGTTTCCAGCCCTCAGAGCCAAGTTCTCAAAGTTCTGACCATTAATGAAGAATTTCACCTTCTTTGGCTGTTCAAATGCTCACAGATTCAGCACTGTCACAAGTGCAGACCCGCAAAACTTAGTTCTGTACCATTCTTTGAGGATTTGTAGAAATGCATGCAGAGCCATAAAGTGCTGGAGAGTCACACAAAGAAACTACTAAATGGCTTATGACAGAGTTTCCACAAGAGATCAGGCACATCTGTAGAACTGCAAGCGATAAAGACACTAATCTCTCCCTTAACTGATAGATCCAAAGAGCCTATCACCAAAATACTTAGGAAGCTACATTCTTCCCTGCAAGATCACAGCACTTTCCTTCTGCCTGTAAGTTGGTTAATGTTTGTACAAATTCTTTAAAGCCCTAGCAGGACCTTTTAAGCAAGAAATGCTTAATCCTTTAATGCTGAGGAGAGTGGGTATTTCCTTAAGGAAAGCCAGGTCTAAGTAAGATCTTTCAGAATCAGCTGGCAGTCTCACTAGGACAGAAAATACACTGTTGCATACTTCTGTACATACAGAAACCAGGACTGAATATACTAAGCAATTCTACAGAATATCCCACTCTACCTAATCTACCACAAAACCTAAAATTCAGATTTACACTGAACAAGAAGGCAGGAATTGCTCTTAAGGTAAAAGTTTCATCCACCCACCTGAAATCCAGAGTTGCGGCATCAGCCAGTCTCCAAAAATGAACTTAAGTGAACTTGTAACATACACGTAGTTTTCAATTCAGATATTTGAAAAGCTCCTTTTGAGTCTAGAAAAGCACTGATTACCCTTCTACTTTCACCAGTGAATGATGTAGAAGTTCTATAAGCAGCTGTGCTGACTCCAAACCATCACCACTTCCATCAACCAGGACAGGGAACCTTAAAGTAAGCCACAGGGTTTGAGTGAGGGATGCAAAACAATTATTACTGATTTTTTTTTTAAGGTACATTAGATTTAGTTTACAAAGCAAGAAAGATATTTACTTCCTTTGCTCTGCAGAATTACAGTGATGTAAATACCAGCATTGGAGATTTTTTCACTTTCTCAATTTCATGGAAGCCACCTCTCACAAAACAGTATATGTATTACATTTTCATTCTGGAAGCCCCTGTCTAGAAAAATTGTAACTGTAAATATTTTTAAAATATTTTGCAAGTGCTGTAATTTTTCAAGCATTTTGATTGGTTTAAACCACTCCATTTATGGGAAAAGAATATTTATTTCTGTTGGTCCCGGTGAAATTTGTATTTTCCATGTTGTAGTTGGAGATCTAAAATACACTTAGGGAACATTTTATTACCTGATACCTGTAATTAAAACATTGGTTTTGCTTTCTTCCCCATCACAACCATGAGCCTTAACAAGTTTTAAAATATTAATAAAATAAGAAAAAAAAGCCTTCTTTTTTTTTTTAATATGAATTCCAAACTGTTTCAAGAGCAAATATTACAGCAATTAATTGATAGTGCAATATTTTCTTATGGAGGTTCCAGTAAGATTGAATTTATGATTTATCACACTGTACTACCCCATAATCAACAGAACCTCTGAAACTGCAAGATCTCAGCGACATGTAAAAAGCAGTTCTGTCAGGGTCTATGAAAGGGCTTTTTCCTTTGCTTTTGAATGGTGAAAACCATAAAAGATATCATATCAATGAGTGGACTAAACCAAAACAAAAGCAACTGAAACAAAATGAAAAAAATTACATTTCCTATCAAGCCATGAATAACATTAAATTAGACCAAAAGCAGAATCTGGAACAACCAGTAATAAAACAGAACATACACAACACTGGAAAACCTGCCACTGATATATTTTGTAGCACCGAATGTACAAAGGCTCAAGTATAAATTGTGCAGCTTGTAACTAGTTCATTGTACTTCCTCTGAGCTTTAAAAATATTTTCTTAAGCAGAACTAGCCAAAGAGTCTTCAAATACATTTGTTTTGAGTACTGGTAATTCAATGCTAACACCAAAGCCAGGTTAAAATAATACATTCACATATAGATCTGGAGATTATGTATGACATAATTTTCCATGGAAAATTATGATTGAGCAGAACATCAGGAATTTAACAAATCTGTTCTTCAGTCATTTTAGAAGTGAAATCTGACCATAAAAGCTTTCTTTACAAACTAATCTTAAAAGACATTCATCTTTTTTCTCTACTTCCTGCAAAATTTCAGGGAAAACCCCCACTGCTATTCCAAAGTGTGACTCCCTGGAGAAAATGTACATACAATGTTTGCAATTACTAGGAAAAGTCCACTGCAAATTGAATTTATTACTTTACTAGTGGAAATTCAGCAGCTGAACTAACAAAATCCGGTTGAGTGTTGATTCTTTTTAATAACTGCCTCTTATATCACTAAATTCTATGGCAGAAATAAATTTTATTTCAGGTTACCTCTCTGTTCTGCCAATGCCAATGCAGGAAGTTCATAAATGTGAATCCTCAGGAGGCCTACACGCATCACTGAGAACAGTAAAATGAATGGTTACACATCTGCAGTCTGAACTTTGAGATGAATACAAGCAAATAGTGAATGTGCATTTTTCAAATGATTGCACCCGCTATTTTCCACTGACTCATGACTGTTGGCAGAAATGAATAATACATTTTAATATGCAGAGGTTCAAATATCACAAGTACAGAGAGTATGTATGTGTATATATCCATCTTCTCTGCATACATAATATTAAAGCTATAGGTTTTCATCTGTTTTTTATACTTAAACATCAAATAATTTATAATGCAGAACTGTAAAATATATATAGAACACTGCATCAATCATGTGAAAATACAAGTGCTGTTCAGCATTTCTGTAAATCCTTCATTAAACCCAGATTTGAGACCGAACCAAGGACTTACATGGATCAAGTCATGGTCACTTGGAACACTGAGAAACATAAAATGCTGTGTTATTTCATGTCAAGATTATTTGCAGCTCTCTTCATTATTTCAAAGAATATTAGTGACAAATACAGTGCTTTCCACAATACAGCCAGGGCTTATGCCCTTAAATTCAGGAGGCAACTGCTAAACAAGGACTGGGACATCAGCTGACCCGAGTCCTGAGATGTTTTACACAACCAGTACACTGCTAATGTACACACAGAAAACACAGACATGTAACTAACTTTCAGTAACATCGTCAAATAAGAAGGAATTAACTATGTGATTACTGAAAACATCCTGCTCTGCATCTCTACATTCCCCATCAGACTTTGTAACATACCACATGCCACTTCTCAAGACATCAACCATTACACGTCCTGCATGGAAATACACAGAAAAAACGAAAATTCAACCAGTATATCCTAAATGGTAGCTGAAAGCATAAAGCACATGTGTCACCTAGAATCACTGCAAAGCAGCACAATACTTTACTAAAGTGAATAAACAGCATAGAAGAAAATGTGCGTGTACATAGCCCTCATACTTACTTGAGCAAGATTTTGGAGATGTACATTTGAGGAGAATTACGCAGAACATTCAAGAAATTAATGGTTCGATATTGTTCCAAATCAACTCGAGAAGAAACTGATACATAAAAATATGCATGATATTTTGATTTAACTTTTTACTCCAGGTACAATTTGGAAAGCACTGCGCTGTCAAAGCACTCACAACTTCTATTCTTTTGGCAAAGGCAATGAATATTGAACATCTGCAGGGCTGTTGTGAGTTCATGAACTACAGAAATAAAAAATATGCCTTCTTTTGGTAGCCTAGTTCTTATGTAAAAATCCAAAAATAACACACCCTCGTAACCACATCCACAAGGAACCAGATACCTGGCCCCAAAGTAAGACAGAGCAACAGAGGGCTTATGGCAACTACCACTGCTAATGTAGGCTCCAGCACTTATGTTAGGATGAAATCAAGCATAGCAGAACTCAGCCTTTCCAAATCATGCCTTGGTTTAGGGGGAGGTGGAGGATTCTGTGTCAACATCTTTAATAAAGCAGATGTGACTCACTGCACTCTTGTTTCAAACCATTAACTGAGGTTTCTCTTCTTTCTCTGAACTAGGGGCAGCAGCACTGTGGGCAGTAGTACTGAGGCAGCAATCCTTCGTAAGTTTGTGCTCAGTACAATAATTTAAAGTAAATTATATTATTTAAAGTAAATTATTATTATTATAATCCTGACTTCAATTTCTCTCCTTAGTAATTTGCATCCTTATTCACCTTATCTTCTTCAGGTACTGATCATAGAAAATTATGGAACAATTTAATCAGTATATCATCCCCATAAATCTTCCTATTCTGCATTTTCTTTTAGAAGAACACATTTAATTTGTAAGTGTTGTTTCAATAAAACCAAGCAATTGAAAATGTCTTTGTTTAGCATACTCTTAATGTTGAAAGCATCTGTTAGGTCATGTTAGGGTTTGAGGTTATTTTAATTATTATTATTTTTTACACAGATGAGTAAAGGAACTTTTCACACACTTCCTTACATCTTTCTTTTTCCCATTTAAATTACTCAGCCTAAATTCAATAATAGTCCAGTCAAATTTCAACACCTTGTAGCCCCATTGTGGCCTGCTGAATTATTTCTAGAAATATCCTGGAAAAGAATTAATGCCAAACACTGCTCTTAAGTTTGCAATATTCAAATGCTGTACTTGAAGTTAGAAATTTAGGACTTGCCTTATTTACATTTCCCTGAAAAAATCCTGCATTCAGTCCCATGATGATTTTTGCTTCATGTGAGCTTTAATTATAAAGTCAAGGGAAAACTCCTATATCAGTAGATTCTCTGCTTCAAGGATACACATGCCAAGTGTATCCAACATGTGTGAAGCCTATGCACTGTCCTGCTCTCTTGTGGGAGGCCTGTTTTCTCTGCAACAACTTTCCTGTGGTTCCAGTCTTCCAACTAAAGCCATTTTATTCCCTCCTTTTATATTTTTGGGCTGTCAATTCCACTGCCCCATCCTTGGTGCCCTGAAACTGACTAGAACATCTAAGAGCTACACTCTAGCAAATTCTGATACTCCAAATTCCAAAGCTGAATTTTCCATTGATACAAGGTGAATTCCACTAGCAGTCAGGTGAGGGGCAGCAGTGGGTAACCAGCATTAGACTTCAATTTGGGATGTGAGCCAGCCTCATGCAGGGCACATCACACAGAGCATATATCTGTGCACATGGTGCCTATGGACCAAAAGAACCAAACCTAAAACTCAAAAAACCCTAACCTTGAACTCAAAAAACTCAGAATGCACACTTCTTGTCACTCAGAGCAACCCACTTTCATTTGACACTACTTGATGAATAAATTTGACAAATATTATATGCATGTATTACAGGTTTTACTTTTACGATATTTACTTTTAAAGCAAAAACCATCGAAAATAATTTTAAAAAATATTATAATTTCTACTGCAAACATCAACTTTCCTCTGACTTAGAAATGACACTTGACCACTAACATCTATGCAAATATTTTCATTTTGATAAAATTAAAATTAGGACAGTAGAGAAACTGCAGAGTTTTTCATACTTTATTCCATAGACATAGACTATGATGTTGTTTGCAAAACTTCTTAAAGATTAAACAGTGCAAACTACTGTATATTTAAGCACTGTCAAAAAAGAACCTTTTATTTTCATTATAGTTTGGTGGAAATTGGAATATTCAGTGAAAAACAACTAAATTATTCCTGAGAGACATCTATGCCCCTAAAATCAGAATGCTGTCTTCTGAAACTCTCATTATTTTTGCATTTGAGAAATAGACTACAACTGCAGCTCTGCAGCTATACAATGCTAATCTACATAGAACACTGCAATTCAATATTATTTGTTTAAAATGTTACGGGCAGTAGACACAACCAGCACTAGCGCTCAGCTGTGCAGCTATTAGTGCTGTAATAAACTGTGGGATGAGGTGGCAGAAATGCCAATTAGGAGTCGTACTTTTATTTTAAGCTGAAATTTTGTAACATCTTCAGAGATTCCTAGAACCCTTCATTAAAAAAAATGAAACTATGTTAAAGAAATGTTAAACTATGTTAAAGAGCCTCACTACCCCACTACATCAAAGCCCACAATGTTACAAAATTTTCGCATGAGCACATTTCTTTGCTTGTACTGATTTTGATGTTGGGACTAACTGAAGGATCCCACTTCAGTGCTTTGCAAAAGGTGATCAGAGCACACCCAAACTACTCAGAAATATCAGGTGTGCATTTTCACTTCCTGTGTTCCCCCATCCAGCACTTAACTAGTCTAAATTTATTTAAAATTTTAGACTGCCAAGGCCCTACAGCAAGCAGAAGATATCCTTGCAGCTTTTTTTATGGATACTCATCAGTAATGTCCAAGTGTTTCACAAACTTTCCTCAATTCATTCACAGTCTTACAGTATTAGGATAAGAAAGCATTATTATCCCCATCCAGAGGCTGGAACCAAAGGGGCTTACAGGAAGCCACAGAAAACCACAGCAGAAGGGCCAGAACGAGAAGCATGGGAGCACACAGGTGTTCCCGTGTGTCCATCCACATCTCCAGCCTGTACTGATCACTGCCAAAAGTGGGAGGTGGCTCTCACTGCAGTTCACTTCCCCCACACACCTGACCCCAAAAGGCCCAATGAACAGAACCTAAATAAGAAAGCACACATCCTTCCTGGCCACAGCCATGCCATGTTTTGGGTTGTGCGTACAAGGCTACCTATCACAGAGCCAGAGACACAGGCTATTTATATCCCTGTAGCCTTGTGTGTGTTAGTTATAACAAGGTTTCTTCTTTTCACAGTGCTTCACAGAAACACAAAACAGCTGAGGATGGAAAGGAGTTCTGGAGATCAACCAGTCCAACCCCTTGCCTATGCCTCAGCTAGAGCCTCTTGCCCAGGTCTGCATCCATGTGGATTTCAAGTATCTCCAAGGATGGAGAGAGACTCCACCACCTCTGAGAAACCTGTGCCAGCTCTTGACCACCGTGATAAACTGTTTCCTCAGCAAGGCTACTAATGCCATCAAGCTGACAGTGCAGCTGACACTCCTGAAGGGTGGGATACCATCCAAAGGGACCTGAACAGGCTCAAGATGAGGGCACAGGGGCTCCAGATGAGGTTCAAAAAGGTCAAGTGCAAGGTGCTGCACCTGGATTGGGGCAATTCCCAGTTGCAATCCAGGCTGGAGAATGAAGGGATTGAAAGCAGCACTGCTGGAAGGACTTGGGAGTGCTGGTGGGTGAGAGGCTGGACATGACCCAGCCATGGGCACACACAGCCCAGAAAGCCAAATGTGTGCTGGGCTGCATCCAAAGCAGTGTGGGCAGCAGGGTGGAGGAGGGGATTCTGCCCCTCTGCTCTGCTCTGGTGAGACCCCACTGCAGCATCCAGCTCTGGGGTTCCATCACAGGAAGGATATGGACCTCCTGTATCAAGCACAGAAGGGAGCCACGAAAATTATAAAAGGGATAGAACATGTCTCCTGAGAGAATTGGGCTTGTTCACCTTGGAGAAGGCTCTGAGGAGACCTCCTTGTGGTCTTTGGTACCTGAAGAAGGCCTACAACAAAGCTGGAGAGGCATTTTATACCATGACTTGTGGAAATAAAACCAGAAGCAATAGTTTCAAACTAAAAAACAGCCAGTTTAGTTTGGGTATTAGGAACAAATCCTAATTTGTGGGACTGGTAAGGCACTGGAAGTGGTTATCCAGAGAAGTGGTGGATGTCCAACTCTGTCCCACACTCTGAACCTCACAATTTGAAGGTGCTGGAGCTGTTCAACATAAAGTATTAATCCTTTTCATAACAAAAATATTAGGCACTGATTGCCACATTACAAAAAAAAAAAAGATGTTGCTACTGTCAATTTGCAGTTCTCTACTGTATTTTCTTCTTGTAAGTGAAAAGAGTTAGATAATTTATTCAGCCTGGCAGAAACCAGGCTTAGCTTGCATTCTTGTGCAGCATCCAGTGAACTAAGGCTGTTCTTTTTCCTCAGAAAGGTGTCAAGGACAGGAGTAAGAAACACTACTTTTAAAGAATTGTTTGATGAAAGATAAAAGAATGTTTTATTTATTTCAGTTTAACCATTTATCTAGAAACAAAATATTTTCTTGGCAGACAAGTAAGCTGCAGCATCCCACCAGGCTGAAAAGCTCAGTTTCACCTTATTCCTCTACAGCATATCTCATGTCACAGTAACAAATGAGAGTCTATTTTGTATTCCTTTTTGTCTGACAGTACTGATTTTATGTGAAATATTTTTTTGGCATGAAAAAAAACATTGCACTAACTAATCCTTTTATGTTCTAATTTTTAGGCCTTTTTTCTCCCTTGTCTTTGTAAATAGCATGGAAAGTGCACAGTGAAAGAATTAGACACCTGACAGATCCTTTCAGACTATATCCTTAGATACAGATCAGTTTTGGTTTTTTTTTTAATGCATAAAGAAAATCAATTTCCACATAAAAAATTTACTAAAATCTGATGTGCAACTATACCTGTGGTCAAACTTCACTCATGCAATATAGTACCTTAATAAGAAGGTTCACTGACTTAATTTTCAAGCAGATGGAGTAACTTAACAATTAATCTGACAAACCAAAAATAACCCTTACTACATAAACTAAAAAAAAAAAAAAATTTAAAAAATCCCCAACCAACAATAAAACCCCAACAAACCAAAACAACAAACTTTTAGGAGTGCAAGGATGTTCCTGAAAACATACACATTCCTTCTCTTAAAAATAATTCCAAATCCTTTTAAGAGTTGGGTTGTGTTTTATATATTATAGTGACCTTACTGTTATTGTTGATATTTCTTATAATTTATACAATTTCACTTTTTTTTCCCTCCATAACTGTGCTCTAGATTCAACAGAACATTTTAAAATGCTCACTTTTTAACACTGCTACTTTGACCCGGTCTCTCATCTGGATTCAACACTTGCAAAAATGTATGGCCTGGATATGATGGTTCTGTAAGGCTGAATTTAACAATCAAATTCGGAATAGGGACTATAAAGTTAATTTTCGGAATAGAAATTTGCCAGAAGTCTCTCTGACACTCTAATGCCCTTTCTATAACTCCTTACAGAGGGTAATTAAATAGTGAGACAGTTAAACTCCATAGAAAAGCAGACTATCCCAATACAAAGAATAAGGGATATGTACCCAGATGCAGAGCATCCACCAACAAAGCTACAGGAGGATGAAGTGGGCATGCAGTCCTGAGTTTATGTCAGCATTTGTAGGCGTATCCACAACAGCGCAAATCTAGAGAAGACAGTTAAAAATAGCAGTGGAGAGAGATGAAAGCAGACTTCAGCATGGTTTAATAATCTGTCCAGAAGGCTTGGAAAGCCCTCTCTTAAGTCTAAACTGGCATGTCTTCACATCACATACAAAGCAATTACAGAGCTGTCTGCATGTCCTGCAGTCATACTACTCGATTGCAGTGTAGACACATCCAGAAATAGTGCTACTGTAGATATGCTCATCTAAAAACTCCATTTGCAAAAAGAAAAGCCTGGAAGCATACTGTAAAGCATATGGGACCTGATGAGGAACATATGCTGGAGAGAGTGTCCATTTTGCTAAATTCCATTCACTGGAATTGTGGAGGACCTCCCTTATACTCCTGTATCATGTGTTGGTTGGCCTCTCCTGTGGGAATTCACAGAGTCAGGCCAGATTAACTTGAACCTTCAAGGACAGCAGTTCACCCAGCTTTGCCATCTACAGAAGAGACACCATACACTCTACAGGCAGCTGGGAGAAACCTTGTGACATGTGAACAGCACTCATTCCTCTCCATTCCAACGCAGTGCCAACGCTGGGTTCTGAACTCCGAAGCCAAGCAGGCATATTAGCTACCTACTGATTCAAGGACATCAAGACACCAACACCTTTATCTATCAGTACTGCTAACAAGGGCAGAACTTATTGTGATGCAGCAACCCAAAGCTGATAAAATCCTTCAAATTCAGGACCTCCTCTCCCCCAACAGTGGTTCTCTGCATGGCAGCAACACTACTGCCTCTAGCCTCTACTGGCTACAAAAAACAAACCATGACATCCTCTCAAGGATGGCTTACTATCTTTTGTCCAGCAAGTGACCAAAGGGATCCACGCGTGTTCTTAAACTGACTGCACAGTGAATTATTCACTCTGAGGAGATTTTGTGTGCATTTTGCTAAATCACAAGATGGAATGCAGTTATCCAGCATATTTTGCTGCCTTACCAGGAGAGTATAAAGACACACAAAACCAAATGTTGACTCAGACAATTAAAGACCTGGGAGGAATTGGATCACAGCAGCGGGGATTACTTACAGGCCAATTTACCATGGGAAGAAGCAAGCTAGTAAAATACATAAAGTTTTGGGTGCAGCAGCACATTCTGCGCTGCTGTCTGTCTCTTTGTGGAAACCCTAAGCACATGCACAATTGTGCTCAAACTAGTTGTCTGGACCTGAGCATCTCAGCACTCAAACAGAGCAAAACCTCCAGTCACCAGGCAGCACCATTCCAGCAGACACCACTAAACTGGGAGAAGCTGCTGACTCCATTGAAGAGACGCCCTGCAGACACCTTGACAAATGATAAGGCTGAGCAATCAACATCCATATGAAGCATAACAAGGGCAAGAGCCATGTTCTGCACCTGGGACAGGGCGCTCCTGGCTGTAAGGACAGACTGAGAGGCTGGAAAAGGAATGAAAGGCCCCATGGAAGAGGATCTGGTGGTTCTGATCAAGAGCAAGTTAACTATGAGTCAACAGTATGCCCTGGCAGTCAAAAGGCCCAACCATATCTTGGAGTGCATCAAGCACATGAAAGAATTCCTCTACCTTATCAATGTGAATTTGGTAACTGCATGAGCACTGCTCTCAATTCTTCTCAACAAAAGACCAACACCCCACATCCTGGGGTGCATCAGGCACAGCATCACAGCCGGGCAAGGGAGGGGATTGTCCTGCCCTGCTCTGCTCTGGGCCAGCCTCACCTCGAGGGCTGGGGGCAGCTCTGGGTGCCACAACACAAAAAGACATTGAGCTGCCAGAGAGTGTCCAAAGGAGCCACGAGGATGGGGAAGGGCTTGGGGTGAAGCCGTGTGGGGGTGGCTGAGGTGACCTGGTCTGCTCAGGCTGGAGGAGAGGAGACGGAGGGCAGAGCTCACTGCAGGTACAACTTCTTGTGAGGGGAAGAGCAGGGGCAGGCACTGAGCTCTTCTATGTGGTGACAGTGACAGGGCCCAAGGAAATGGCTTGAAGTTGTGTTAGGGGAAGTTTAGACTGGATATTAGGAAAAAGTTCTTTACACAGAGGGTGAAGGTTCTTCATCCAGGGAAGTGGTCACAGCACTAAGGCTGTCAGAGTTTCAGTGTTAATGAGAAGCAAATAATTAATGATGTAAGTGTAGCTCACTTTCCTGGTGATTCCATTCTGTAACTCAAGGTAAATTTTTGTCCATGTCCTAGCAACAACCACAAATATTGTGCTTTATCCAGAGCTCAGTATATGAGCTTGCAAAATGGTAGTATCCTAGACATTAACATAATTTGGACACATAACTGAAGACTCTCTCCATGTAACAAGAGGAGAAATGAGTACACTTAGCACAGTAGAATGTGGGTCAGGGAATATGACACAGCTTATTTACCTTACTAGCACTCTTCTGCTTCTGTGTGTGGTATATTTCCAAAAACTATTTTGCTTCATTTTGTTTGGCCCTTTTTGTTTCTTTGCTTTTAAAAGCATCTTGGAGACCGCTTTTACAAATATTCAAATAAGTGTTTCAACAGGCTGACACCTTCAATATTTAAAATCTTGAGCCCATTCAAAAGCAGCTCATGGGATCTTCATAAATTTACTACTGTGGCTTAACTGGAACTGACAGCATAGCATACAAAAGGCAGAATATTTACATCCAAATTTTAGTTAAAGAGAACATGAGGAATGTACATGCACATATAAGCAGTTAAAGGTATTTCCTAATTCTATAAGAAAAAGAGGCCAGTATGGCAAGATCCTGCAAAAGAACTACGTGGATGAATAACCCGCAGAGCACCACAGCTCCAAATCACAATCACATGCATGCCCCTGTCATGCACATCACAGATTCACTGCATGGCAGGGGTTGGAAAGGACCTCTGGAGATCATTGAATCCAACCCCCCTGATAAAGCAGGCTCACCCAGAGCAGGCTGCACAGGATCATGTCCAGGCTGGTCCAGGAAGGAGACTTCACAACCTCTCTGGGCAGCCTGTTCCAAGAAAGCTATGCAGCACAGCCTGAGTTTTAGTCACAGATGTAAACAAGTTGGTTAAAATGGGGGAGGGGGGGTTGAAGGGAAGTGCTAAGTTCCTGATTAGAATTTCATTTTAAATGGAAAGCTCCAGATTGATTCAGTAACAATAAAACAGAAGGGGGGAGAAGGGGGAGGATTTATATATAAGAAGAGGTCATGTAGTACACTGTATTGAGTTTAAAAGATAAGTAAGACAATGCTTTTTTATCTGGTATAAACAAAAATAATGCCAGCAGTTTGACTGCAAACAAGAACTGAGGAGGAAATTGAACCAAAAAGGAAATAATTACAGCAAACCTCACAAACCTAATGCTACGTTTTAACCAGAAAAAATACACTTTATGAAGCACTGCTTCATAATTCTTTATGAAGTGCAAATCAGCCATATTCATATTCAAAATAGGCTTTTGTAAACACTCCTTAACACACAACAAAACATACCTAATGAAGGATTGCCCCGATTGCCAAACTGTGGCGGCTGAATTGTACTTTTCTTTGATAACTCTAAGACCTTCAGACCTCTGAATCACTTGGTGGTAGAAGATGAAATCATGGTTCCACCTTAGACAGGTAAATAGTAGACAATATTTCTACCACAAAAATTTTTTAATTATTTTCCCCCCTCAGTTTAGAACTCTCTTAGGGGACTTAAATCAATAAAGTATCTGATGCATATGTTCTATCTTCTTCTTTCCAATGGTTCCACTGTGCATATAAATCTATTGTAGAACCACATTTGCATTTAAAGAGAAATTCCCTTGTGTTTACTATGCACCTGCTTCATGTAAGGCTGTCTTTTCTATCTCCTTTGAGAAACAACAGATCTGCCAGAAAAAGAGGAAGCTCAGACACAATGCTACTCCAAGTCCTCCTGCCAATTATCTAAGCACCATTTCCTTCAGTTTAGTTTAGTTATGGTCCTGTTCAGAAAAGCGCTGAAAAGAATTACTATTTGCCCTTCCAAAATCCAATGTTTCTCAACTTTTTCTAACATATTTTTAATTTTGACAGTGATCATATGGATTTCAACTGTAAAAAAAACACTGCATTTGCTAAGCAACACACAGGAAACCACTGGCAAATAGATTACTTACAGAGTTGCACATGAAAAATATAAACTTTATCTTACTCGGCATTAATTTTAATTATCATGGCTGCATAAGGAAGGATGAGAATATTCTCCTCTTGACATCTACCTGAAAAGAGATGCAAGTTTATTCTAAAATTGAAATAAAAATAATTGTTCCCTGCCTCCTTAGTCATGGGCTACCTCTGGAGATACGCACACACAATCAGAGACAGATAAGGGTGCTGATAAAGCTCTGTTACACACCTCATCTAGTCAGCTGAAACATTTAAACAGATGAGGGAGATAACTTGCTGCATCCCACAAAGGCTGCTGAACTATTGTCTTTGTGCTCATGAGGTGCAGCATCACCACTTCAAGACACCAAACTATGTCACAAGGACCATCATCTCTGCACCACTGCCAACAGGACTTTTGTGCTGCTGTCTGTGACAGACGAGTCACCCCACGGGGCTGCCTCTGGCTGTCTACTCCCCCTTTCTTGCTGGCATATCCGGCATGCGGAGGCTCGTGTGTCTCCATTTCAGAGGAGAGAAGCTACAGCAGCTGCAGTGGGGCTGTCATGCTTTCCCCTTCCTGCTTCTAATCAGCCAAGTGTCCAAGGACAGAGCTGCTGTGGAATTAGGTACAGATCTGAGACATCCTGGAACACGACTGTGAGAAAGAGAGCTGTGCCAGTGCAGGTGGTATTCAACCTCAGGTGTGTGTGGGATGAACACTTCTTGCACCTATGGAGTCCACATGGGAACAGATTTCAGCTGCCAGGAAAAATGGACAATTGGAAAGCAGAAGGACACCTCATAGTTTTTCAAGCTCTGTTGATGCCCAGTCAAGAAACAGTTAAAAAATACCTATGATTTGGGATTGTGGTTTTACAATTATGAAAAAAATGACATATCATTGATTCACAGTACTCTGTGAAGGGACTGAATCTTCAAGGGCACCTTCAGTCACCTTGTCCAAGCAGTCTAATTTTACATGCAGCTCTTTGTAAACTCGGAAGCTGGCCCCAAAGAACTCATGACATACTTACTTTCCACGTTGCTGTAATTAGAGAAAAAGATATTAAGACAAGCAGCTTCTAGCTAATGTAAGCTACTATCTTCTACAGAACTTCCTTACCTGAAAGACTGCCCAGCTCCTTGTTCCAAAGTGACACTTAAAAGCATTTTGAGAAGCCTGCACTGGACTGCTTGCTCAAAAAAGAAGGAGATTTTTTTTTAACCAGTCTCCTTGAATTTGGAGGTAACTCTACCCTGGGCCAGTACTCTGATGTAGTTTTATTTTACTCATGGTTTCAAGAAGCTGCAAATCACACATGCGCTTTCTGCAGCACTCTGAACCAATGACACAGACCAGAAATCACCAACACCTGAAAAATAAGTGAACTGCCAGTTTAAGACAGTGTAAGTGACCGTATTAAGCAGAATGGTCAGTCTGCACAAGTCAGTCTTATACCACATACCCCTTGGGAGCCTTTCCATTACAGGCCTTTTCACAAATGGGCTATAGTGATGAGGCAAGTGTCTCTTTGACTACTAAAGAGGTCTAATTCTAATTGTTTCATTCAGATGAAAAGTGTTTCTCACTGTGTTTGAACTACCTCTTGAGCAATCCCCCAAGCCTGCGCCTGCAACCAGTTTTTCAGCTTACCTGCTAAATCTTCAAAATATGGCTCCAGGATTCCACAAGACATATTTGCAGGCTTAACAGTATGAAGACTGAAGTGGTTTACCAAGTTCACTGACCATGAGCTCACACATGAGCAAGCTGCAGAGGACTTTAGGGTGAAGAATCTCATGTTTATGGGTGGTAGTAAGGCAACAGGTCATGCTTTTTATGGCCTGCTGGAAGCACATGCAGTGCACATAACTCCTAAATTCAGTAAGGGCAGGACACCATTAAAAGTCTGCTACAGCATGCTACACAAGGCTAAAGGCATGCATCTCATTCAATATAATTTCTGGCTGCAGGATCAGTGCTATTTGCACAAAATGTGAAATTATTTTGATTTCCAAATGGTATGATTGTGTATCTTTCTTCAGTCATTTAAATAACAGAAAAGGGTCCAACAGTCAAGTGATATGCTTCAGAGCAATTTTTTTAAAACATTTTTTTCAGCTACCTTTTGTTGGAATGCTGAGGTATAAAACGAGGCTAAGATGATAAGATTTTCCATGGAAAACACAGGCACTAGCAGTTTTTTGGTGGGTTTTGGGGTGAGGGGACTTTTTGAGGACCAGTTGTGAATGATTAATATCTCTGTGAGATGTGGCTTTAAGCCAACCATCTTCTTTATATATATCCAGTACCATCGGAACCTGATCCTCGAGCTCTTCTTTATATAAATTACATCTGCTCACATAAAGCACTCATTGATGCGGGTATGAAAAAGGTTTGGTCCCCGCTGCTGCAAAAACACGATTCTGGATTGACCAAAGTATAAGGCTTTGGAGCATGTTTCTACCAGACGACTTGGCATTTGTTTCCCCGCAGTTACAAACATGCAACTCCTACTTGATTTTCTTCCAGATTTCGGCTTGCCCGGCGGGACAGGAGGGTGCTGACGGCCGGGTGCCCGCCCGGACGCCCGGCTCCGAGCAGATCTGCGGCGGGGGCGAGTGTCAGCGGCTCACACTGCGCTAGCAGGGCTTCGCGGCGGCACTTGGCGCGGCTGACATCACGTATGTGCTCAGCCCCAGCGAAACCCCCCGCGCTCAGCCCTGATTTCATGCGGAAAGCACTTCCCCGGGGCGGGCTGGCGGGGCCGGGGCTCGCCCCCCGCCGCCGCTCGCTCCCGCCCGCCGCCCGCGTCTCCCGCCGCCCGGCAGCCCCGCTCCGGCGCCCCCGGGGACACCTCGGCGGGGGAAGAGCTTCCAGCGCCAGCCGCGCCCCCGCGGGGCATCCCGGGCTCGGCTCCGCGCCCCCTCTCCCGCCGCCCTGGGGGCAGCGCTGTCAGCGGCAACAAAGCCCCCGTCCACTCCGCTCTGCTCACCTCACCCCTGCGCTTCGCTCGGCCGCGGCCGTTCCACGGCGGCCGGGGTGATGGAGACGGGGGAAGGACCCAGGTGCCGCCTCTCGGCTGCCGCCCCCCGCCACTCCCCGTCGGTGCAGGCAGCGCTCCGGCAGCGGCCCGGCTCCCGCCGCCCCGCCCTCCGCCCCTGCCCTGCCACCGGGCAGCGGCCGGCAGGAGCGGGAGGAGGTGGAGGAGGAGGAGGAGAGGGAAAGCGAAGGAAGGAGCGAGGGACGGAGGGGGCGGCTCCGCCCGGCCCCGCTGCGTCACAATGCGGGGGGCGCTGCCACGTGACCGGCGGGGCGGGGGCGCGGGGCCCGTGCGGGACCCTACGGTGGAGCGGCGGGAGCGGCCGGGGCGGCGGGAGCGGCGGGCCGGGCACACACACGGCCGCAGCCCACAGCCCGCAGCTGCCCCGGAGCTGCCGCCGCCCCACGGGTCCCGCGCGCGTCGGGAGCGATTGCCCGCGGTGTCTGAAAACGCTGCTCCGGCGTGACCAATGCGAAGCGCGTGGCACGCCGCTGCGCTAAAAATAATGGAAATGCAGTGCTCGAGCCTGAAAATGCCGAGTTCAATCCGCTCGCATCTGTTTGAAATAAAACTCCGTGGGTTTGGGGTGGATTTTTTTTTTTTTTTATCTGCTATAAAACCTGGAAAGCCTCACTGCTTCACTCTTGTTCACGAGGACAGAGGCGGTGGCATCCTTGTACGCCTTCCCATCGAGCTGGTCTCTCCTGCCTTGGCAAGAAACCAGCGTCTTCTCAGACAGTGCTGCTAACTAAAGGTGCTTCTGCAGGTGCTCGATGAGCCGGGCAGAAGCCCGCCGGCTGTCCCTCAGACACTGCAGGGGTGCGCGAAGAAAGGATCCAGCACAGGGGGTAGCCCAAGTAAAGCCCTGCCACCTAGGCATCTGATGGCAGCACGAAGAGAGCAGGAAAGTGAACACTTTGGCTGGGTTTTCCTCTTTGTGATTTAGCCTGTTTTGCTTCCCCCTTACTTTTCATAGGCACATTTTCCATCCTGTGTCTTAAAGTGTATCCCTTTATATACCGTTCCACCTTCCATTGCTTTTGCGTGCAAAAACTTTTCAAACACAGAACATCTTAAATTTCATTTGCTCGGATGAGTGAGGAGTGCAAATGCCCGAGAGATTCACATAGGAAATTTAAGTGAATTTATGCTAGTTTGGCATTGTGGAAAACTGCTGCCCACAGAGCACACTCAGCACTGCCACAAGCATGCCCACATCAGTCAGCACGTAGCACTGCTCTGGACGAGTGTCTCTGGAAATGGAGAAAATGCTCTAGTCTCCAGCTAAGTAGGTCTCTGTTCTTCCTGCAGGGATTTCTAGTGAAAGTGCCTAAACTCCCCTCCTCCCCTGCTTTTAATTCTGCTTAGTTCTGAGACAAAGTCATCAGACAGTAACAACCTTGAGAAGTTTGTCATCTGAACCCAGCAACTCGGACATGAAAGGAAATACAGTCCTCCATGATACATTACTTGAGCTATCTAGAAGCTGCAGCCTTATGCATTTTCAGATTATTTAACATACTTGCCAGAAGAGGAAAGCTATTATATTTCTTTCTTTTTAAATTACATTTTTAAGATGTGTAGAAAAAAAAACTTGAATATTAATTACACTGATGGATTCTATTGTTTGTGTGCAAATACAACTATGTGGTGCAATAGTATCTTAACTACCTGTGCATATTGAACGTGGAGAAAGGAGTGCTTTGGACAGGTCTTCTGCTTTTATGTAATTCACTTTTAGGAAAAGGACATTTGGATACTGCACATTTCACACTTGTACGTATATGGAGATTAGTAACCATTTGGGGCATTTGTAATGCACTTGATTAGGTGGTTTTATCCAGGAATGTTTGTCAGCTGTGTGTGATTAAGTGGTTTGAAAGGAATGCAGGTCAGCTCCAGAATACAATGTCATGTAGGAGTATGACCTGCCTGGCAAACACTGTTGATGAAAAAACAAAACCAAAAAAAAATCTTATTTTAATTTAGAGTCCATAAATACCATTCATATGCAAATACAATTTGTAAGATAAAAACTTGCCAAATGTCTTTGTATGTGTTATATATTAGTGTCTCAATTACTGATAACCCTCTTTGTGTATGTACTTCTGAAATCATTGCTGAAAATACTGTTTAAATAAGAAATGCTGATTAGGCTGAATGACTGTAAAAAACCCTTCAATTATGATACCCAGCTTCAGTTCTTGTAAGAACTTCAGGACAGGTTTTACTGCCAGTTATATGGCCCCATCATTATTTTTTGTCCAAAGTAAAATCACAGAATGTTAGCTCTCTATGCTGTGTGTGCAGATAACAAACATTTGCTGAAACGGTAAAAAGCTTGTCATTGATAATCCTATTCCCAGTGGAGTAAAGTGATTAAAAAATATGTTGCCTGTTGTTTTTCTAGTATGTCTCTGCAGGATAATTTAGCGGCTTGTTGAACCTCAGTGGTGAAGCCAAGGACAGTATTTGTGTCAACTGCAGAGCATGGCTGGATGCACGTGAGAACAGACTGATCTGTGGCCCACATCTAGGGCCCACGGCAGTCAGCAGCAATCACAGCTTCCATCATGGTCACATACATTGACTTTAATGAACACCAGACAAAACCCTCCATTACTCTTGAAATTCTTCTAATAGATGAGTTTGAGACAGATTTAAAAGTGTAGTGCTTGCTGACACTGCTCATGAAGACATGACCATATTATACTTAAGGCACAAAGCCCATGGAGATGTGTCCTGCAGGAGATTTTTCTATTCCTGTGCAGGAGCAATGGTAGTATCTCTATATTTGCTCCTGGATATATGCAACAGTGTTGTGAAGGCAGGAACAGAAAGGAGGCAGCAGAAGCCTGGAAGAGATGAGCCCAGCAACATAAAGTACGTTGTCATTTTTTCCAGAGCATTAAGGTTGGGAATCAGTGTTGTACAGGTAACTCCAACAGTTGGTAACCTTAGGGACTTTGTGTAATTAACACATACAGGCAAACGGTAAACTTCCACATGGTGACCTAGGACTGCTGATGTGTAATATCTCCACCAGGGAACATCACCAACAGTATCATATTAGCAAAACCTAGCAATTACAGTGTAAGAGTATCTCCTGAAATAACAAAGAACAAGCTTTAGTTCAGGCAAATGATGAACCATGGTGACTCGCAGTCATTCAAGGCAGTCATCGGGGCACTTTGATGTTCTCTTAAAAAAAATTAAAAATATTAAAAACATATTTAGCTTTGAGAATCAGTAAGATCAAATACCATTTTTGGAGCATGACAGAATTTATCTACTGATTTCAAAGGAGTGAGTCCAAACCAGGTGAATTGTTTCTGGCTTCACCTTTCAGATTCTGAGTGGATCCTGAGTAAACAGGACAGAGATCAAGTCAACCTTGCATCTAACTCTCAAAAAGCATCATTCCCAATTTTTCCCACCTTCAGTCTACCCTGGCATAAATATATAAAAGATTTTGCTCAATTTGAAAAAAAAAAAATAATTCTTAGAAGCACATAAGAATATTGCAAATAATGGTATAGGCACAATTCTCTTAGGCTGAGAAAATGATGACAATATTTCATAGACTGCTAGAAGTAATGACTTAGTGTTTCACCTTGATTATGACAAACACATATACACATATGCTGATGAGTAGTAAGTCGACCATTTGAGACTCATGGAAGTGCTACATCTGGAGGAAAATTGAGGCTACATAGCTAGCACTGTGATAAAACAATTGTTTTTCTGCTGTGTTTTTGCATTGTTTTCAGTGCTTGTAATGCCTGAACCTGATCTGCAAGCCCACAGTGGGCCAATCTCACATCAGCAGAATTCAGAAAGCAAGAGTTTGCATTGAATAGAATGCAGATCAGTTCCTCATCCATAAGAAGAGAGAGGCTTACAAAACCAGAAATAATTAGTTCAAAACCATCTTTCAGTGCATATAGCTTTATTTCTGGGATTGGGCAGAAAGTATTTTCTGCAGTCTTAAGAGGCCATTTAGTTGGCAGCATCGTGGGCGGAGAAGAGACTCAAGCCTGGGCTTTATTAAATGCTTATTTATTTGATCTATTCTGCTGGATAAATCACACAGAGAATTTCACAATGTGGCATCCAAGGTCCTGCTCGCACATTTGGCGCAGCTGTGCAGAAGAACTGAACACAGTATGTATGGTTGGAAAGCTAGTACATGGCATTACTGCATCAAAAG